>NC_088979.1:16694783-17016281 GCF_963932015.1 Anas acuta
GAATGGCAGGATCCCTCACCTCAGCTGTCACAGCCATTACACAATACTCTTGCACTCCTTCCTGAGTCTATAATAGTTTGTGTTTGACTAGAGCTAAAGACTGTCTTCCAGAGAGATGTCTTCCATTTCTGGGAAACTTCAGGAGGTAGAGAGCCTGCTCCTTCTCCTGTTGCACAGTGCTGTGGCAAGTGGTGCCAAATTAAAATTAGTGCCTTGTTTTTCCTTACTCAAATTTTCTGTCTTCAGCATCCAAACACCAGATCTCATTATACCTTCCTCTGTCCTGAGCTTAACAAGCCATTTGCTAACCATATTTTCTTCATGTAAAGGTTTTGCAGGTCACAATGAAATTATATTTTGGTTTTATGTCCAGTAGTGTGAATGAACCAAACCCTCTGAAGCTCACACAAAGCAGCATTTCCTCTAAACATTGCACAACTGTATGAGGCTTTGCTGTGTCTTCACCAACCTTTCTACACACTTGAAACCACACACACAGCTGGGGTGGGATATAGCTGGCACACTGTCATCTCGGTAGCTGTGACCATGGGCACCCCAGAGTCATAGGAAAAATGAACATTTCCAGACTGTCAAGTTCAAGCTACCCCACAGTCCACGTTGGGGTGCAGTGTGTCACTTACCACGAGCACCTCCAGTGGACAAGAGGAATGCAGGAGAGCCTGGCTCAGATGCATGTGTCCATTTGTTGTCATCTAAACCCTGCCCTGAACCATTCCCAGTTCCTCAGCATGGTCTTCATGATGCCATGCATACAGAGACAAAATCACCTGCCCAGTCTTATTTGTTATCCTTCCCTTGAGGCATGCAGAAAAATCATTTTTCCCCAAGTATTTCAGAGGGAGTTGACACTGGACCCCTGTTTCACTGTAATCACAGAATCACAGCATCACAGAACAGCTGAGGTGGGAAGGGACCTCTGGAGACATCTGGTCCAACCCCTGCTCAAGCAGGGACACCCAGAGCAGGCTGCCCAGATCCACGACAAGGAGGCTTTTGGAGATCTCCAAGGAGGGAGGGAGGTCCCATAACCATTCTGGGCAAGCTGTCTGTTTTCTAGGCTTGTCCCCCATTCTGTGGGTTTGGTGTGAAAACCTTGGCCCCATTTGGCTGAGAGTTACTCCAAAACACCAACATCTCCCTTACATATTTTCTTCATGGATAACCCAAAGTGGGATGGAATGCAGGCTGTCTGCAAATCCTCTATTCTCAGCAAATGTATCTTCTGAGTGGGACCTTGAGGGAAGGACCCTGGGCCATCTTGCCTGATAGATAACTTCTACATGACATTGCCCTTCAACGTGTTCCATAGTCCAGGAGGCATGCAGCATGGTTGGAAATGAGGAGACATTTCTTCTCAGGAAGAGCAGTCAGGCATTGGGACGGGTTGCCCAGGGAGGTGGTGGAGTCACCGTCCCTGAGGGTGTTCAAGGAAAGGTTGGACGTGGTGCTTAGGGACATGGTTTAGTAGGTGACATTGGTGGTAGAGGGATGGTTGGATTAGATGATCTTGGAGGCCTTTGATTCCATGACTCGGCAGTGAATTCCTACCAGGCCTTCCCAAGCCTACTCCAAGCACCTACAGCCACATCAGCCCTGCCAGCTGACTGTGCTCCCAGCCATGTGGCCAACCTCAAAGGCTCCTTCTGCACCGGAGGGAGGAAAAATGTTTTTTCCTGAAGAGACTCAAATTATTCTGATGGCTCTGATTGGCCATCTGCTTAGTGTCACACCACCCTCACCTACAACTGTGTTATGCTTGCTGATTTTAGCCTTGCTTTGAGGATGCTGATGGAATCCTTGTAGTGCATCTGGAGAATCACCAGGCACAGCCCCACACTGGGACCTCTCCCTATGCACTGCTGCCCATGGCCCAACAGCGAGCCCAAGCTTAATCTATTTAATTCACCTGTTCTTCACAAACAACTTTTAGCTGCAGATGGAATATGCCACAAAGTCCTGAAATGCCTTAAAGATTTTGCTATGTTCATGCAGTTTACATTCTATGAGCCAAACTTTTAATTTAAAACATGATCACATTTGCTTAGCCAGACAAATTAAAGTCTGAGCTGTTAAAATACCCACATAAATATATGATTTTACAATCTGTGGTCAGGGTAATGGCTGGTAAAATGCCTGCAGCTGAGGAGCAGAGCAGTAAAACACAGGCAGCGAATCAAAGAGTACATGGGGTGTTCCGTGTCTTCAGCTATGATAACAGTCCATGCCTTGACATCTGATTGACAGAAGGGATTTTTCTGTTGGCTTCAATGAGCAGCGAGGTCTGAGCCCCCAAAAAGCAGAGGCAAAAAGCAGCACTCCTGCAGCAGGGCAGCAGAGGAGCAACAGGAGGGGCAGTAGCACAGCAGCCTGCGTGCCACCACCAGAGATGGCTGGAGGAGCTCACTGGAGGCAGGCTGTGGACACCAAGAGTTAATACACATCTCTCTTCCTAGCATTTTCACCCAGAAAGGCCACAGGGGAAGCTGGGTCTGCATTTAAGGGAGACGAAATAAGAAGCACAGCAGAGCACCGTATACAAATGAGCAGCAAGCAACTGCATTTTGCAGAACTGGGCGTAGAGCATCATCAGTAAAATCACAGCCCGGTGCTTATTAAGCTCCATCATGTCCAAATCTGGCTTTTTCATACAATTTGCATTCCCTTGACCTTTTTCTTCCAGTTGTATCTCACAGGGCTATTCCACACCAGCATCCTTCTGCAAAGGAGCTCTGCACTGGTAGCCAGCCAATGACAGAGACCTGTATCATGTCTGCACTGATCTGAGGCAGCTAGTGACTTGGATCGATGGCTTCGTCTATTGATGCCCAGCTTTTTTTTTCCCGTTTTGCCCTAGGCACACAGCTCCATCCTGCACACATTTCCCTTGATTACATCTTGCTGTTGTGCCTGTATCTTAATGCCCCTGGAGCTTCCCGGTGGGGTGGGGATGACACCAGACAGACTTGTCCACCACTCACACACTATGGACAGGGCATGAGGATGCACACACAGACAGGTGTTGTTTGTTTCCATCTAATGCAATAAACCTAAGTAAAAGCCAAAAAGAAATAGGACCTAAAGGGCATATTTCCTGAGAAGAGTTACAAGATTGTACTAAGCCTGGCTTTTAGTAGGGACACAATTTCCCAGTCCTCTAAATACAGACCAGTGAAACGACCATACAGATAGCAGCAATATAAAGCTTGTTTTTGGCCAATATTCAGGAAAAATTGTTACAGCTCTTCCCTAGATATTAACTGGTGAGGCTGGCAGGATTGTTGTTTGCAGGGGCTATGTGTCATGTACATTGTTGAAGTCTGTGGTGTGCCTTATGCTATCAGATAAAATGAAACAAACCATTTCAAGCCAGGTTAGGGGAGTCCGAAGCATGCTTTATTTGCACACTATGTTTGTCCATCTTTCAGGATCCCCCAACCCCAGCTGCAGGTACAATACAGAGGAATCTCTCTCTGGGCTGGAAAGTTAGGTACTTGCTGCTTATCTGCTGTCAGTTTAAACAGCCAGTCTGTTATGCATGGAGAAGGCAGCTCATAGGTCACCAATGTGCTCCAGCCGTCAGAGTCAAAGCTGACAAATGAATCAGTGCGTGATGAGACAGCTGTTGGCACCAAGGAGCTGATGCTCCTCTTTTCCAAATGCCAGTGCGCGGGGGTGGAGGCAACAACCTGGCAGAGCCAACATCTCTCAGAGCTGCTCCTGCAGGTTAGGCTGATTTTCATGATCTTTCTTCTTCTACCCAGCAACACATTTGAATGACCTGAAAAAAAAAAAAAAAAAACAGAGAAAATGACAGAAAAGAAATAAATATCCCAAACAGGGTAATCCTACATGCAGAAAAGGCAGATAGGCAGAGTGGAAGGAGAAGACCATGGCGTTTGCTTTATTTTTTGACAGTCAGTTCTTCAAGACGTGACATATCTTGGCCTTTATAGTATACCAGTCAATGCATCATAGATCTTATTCACATTTCTGGACATTAGTAAGCAAGAAGTAATACTACTTCCCTAGTTAGTCAAGCTAATGCATTAAAGAATTATATTTTCAAAGCTGTCACTCTCATTGAATGCAATGGCACCAAACACTGAAAATCTTTATTGGAACATTTAAAATGGAGGATGATAACACCACTGGACGAGTCCATTAAAATCATAACTACACAAAAATACAGTGGTAGGAGAAAACCTCTCTCACCTTTCTTAGAGACAAGACACCAAACAGGTGATACTTGAGACATGATTAGATTGTTCAATGGAAAAAGTGCAAGAGCAGGAAGCATCCAGGAATTTCTGAAATTAGGTGTTCAGTAGGGAAAACAAACAAACAAACAAAAAAAAAACACTTGGCCATATACTACTAGGCAGCATGCAACCGGTCTGCACGGCATTGCATTTTGAATTGCATTAGTCGGTCTCCCAGGCAACTCGTCTTGAATTCAGCAGTGATCCTTCTGGAGCAGAATCTACGAAGATGAACTTAGCCATCAAGCCACTGCTGAGAGTCTACAAGTAAAGAGCAATATAACACAGTTATTAAGGAATACAACATTCCAATTCTTATTCTGAATGAGAAACGGGCTATAGTTAAAAATTACAAAGCTTCTGGATTATCTGCAAGGTTAAAAAAGAAAATACTTGGATTTCTGTTCTGATCTAGCCAACTGGGCTGCAACTGCTCTGCTCTACCAAAAGCAAAGTAATGCTACAGGTGGTGACTGTGATATGGTCACCCCCATTTCAGCAGTCATCATCTCATGCAAACACATTCCACCCACTCAACAGCACAAGACCTCAATTTTTTAACCTGTGTCATCCAGCCCAGAATTCACACAGAGCTACAAAAGTGTTTTCTGTGAATGTGTATCCATCTTGGAGGCAGGAGGAAGAGGATGGCCATACATGCAGACCACAGGTTGTTATTTAAGCAATATAATCTGTTTGTGTGTTATGTATGACACATTCAGCAAGGTTATACATTTTTATTAAAAAGAGAAAGAGAGAGAAAATTTTCTATCGTAGTTGCAAGAATTAACAAGTGTTACCTTATTCCCAGGTTGCTTATCAAAATCTTTGAACAAGTCTGAGGGGTATGACCAGCCCATCTCACTCACTTACATTCATTACACTGAAGTATGAGTTTTAAAGGTCAGTTCTGACAATTTGATGCCACCAATTAACTAGTTTAGCACCAGTCACACTACCAGATGGGAAAGAAATGGAGCAGCAGTGAGCTGCTCAGAGAAGCTGGAGCAGCAGGTTGCTGCAGTGAAGAACAAAGAGAATAAGGTCTGGATGCTAATGCAAAGTTTTGCCATCACAACGGGCTTTTGATGGCCAGACAATAAACAGTGTTGACCATCACTGCCAAGGGTCTGAAATGCATCATCAATGAATTTAAGCCAATTAGATGAGTGACACTAACCCTCTGCCAAGACAGGCTCCATTCCCTGTCCACCTCATGCCTGCACAGATGCAGAAATTCCTCTCTGGCAAAAACAACCCTTAGGTGTTGTCTTCCAAGACTGTGATAGACTGGACAGAAGCAAACTGACACCTGGATGTGCCTGGAGCAACTGCACACTTTCTCCATTGCATTTCTGTAGGTGAAAGGTAGGCACTTCAATGTGATCAAGGGCCTGAGTCAAAGTCATTGGCCCCTGGCCATGCAACGAGTCATAGCAGAAACACATGCTCTATAATCCATCTTGATATATTACATATTCCATCACCTTACCACCCATGGCATCTTTCTTCCTTCTTTCCATAGGCAAAATACCCCTTGCTGTCTTGGGAAAGGACAAAAAGAATCTTCTTCCTTTTCATTATGCTTGATGGGGATGGGGTAAGAATATAGGCTTTTAATAAATAATAATAATAATAACAACAACAACAACAACAACAACAGTAAAAGGCAAATTATTAATTGCAGAAAAAAAAAAAGAAAAAAAATGATAATATACAGCAACAGAAATCTCCATAATACGGAGAAAAATTTTGCTATATTAATGCAGCTATAGATGAGCTGCCAACACTGCAATCACTCTCATTTTTGATATAATAAATATTAATATATGACCTGTCTCCAGTTGTCCTTGAAAGAATAACCATGGAGGGAAAATGAGCTAACAGCAACAGACACCTTCAAGTATCTAGTCGGCAATATAAAATTCTCTTTGCATCAAAATAAAATCCAGTTGCAAAATAATCACTAGAATTGCCTCAGCATCACTGACAGGACAAATAAGCACACACAGGTGAAATACTCAGAAAAACATTGTCCCTTAATATGTGTGATGAGTCAACCTCCACTGCACAATGGCAGCCTCATACCTATTGAGATCATATTCGGAGTAGTTAATTTATGTTATTATTCAAAATGTCACTGACAATTAGAAGTCCTGACATTAGATCAGAGTTTGACAAATACCTCACCCAGCAAAAGCTGTGCTTTAGCACGGGAGCTGAGCTGGCATACATACACCAGAGCTGCTGCTTTGTTAGGACTGGAGCAGCACTCAGAAACTCCAGGAGAGCCAGAACAATCCACGGGCCAACTATCTACATAGGATTCATTTTTCTCAGCTATCTGTAGTCACTTAAGACCAATTGGCTAGTCTGGGCTCACTCTGCAGACACGGGAGATGGTATCTAGAGTTGTGTGGGCCTGAATCATCCTATGGAGGCCACAATGTCACTATTAAGGAGACAGAAGCCTGGAGACCTGGCTTGAGTGAAAGACAATTACAGTTTAACCTGCATGGTTACCCATGCTCTTTCCAAGGAGAGCGTGAGTTCTCCTCCTGTAAGAATTTACAACATGCTGCCCGTATTGTAATTCTCCTTTGGGGAACTAAATTTCATGAGACAAATAAAGAACAGTAATACAATGATGTAATTAATTTTAGAGTATATTTCATATGGAAACTTGGCAAGTCTCTTATTTCTATTAGCCCTGAAAGCTGTCCTTGATTTCAACACTGGCATTGATGTTGCAGGAGCAGCAGCAAGCCAGTAGTGGTACGGACAGACAGGCTTTCTGCTTGGAGAGCCTGTGGTGTTTGGTGCAGGAAAACGCAGGCCAGGGACTCTCAGAGCTTTGTGAGATGTCATATGAAAATAATATCTCAGAGATACAGCCTCGCGAACAGTTCCCCCATTTTCTGCCAGAAAGCATTCAACTAGAGGAGCCACTGTCATATGGCATAAATACCCAAATTAAACAAGGAACAGAGAGCTCAGCAGAGAGAATGTGTCTCTAGCATTGCAACAAGGACATGTTACCTCCTGGGATGTGAAAGAAAGGAAAAAGATACTTTTTTTTTTTTAAATACATAACCCAGAGTTAAATTCTTACTAGTTAAAGACCAAATGCACACAGACCAAGACCTAAGTGCTGATGAATCTTTCCTGAGTTTTAGAGCTACCTCCAAGGGAAAACCAATTAAGCAAGTTAAGCTGCAGACAGGAAGGGTGATGATGACCAGGCCTGAGGAGAGCAGGATGGCACTGCAGGATGGGACTGAGGGATTCCCTTTCTGTGCTTGGGGAAGGATGACAGAGCCCCCAGGACTAGCAGACTGTGTTGTGCCACTTTCGAGCCTCTTTTCCTCCATCATGATATCCTTTGCTTCCTTTCCATGGGGACTGCTACAGGGACAAATTCCTGCGATCCTCTCACAGCCTTCTCTACCTCACAAGCAGTCTGTGTTTCAGTCAGCCTGAGAGGAAAGATACAGGCAAGACATTGCAAGCTTTTAAGTGCATTCCACTACATTGCATGTTTATGACACCATCAAATGGGACAGGTAGTCATTATAGGAAATGACAAAAAAGACGTAGTCAGCATGTGAAACCTGTTGTTACGGATATTCTATTTGATAATGGCTATGAAAAGGAGAATCATCTGGTGCAGGTTCTCTGGGACTCAATTTAAGTCACGTCATAGAATTACAGAATGGTTTGGTTTGGAAGGGACCCTAGATACAATCTAGCTCCAACCCCTCTGCCATGGATAGTGGACATCCCCCAGCACCTCTTCATCCATCATATCTCACCTTTCTGCTGACCCAAACAGCCAGGGCTGGATGACACTTCATCCCGGCTGGAGGTGAGATGTCACCTGCTGTCACACTCAGGACTTCAGGGTCATTCAAGGTCTGGTGAGGAGGTGAGGACCTTCCCATCTGAAGAGTGGAGCAACAATGGAAATTCTTGATCTGCCTTAGAAAGAAAGATCACTGTCCTACTGAGAATATAACAAGCCCTTCACCTCCCACAGCATGCTCCAGCTTCCTTGAAACCCCTAGACTTTAGGGCACACATACCAAGTACGTCCAGAGCACTCAGGATGTATACTTACCATCTTTGTAGAAACCACAACTACAAAATAATCATCATCATCATCATCATCATAAATCTATTCTCAACTTATATTAAAGGACAAAGAACTCTAGAAATCCAGTGTCTTGGTAAAGATACGCTCTGAGCATAACTGCTGCCTCTATCTACGACTGTTCACCATGTCCTTGTGGCTTGAAGTGGATATTGAACAACTTCTGATTCATCACCAAGTGCCTCTTTGCTGACTGCCTTTCAGCCAAGGGCCAGAATCAGATTTGAGGTTTTGGGAGGAATGCTTGGACCCTTTCTCTGGACATCTATTAAGCAGCCTCCTTGAGAATTTTTTGCCTGCCATCTTGAGGGCACAAGAGGTTGTGCCAAAGCAGAGCTGTCTTACAGCTTTATTCCCTTGTAGGTCTTGAGAATCACCTCCAGGTGATCTACAAAAGAAGCACTGCTTAATGTGTTCCCAGTCTTTTAAGCACTCGAAGCAGAAGAAGGATCGTGTACCCATCACTGGAGCTGGAGATATGCTATACATGTGCTCACTCACCCTGCACCCTCTTCACTTTCTCTCTCAGAGCCCTGAGTCATCAATATGATTGCTGTATGCCAACACAGCCCAGCCTTTAGTCACTGCATGGAGCATGAGGGCTGTGAAGTGCGTGCATATTCACCTGGGGACTGCAAAGGCAAAAACTCACCGAGCTTTCTGCATGCTATTGCATGTTTTAAGAAATAGGACTGAATGAAAAATGATTTTAAACATTTCAGGGTAAGTCTGCCTACTACCCTCAGACCCTTCAGTTCACAACATAGCTGCAACAGGGAGTTCAGCACAACTGGCCCTGCCTAAGCCAGCAGAGAGGAGCTAACTGGGAGCACAGCATCTTGTACCAGTGCTACCAGGTGGCTGTGGGAAAAGTTGTACACATTTGTGCTGCCCTTGCATCTATGAATCCTGTGTTAAACCCTCCATAAATCTGGCTGTGCACAAAGTCAGCACATAGTCCTAGGTGAATAAATTGAAATAAATATATGTATTCATCCATCTCTCTTCGAGCTTTTGTCACCGTCCCCTGAGAATCCCAGTGTAAACCCTACTTAGTATGTTGGCAAGCCTTCTGACACAGTTGTTCTTGCACCACTTTGTAAGATGGATGCTCTTTCCCCAGCTGTCCTCACTGGTCTAAGGAAGTTTAAGCCCTATCTTAGACACTGGCTGCAGAGCTGAAACTTGAGCCACTTGGACCTAAGCCTCTTCCATCCACCAGCAGAACTGAGAACCCCTCCTAGGACCCCACAGCCTTAGTCCTTGTCCCTGAGGCCTTGGAGCCACTCTTGAAACACTCAGGGTCTTCTGAGAAGAATCATTAGAGCCTATGTGGATGAGCAAGCAACAGGTAGTAGTCTGAAGGCTGAATATGCCACTTAAATCTCTTGAGTTCATCCCATAGGACAGCCTTGATCAAACAGAAAATCTCCTGAGACAGCTCCCCTGGCAGGCCAGGGGTGCCTCCGTCACCCACAGGAGGGTGTCTCCCACCACTGCCACCCAAAAGTTCTTTGTTCCAGTGTATGGATCAGGCTCACCCAGCCCAGACACCTCCTCAACACAACCTTCTGGGCTCACCTATAGCCAGGGCCATGGACCTGCTGAGGTCCTGCACCTCTGCAGGTGATGAAGGAGCCTTCCTTCTGTTGTGATGGGTCACAAATGTCCAGTCTCCATCTAGGGGATAGCCCTTTGCCATTCCTCCTTCTATGCAACATGGAAGGAGCTCAAGGCAGGGCTTGCCCCAAGGACCAGTCTGCTGCTAATCTGCCCTGATGCCATGCAGTGGGCTCAGCCCCTCCATCAGTGCCTTCCCTTGGTACCTCAGCAGCTTGGCAGGTACACAGTCCCTACAGAGAAGTGTAGATCTGCCCTGAGGAGATCCCAACCAGATCCTGGGGGTCCCTGGTCTTTCCAGAGCAAACCAGTACTAAGAAATGGTCTTCGTGGAGCCTCCAAACAGCAAAGAGCCTTAAGTTGCACTTTAAATGAGTTCACTTAAATAAAAAATAAAGTTTAAGGAAATAACTCTTATACTTGGAGACAAACATGGAGACATGAAACAATGGTTCATCTAACAGCTGCTTCTCCATCTGGTTTAGCTTCAAGACTGTGTCTGGATCCCTTCTGAAGCCTGGCTAATTCCCTCGATGATTTCTGCCATTCCTCAAGGCCTCAGCTCACACTGCAGCTGAAGAAAGGCTTCTCTAGTGAGGACTGCTCGCCCCCCTTCTCCTCTCAGCAGCCCTTCTCCCAAGAGACAGTGCTACCCCCAGGAGACAAATTGCTAACCAGGGAGGGATTTTCCTGCATTGAAGCAAAGTCCCCAATGCAGCTGCAGTTCCTCAGGTCCCCACCAGCCAGCCTGGCCTCAGCCCAGCTGGGAAAGCAGCAGGTTCACCCAGGGGAACACAATGAGAGCTGACAACCGTGCCGTGCTCCCACATGAGGATGAGCTGTACACAGGCTGGGAGGTCTGTGCCCAGCTCTGAACTTGCTCAGCTCCTCACTGTGGACTAGACTGCCTGTTTCACAGCAGGGACAGCGTGCACAGCAAGTGCTCTCTGCTGTCTGGAGAGCTGTGACCAAGCCGTCAGTTCCCATCAGTGCTGACTGCTCATCCACAGCCAGCAGCCCTGAACCAGCTCCTCGGGAGATTTCTCTCTGTCTGACTGGAATACATCACCTAAACACCAAGCTGGAAGAGCTGTATCTTCCCCTTTAAACAAAGAAGGAGGTGAGGTTGTTACCAAATCTCAGGTGCTGTTCCTGTAACATGAATAAGGACCAGAGGACATTGCCACTCGTGGGTGTGTGGACCAAACATTGCAGGTGCCTGTGTCTAGTCAGGTATACTCCACCTGAAGGCAGTGTAATTCAGATATCTGCCATTTATAGTAAATAATTTTAGCTAGCAAATTTAGACTGACTAATAAAGCATTGGATCATGTTTAATTTTGTGTTGAAAGTGATGGGACTATTCACACACCTGCATTAAGCCTAACCTTGGTTGCTTAACTGAATTGTACCAGCATTATATATTTAAAACTTCAGGGGAAAAATAAAAAAGGATCTTTCTATGGTGCTAATTAGATGAATCAGAATAGTTTTGTCTGAATTTTGTAGAGTTTCAGCTCTTTCTGCTCTCATTTCTGAATAGAACAAAAATAGCAGGCAGAGTTATGTACAGATCATTGATAAGCCCCCCTTCATCTCAGCTTGGTCCCTAAATTTTCTAATAATTGCTGGTCTGGCTATTTATAAGGAGTCTCTATCTTTCCAACAATAAATGCTTATTTCTGCATGCAATTTTTATAACCTGCTACATTCAGATTGCAAGTTGTTTCTGAATATACAAGATTGCATTTCCAGCTCCTCTAGATTGGTATTGGTAAGTATTTTCTACTGACAGCTATTTTAAAATTTTTGGTTACAGTGAACCAAGGTTAGTTTGTGTGCTTTAGAGGTGTTTAAAGTATTTTTTAAGATACTGTAACTATTTTTAAAATTTCAAGTCAAAAGAAATCAAGTCCACATAGTTCTTTTGGTTTTACATAGGGAATAATAAATCACAAAAACACTGGAAGAGTTGCATTTATATTGGCAAGAAATGGAACAGTAATCACAGATTACACATGCCTGCAAGGTAGCAATATACATAGACAACAATATACACAGTCTCAGAAGCAGAAGAGTTGTACAGAGCCTCAAGGCAAGACGTAGTAGAGGAAAGTGAAACAAGGAAAAATTGAGGTAAAATATGCTGGTTTGCTGTTATTTTGTGTGTGTGTGTGTGTTGTTTTTTTGTTTTGTTTTTTCATAAGTACAAATAATCAGAGAAGCAACCTTTTTCAGGACAAGAAGACATTTTTGATGGCATATAGAGTTCACTCATTATGATAAAGGGTTATGGGCCCTCTGATATGTTCAAGGTCCTCGAAGCCCATTTTGAGTCCTTACTGTAAACAGACAAGTCAGCCTTTTACTGAATGAGGAGAATAGGTTTTATTTAGTTAAGTACCATGCTCACACTTCTGTTTCTCATTGTAATATAAATCTCTCATTCTTTAAAGTCCCCACATTCTCCTTCCCCACCCTTTGGTACCCACTTGAACCACAGCCTCTGTAAACAGCTACCTCATCTGGCATCTGTTGTACCTAACACACACCTAATTGCTCCTATTGTATCCACCATACCTACATGGCAAATAGTTTAGTCTTTAGGCATTGCTATAGGGAAAATACAGTGGCAGGTGTAGACCTGTAGCAGGTCTGCTTATGGACCTTCAGAAAGAATAGTCTTAATCTTAGTTAAATGCTCTTCACACTGCAATGAATAAAAAAATAAATAAAAAATAAAATAAAATAAAATAAAAAAAAAAGGCTGTTTGGCTGTTTTCAAGTAATAATACAATGATGCACACCAGGTAGCAGAAAAAGAGGCTGCTCCCTCCAGGACAGTAGTGTGCAGGACAGGCAGCTGTTTCAGGTTTAGGTGGCAAGGATTTGGTAGCAGGAGGGCTGCAGGGGTGGCTACTATGAGCAGAGCCCAGCAGCTGCCCCACATCAGAGCCAGCTCCAGACAACTCCAAAAGGAACCCACTGCTGGCCAGAGACAAGCCATGAGTGACAGTGCTTGGGCCTCTGGGAGAGCAGATTGAAGGAAGGGGAAATCTGCTGTGCTACAGCAGCTGGGAGAGCGAGGAGTGAGAAGCAGCCCTGCAGGTACCAAGGGGAGTGCAGCAGGAGGGCAGGAGGTGCTCCAGGCACAAGGCAGCACAAGTTCCCCTGCGGCCCGTGGAGAGGCCCCTGGTGGAGCAGGCTGTCCCCCTGCAGCCCATGGGTCCCACATGGAGCAGATCTCCACGCTGCAGCCCCCCCATGGGTGGAGGAGCCCCCGCTGGAGCAGGTGGATGTGGCCTGGAGGAGTCTGCGGCCCATGGAGACCCCCACTTCAGCCTGCACCCCACCCTCCTACCTGATAGAGTCACTTTTTTGTAGTAGTGTGTGGTGGTTGTTTTTTTTTGGTGGTGGTGGATTTTTCCTACAATCCAGGTTTTCCCCATACGATGGGATTTGCCTGAGCAAGGAATGCTGCTACATGCTTTTTTCTACAGACAGCATCAAGCTCAACATTTCTTGGTCTTATGCATTTGCAAGCCTTCAGTGAAAACTCTTGGGTATGAACTCTGCATTTGAAATATTCTTTTGATTGATTAGTCACTAAATTTGCAGGAACTCAATAAAAAACATAGAGAAGTACAAGGAGAGCAGGAAGGCTTCATGACAAATAGCTCAGGATCTCAAAGTTCAGATAAATGGCCTTGCTAAATGGGCTTCAAAATGTAGAAATTCTTCTTAATGCATCCAACAACAGTAACTCAGCAAGTGTTGCCTTCAGAATGAATTCAGATTTCTTCAGATGAGATCACTAGATTTTGGGGGATCTAATGGTGAGAAGAAATGGTGTAAAAAGTTTTAAAGTTTTCAGTTACCCAGACAGTGTCAATCTTCTGAACTTTCTTTAGCTTTATAGTGATGGAAAGTAGGAGTCAGAAAAACCAAGTGGGAAGGAAAATAGGTGGGAAAGAGCATATAAAGGACCTCTCCAAATACCCTCCTAGCACAGACATTACAAACCAACTGGGGAAGCACAAAAACACTAAAGCCTTGAGCATCCTTGGTTTTCTTTCAGTTGGCTGCTCAGCTGGCATGAAACCAGCACACCTCAGCACTGAAATCACAAGCAGGCAGACCACAGAGTCCAGAAACTCAGTTATTTTAACTGTGACTTTCATATTATCCATCCACTAAAAATAAAAAATAAAAAAATAAAAAAAAATGTGAAAATGAAGATGAGGAGGATCTAATAGTTGGGGTGCACCTTACTGCTCATCTCTGTTTTAGTTGAAAGAAGAAGAGTTATTACAGATCAGCCCCATTTCTGTCATAGAGGAGTATCAGTAAATATCCTCAATTAAGACCTAGAAAAGTGAACAGGGTGCTAAGAGAACTGGATGAAATTAAACACGAGGATAGTGTAGACTGAACAGCAGAGGAAATCTTTCCGCCTGACAAATCCATCATTTTGCGTAATGCCCTCCCTGTTACATAATGGGAGGACCAACAATTAAGGGGAACATCTAAACCCTAGACATGAAGAACCTAAAAAATGCTTAACTGTAAACAAGACAACTGGGAAAGAGATCATCACTATGGGTATTGTTTCTGTTCTTATTTATTTTGCACTCACCCACATGCTTTAGGAAGATGGATGAATAATAAGGTCTTTCCCATCTATAACTTACGTAGTTCTGTAAGTTTTCATTAAGAGGTTTATAAAACTGAGCTTGCAGGGAAATGGGATACCAGAAAATGTCTGAATGCTGCAAGGCAATTTCACAATGTGGGATTTAAACTCATTTTGCCCCCATGAGAAACTTCACTGGGTGACAACTGTGGCATCCTTTGTGTCAGCATAAAAAATGATTTGACTGCTTACAGCATATTTTCCAGGTCTGTGAAAGCCTTTGGGATTATACTGGAGGAAAGATTTAGTTATGTTTCTATGGAAACCATAACTGTTATATAAAAGCCTGTTTAACAAGCAAGAGTGTGATACTGTATCTCCTTCAATGTGAGCCACCTCTGAGATGCCTCACTGATAAACTTCCAGCTGGGTTTGAAAGTCTAGCAGGACACCAGTGGGTTTCTCACACCTCTAATAGGAGTGAGAGTCAGCAGGTACTGCTAGATAAATGCATAGCATTGTGGCAGAGGTGTTATAATCCCACATGGAAAGTTGCAGTCATTTTGCTAGACTTGAAAATAAATTTTTCATCAGGTAGATTGTGCAGTAATGATTTCCTAAGTTCATGTCTTTCTCACTTATCCCCTGTTTTATCCATGTGTAACTTCACTGACTTCAGTATGACCCTAAGGACAAACACGGTTATGTTTTTTCACAAAATACTGAAGTGCTCCCAGCTGTTTGTTTGTAAACACCTAGAGATAGAAGTGGTATTTTTTTCACTTAGTTGCTACTTTTCCTGAGTTGAAAGTCTCTTTTGAAATTAAGAGCTTTGTCCCTTTGACACTGCTCTTCCCAGTGAGCACACAGAAATGGCTGTTGCAGTGAAACACAAACAGTCACGAATTGGAATTTATTTTCACACCTTCTCCTTGGAAAATAAGATGTTCAAATCAACTTTTGGAATATATTTCATGTTTTCACATTGATAGCACTCCCAGCCATGTAGTGGATTTCATTGCAATCAACTAGAAATAATAAAGCTTGGTGTATTTGATAAGCAAAATAGCAGCAAAAGCCGAGAAGGAAAGTTTGTTTTTAGTTCCTCATGGTTATCTTACCACTAAATGTTCACTGACATGAAAAAAAAAATCACTGGAGGAAGGAGCAAGGATTGAAAGACATTATATAGATACAACATTGTGTCAGGAGGTTAATTTTTAACTGTCTCCTACTACTTGGGAAAAGTGCAATGGGTTAAAGTAGTTTTGGATAGTATGAAGACACGTTGTCCTCTAGGGTGTGAGCAGACCTTTATGGATTTTAACAAAGCTATTAACATACAGTTTTGTCAATGCACTTCTAAGTCATTCACAGAAAAGGCACAGAGTGCCCCCCTCCCTCCCCGTGAGAAATAGGGGTTTTGTCAGAAGACACGTCAAGGGGATATCCCAGACTTGTTCAGGTCTTTTCAACCTGCAAGGACTTGTGCAGGCACTTAACTATGCATACCATCCTGTTCCCTCTGAAAATGTTGTTATTTTCCACAGAATGAATTAAGCTCATTCAAGTATCCTTACAACATTGCAGCATCTTCACTTGTTTTCTCTCCTACACAAGATGCTGGAGAGCCCATTTGTGTACATTGTAATGGTTGATGTTAATAAGAAATGCATCAACCTATACTGCATTGATGCCATTGAACATTTGAGTGATCAAAACAAAATAATTGCTACTCTTTGCTGGAGAGGCCCAATTGTTAGTGCAGGCAAATTTCATCAAAGTAGTTGAATTGATGCAGCAGCCATTAAACCTTAGCAAGCTACACAGTCAGTCTACACTGTAAGGTGCTAAGAGGTGATTTAGGTCTACAAGGTTTTGTTCTGGTGGGACATGGAGAGTGCAGGAAATCTGGACCAAAATAGAAAGTCTCTAAGAAAGGTTCCACTTTACCTGCTAAAGAGAAATATGGCTTTTCATATATCTGGTGTTGCCACTTTGCTGTTAATTCTGTTTCTGAACTGCAAGTCAGGACTTTCCCTGGGACATCTTGGCTCATTCAGTCCCTCCAGCTTTCAGTGAGCCAGGGAGGTACCTTCTATCCCCTTTCTGCTGGAACAACTGTTTCTAACATCACTTGCTAGAACCAGTACTGCCAAGGGTAAGCTCCATTTCTGCAGAGATGGAGAAAAAAAAGGGGGGATACAAACCATACAGCAACTTCTCAGTTCAATACTTAGGGTTGAAAGAGAGTACCACAGTTATACAACCTTGAAGTGCAAGTCATACCCAAAGGCTCGGTGCTGTGGGGGAGGATGAAAGCCAGAATTCAACCCTCCATGAATTCCATCTTCTGCAAGGCCCTGCTGTCTTTCTTTTCAGAATCAACAGACTAACATTCTCCAGTGGTCACATTCTGTAGCAATATTTCCAAATAATTACACTCTGAAATTTTCAAAACAGATGTTTTCAATTGTTTCCTCACTGATAATCATGTTAGTTAATTAGGGTTGTCTTTAAGGGCTAGCAAAGGTAACCAGGACAAACAGCATGAGCTGCATGGTGCACGTCTCTGTCAAGCAGAGCACATAAATTGTATGCAGCTAATGCATCTTCAGCTGTTTCCTCTGCATCTTGCAAAATCTAATAACTTAAGCTTCACACCTCTGTGATGGAAGGAATATTTATTTTCCTCATGCAGAGGGAACAATGCTGCCATATGGGCTAAGATTTCAAGACCAAATTTCTAAGAGCAGTTTCAAAGCTTGGTTCAAATGAACACTACTGACAGCAGGTTTGTTCTGGACGTAACTACTCTGTCTTGTTCAATAGAAATAGCTTTTAGAAATCACTTCTGGAAAGCTCCAGACCTGCTGCTTCTTCTGGTCTCCCTGAGAGCTGTGCCACATGTGCATGGCTAGGAGATTCCTCCCACGCCTACTCAGACTCCAGTCCCTAAATTAGAAGTGGAGATAATCCCTACTTAGTCCTTGGTCTGGCCACTGGCCCTGTTGTCATCCCACAGGAACTGGCTGGCAGTTCTTTGGCAACCTGCTCCTCGCTCCTAGATGTGCCAGGGACACAGAATGAGTTTTGAAAGTCATGCAGCTGTAGCTACTCAGTTTTCAGCTATGCACGGTTTCAGCCACATCAGTTCCAGTGCACTTTGCATCAGCATCAGCAAAGTGCACTCTTAGTCCCTCATTTCAGTTGAAAGAATGTAATTCCTGTAACCAAATGCCTCTCGAACTAGTGCAGTAAATAGCTGAGACCTGCTCAGCTCGAGCTTCTAAATTGCATTCCCACCCCATCTTTTGTGTAGATGATCTATGTTATGCAAGTGGACCATCAGAGGAGGTCTAACTGAAAGCATTCCACCAGTTTTCAGATGACAAAAGCATCCCCACTCGATTTTTGAAGTTGCTGATAAATATATGAGAAAGTACATGAAGAGGAGGTAGCACTCTGTTTTCCAAACATTTCTTGGAACAGCTCTCATTTGGAGTGTCTATTCACACACTAATATGAGTCCATATTACATCAGGCATAATAGGGAAACATAAAAGGTCAGTTTAGCTGATGGTGTGAATAATTCTTCCCCAGTACAACCTCAAAATTTAACTGAATCATTCTTTTGCAGAGAAGAAGCAGATGTTCAGAGCCTTCCAGCTTGGCCTACCCTCCTTAAAATAAATGTGAAATTTGAAGTTCAAATTGTTTCAATTATCTACATATGCACATGCATACACATAAGAAAACAGGCACCAGTTCTTGAACAAATCATTTAAAATAAAAGTAATTATTTCTTTCAGGCACTTCAGCTCAGCTCTAATGGCCATTCCAAGAATCAACTCTTTCAGAAACCAACTCTACCAGGGGAACAGAGAAGCTACCAAACCTCTCTCCCCACACATATGCTTATTTGGGAAACTGGCTGCACACACAACTTGGATTCACAAATCATAACTTTCCAAAACACACAACTTACTCACATGCTGAGAAAAAACACTTGAAATGTCATGTTGCTGCATTCACTGGTGACGCTGAGCACATGATACCATAACATAAAATACATGGCAATTTTTACTTGTCCTACTCGCTCTGGTAGAAGGACACCAGTAGCTGGCCCTCTAAGACTTCTGTGAAGTCCATGGAGCTGCCACTGCTTGAGCAAAGGGACTCCTCAGATTCAGGAAGAAAACATAGACCATAGAACAGAATAGTTCATTTGGAAGGGACCTTCAAAGATAATCTAGTCCATCTGCCTGACCACTTCAGGCAATTAAAGCATGTTAATGATGGCATTGTCCAAAAGTCTCTTGAACACTGACAGGCACGGGCATCAACTGCCCTTCTAGGGAGCTTGTTCCATTGTCTGACTACCCTCAGAGTAAATACATTTTTCCTTATGTCCAGTCTGAACCTCCCCTGGTGCAGCTTTGTGCTGTTCCTGCACATTCTGTCGTTGGCTAAGTCAATATCAGTGTCACCACAATTTCTTCACTGAATTAAGCCTGTCTAGTTTAGATGAGTACAACTATTTTTATTCTTATGTCATCAAATCTCACCTCATTAATTATACAGATGGTCGGTTTGCAAGTTGAAATGTTCCTTATCTCATAAGAGATGAAAGACAAACATCTAGAAACAAACTAATGTAATTTTGGAAGATATGTGTTTGTATGTCTTCAAATAAAGGGACAAGTCAACCCAGAACTCCCACTAAGTAATAGCATCAGAATCTAGTTTTAGTTTAATTTAGTTCAGCTTGCTAGAAAAAGGTTATTATTTTGGTTTTTTATTGTTTTTTTTTGCTGCTAAGTACTAAAGATGAGGGATTTGAATGTTTATACAGAGCTAAATATATGACAAATAAGGGTTTTTTCAGCAAATCCCAAATGTAGATGGAAGTTACAAAATGTTGCCTTGAAGCTATGAATCCCTAGTATTTCAGATGTATTTCAAATGCTGACTGGGCTGGTTTTGCAAAATAAGCATTTAGCTAAAAAAAGAATTGTGTGCTTAATATGTCTTCAGTCAAGTGGAGGACAGAAAGCAGTTAAGGAATCACCTAGAAAATACCAAGTTATAAAAACATCTTAAGAGGTTAAGAAATAAATTGGATCCTCAGATTAAATAAATCAGAGCTATGCAAATTTAAACCCGAGACTCAGACTGGAAAGGTGTTGACTTTTTTTTTTTTTTAATGAAATTAAAATCCAGAAAAACATTAAATATTTACTGCTGTATCACTGAGGCTTTGGGAAGTGCTTCAACTGAAGTAACTTTGAATGATGGCGGTAGAGATCCACTCATTTACTCCAGCAGTCCCTCAGGAAGCAGATGATGGGAACCAACACCCTGTACAGTACAGACAGAGCCAAGAGAAATGTGTCTTGTTGCTGCAGATTTGATCAAGCCTGAATTCTGTATATCTGGCTTGCCCATTTGTCATCCACCACTTGGAAAAATCCCATGTTGCCAAAAATGGGAACTGGGAAGCGAAAGGACACTAACACCATGAAAAATTGCTATGAGCTCCAAAGGCCAGAACTAGAAAACATCAACCAAACAACAAACCTCCAATGTGCTGTGATTGCTGTTGTTTTCACCAATAAAATTCATAGTCATCACTTCCATGAGACAGAAACTTTTTATTGCAACAGGCATTAGATACGGAGCACTGCAACCAGAGACAGTACAGAGAGACAGATCTGCTCCAGAGTAGCCCTTTGATTTTGTTATCAAAACTCTTTCAACCGAAGTAAACATTAGGCTTTTTCTGTTCTTTAATCTGCTATATTCCACTGTTTTTAAAAGAAAATACAGTTATTATGTGAGTGTATTTTGACGTAAGTGACAGGAAGAAAATTTAGCCTGGGTGAAGAGCTAGTGACAAAGGCTGTTGTGTATGTGCTGAGCACAGGATGTGAACTGGCAGAAGAAACAGCTAGATGAGCCAGTGTAGCACACTCCAAAGCACCAACAAGAGAGGTTTAGGGAGCTACAAACCACTCAGCTGGCACTAAAACCACACTAACGTGAATGCTCAGTGTAAGTACACCTAACCACATTCCCTAAGGCAGGATCTCAGGTATGAGCTAAAATAATACTTATAAAAAGTGTCCACAGCTCCTGGGGCAATTAAAGACAAATATTTGATGCTGCTCATAAGCCCACCCATATTTCCATTTCCCCAGGTTAGCTCACATTGGTCATTTTGTGTTTGGTGAGAAACCTCAAGCTGACCCGTTATTACCCGTTCTTCTCTGTCTGTCATGTCAAGAGGTCAAATATTGTTTCAAACAAAGGGACAAACAGGCAGAGCAAACCTGAAAGAAACTCACTAGTCAGAGCAAAAGAAGGTGAGAAATCTGTTCCTCGCCTCTAAGCAATTGTCAGAGATTGGGTGTTTTAACAGTGATACACTAGTGGTTACATGAGGTGATGACTGTATTAAATACAATGCACTTGGGTAACTGAGAAGTTATTCTTAGCAGTGGTAGCTACAAAAGGCATCACTATCTAACGCATCATCTAACCTTCATTTAAGGTGGTATGGCAAGACATAAGCAAAAACTAAGCCACAAGAGACAAAAGGTACAAGAAGCTTATCTACAAGAAGCTAAGTCACTGAGTCTCTCCTCTCCATCTCATTCTCTACTTGGACTGGACCTTCCTTTGTCCTTCCTTGCTGCTTCAGTCATGGCTCTGTCTTTCACCCATTCCCTGAAGATATGGAGACGATCCATGATCATAAATTGCATTTTAGTCAAAAAGTCACAGGCATTTCCCAGGATAAAGTTAGAGCCAAGCTTTGATGATGTCTCATTTGATGTGGGTTGTGAGATGAGTGGAACAGTGATGAAGATGGGGCAAGTGCTCACTTACAGCAGAAGAACTTCACATTGTTGAGTGCTGTATCATCCTGAAGCCCCTGTGGAGGTTCTACCTTTGTCTGGAGACCACATATTTTGCAGCTTTTACTCCATGGACCAAATCTTCCCCATGACAGCCCGTCACCTAGTAGCACAGCTGCATCTGAGCATCTGAAGCGGATGTTGTTGGCTGCTGTGTCATCACCTCCTCCTTGAGACATCTCTGTTCTCAGTGAAAAGGAAACCAAGTAGCCTCTCGGACAAACTTGGAATTTGGTCCAGGTACCCCACCTGCCAAAAAAAAAAGCAGACAAAGGAATGTCTGGGCTCTGAAATCCCCTGGAAAGTGTCCCTTCTCCTTACAGTTCTGCCCTCGAGCTTAAAGATTCCCTTGCTCCCAGCAGTGACCAGCACAATGTCTTGCTGCAGTCTGTGGTCCCTCACTTTGTCATTCTTTGTTTCCCTCTCTTCCAAGGATGTGCTTCTCTCCTTATTCGTATCTCATCAGAATAATACCAGAAAATCCCAGATTGGATAGTTACATTTCTGGTGGAAACCCTAAAGACAGTGTGTTTTGTGATAAATCCCTGGCCTGTCTCATAAGTACACATTAGACAGCAATGAGAGCATGCTCTCTGACATCCCAAGGTACAGTGGTTCACTTCTGCAGGGCCAGGACTTCATCCAAATGTTTTCTAAATATATGGTTAAAAATCCCTTTCCTCACATTTGCCCCACAAGCTGCAGATTTCCAAGAGGGACTCAAGCTCAGGCACTGTAATTCAGTTGTTCGTAGCTTGCAGAGGAAATTTCAAGAGCAAACAGAAGGCAGTAATGTGAAGTACCCAAATTTAACCACCCTAAAAATGGATGAACAAAAAGCCTAGCCACCTGTTTCAGTTTACTTTATGTGCCAACTCTGTGTAGACAAAGCAAGTCAGAGAAGAGACCCCTGCAAATGGTGATGCCTGTGAATGCTTTGTGAGCTGGTGCTGACAAACGAGGGAGAAACCCGTGCTACTTACTTCCCCACCAAGGACTCGATGACTGAGTCATCCTGGCAACGCAGCCGAATGCCATTCAGGGCTGTGTCATCATTTCCAAACTGCGAGGGCTCAACCTGCAGTAGAAGACACACGAGGACTGAGGCAAGGTGGAGAAGGCCCAGGAAACACCCTTCAAGTCCTAAAGAGGGCAGTCCTTAAATCCTAAACAATTAAGTCCCAACTAATTTCTGTGCTGAAAGAGAGAAAACATCTTGGGAAGCATGAAGGAAAAGAAAATATCTTGGGAAGCATATAGGAAGCAAGTCACACCGGGAATCAGCTATGTACCTACATAACACATGCTTTTTCAACATGCTTTTCTTTGTGTTTTTTAACTCTTTCTGACCCAACAAAGTAAGGCAGAGAGAATTCATCCCAAGAGACATGCTGGGAAAGGCTGCCACTCTCCCTGAGTCCTGATTTTTGGCACAGACGTGGCTTCCTTCAGCAACATCAGCCACATGCAGACCATGAATCTGCTGGCACTCCTCTATCCAGCTTGACAGCAAAGCAATCCTGGCAGTAGATTTGTTTTTGTTCTAATATAAAACTTCTTTGCCTAAAAAATAAAATAATAGTAATAAAAAAAAAATCTTTGCTGGACTAGTTATGGTGGCTAAATTTTCTAGGCTAAATTTTCCTAAAAACTCCATTTTGGGAGTGAGACAGTGGAAAATAAGGAGAGTTTTACCTTCAGCGCAAATCCCTTGGCGTAGCCGTAGGGGCAGAACTGCCGGCTGCCCCAGTTGCCCCAGTGGCCTCCATTGGGCACAGTGATGACAGAGGTGTGTTCACGTGCCACTGTGCCCAGGGTACAAAAGGAGAAGATCAGGATGAGGGTTGCTGGCATGAGGAGCTTCATCTCTTCCACTCCGCACCTGTTGAAGGAGGACTGATAGGCAGACAGGGGAATTTATACCCTGCCAAGTCAGCCTGGGTTTCCCCATCAGTCTATTGACAAACACTGTAGGAACAATAGCTCCTGCCCTGGCAGTGACACAGCACTGCTGGCCTGCTTCTAGGAGGTGAGGAGCTCTCCCGGGAAAATGGAGAGTCTGACAACCAGCAGATGCTGTGGCTGCAGAGGCACTCTCCATCACTGATGGGTTATAGCAAGACCTACATTGTCCTTTCTGTGCCCATGGAACTTGGCAGAGGCTCAGTGTTGATTCCCACTGCTGGCTAGACAGAGAGCTGGCCACAGGGATGTTTGCCTTTTTGAGTGGAACCAAATCATAACCATTTTGACTGAAACCTCTTGAGTGAAACCATCATAACTATTTTGTTTATTTCTGGATGTCTGGCAAGAAACTCCACGAAGTAACACAGGGGACCTGGTCTGGAACAAAGTGTAAGTAAACTCACATCCTGTGTCCCCCAGCACCCTCTGTTGAACAGGATTCCTGATAAGCTAGATATATATGCAGGTTATTTATGGTTTCAATGCATTTTTTTTCAACTAGTACTTTTATCTTGATAATAATAATAAAAAATATGTGCTTTGTGACAGACTTAAGTCAGACATGCTGAGATGCCCACAGCACTTCTCAGGGAGACTGCAAAATAAGTGCCACCAGGAGTGGAGGTGTAAGGCAGTTTTTCCAGAAAGGTAATACCGAACTTGAGAGCATAGTCTCTGAGGATGGCACAATGCAGGGAAAGGTGAATTTGAAGCCCTGTTTTTGAGAGACTCTCTGCACACATCGATAACCAGTGCTCTCTGGGGCCCTCAGCCAGGCTTGGCAGGAGCTGCTTCTCTGTTCAAGAGGCAAAGAGGAGAACAGATTTCAGGAATGTGTCCTGAGGCTTAGGATTTTACAACAGAATAGGGTGCCAAACCTTGAATTACTGGAAAACAAAGATTTTCACTCTTCTAAACTTCTTCCATCTCTGCCCTGCTCCCTCTGTTCCTGTCCTATTTAGAGGTGATGTTGGCTTTCCCACCCTTCAGGCCTTACCCCCGTTTTGCTTGTCCATGCTTCTGTGTAGGTGACAATATCTACATGGACGTGGTGGGAATCTGGACAAGCCTTCTGGTGCAAGGCACCAAAAAAACACCACAAGTTGTGAAGCCACAGCCTGTTTTCCTTCTTAAACCAGTGCTTTCATCTTGCTTCTCCAAGGGGGGCATCAAAGCCCAGAGGGCAGGTGCTTTTCCTCCCAGGGACCGTGCAACTATGGCTGGCAAGCCAGGTGTGTTTGCTCAGGCAGGGTCAAACAGTGGCAGCCAGGGACACCCAGACCTGCTCTTGGCTGCACATGAACAGAAAGGAGCAGGAGGACTCAGAAAGAAACAGCTGAGACCCGGTGGTAACACTGCAAAGAAAAAGCAAGACCCCCATATCCATTTCTTTTTCGCTAGCCCCAAAGCATCTCCCATGGATGGTTTACCTCCACAGCCTGTCAGAGCCTACAGCATCCCCTCACAGACTCTGCTTCCATCAGGAGATGCCAGTCTCTTGCAAGAAACAGAAGAAAGGGTCCCAGGGCACCAGGAGCCCATGGTGTGCATGGGGAGCCATGAGAAATGACTCCTACACACACCTCAGAGGCCCCTAAGAAAGCTCAAGCCCTGGACTAGCACTGTCACTGTGGGGCTTGGGAAATATCGCTTTCCCCATTCATGGTCAATGAAACCACCCTGTAACCTGGGGTGCCAAGTGTGAGATGATTGATTCCTTTCTGATTTATAATTTTCTAAAATTATACATTTTTAAAACCTACCCATTAATCTTACTTCTCTGTCAGGCAGGGAAATTCTGCTCCTATCACATCCTCTACCATGCCCTTGGTAGAATTCTGTGTAAAAGATTAAATATACTCATCTAGAAAAAGTTTGAGGATTCTTTTAGCAGTGTGACTTAGAAGTGAGCATTGCATCATAACTCCCAGCCATGCGTGTTACCCCCTATCTTGGGCACTTTTGCTGCTTTTTTCACAAGATCCAGCTCACACCAGAAGTTTCCGGGAGCAGGGTGGGGCCTGCCATGGTGGTTTGCTAAGAGAGAGAGAAACAAAGGACGAGCAATGCATACTGATGTCCATAACTCAAATCAGCCAGTCAGACACAAGCAAGAAATCCATTCCTGTCTGTGGAACTGTGGAATTAAAAAAGAAAAAATAAATTTTAAAAAAAAGGTCAAAAAAAGGTCTTACAACCTCAGTCCATTTTTAGGCTTTAGTAGGCTTAAAACAGTGTTGCTGAATTACAATTATTTTTCAGCAGTATAGGCAAATGTTTAAGAGAACACTAATGAAAAAAAAGGATGTTCTAGCTGGTCTTCTATTTCTCATTCATTAAATTGACTCATTAATAGAAAAAAAAAATAACAGGAAAAATGCAAGTGAGACTTCAAAAGTGAGACAAGAGACAGGATTTTCTAGACATATGAGCACAGAAAGCTTTACAGTGAACAACAGGCTAAATATAGCTGTTTCTCAGATGTAGGAGGAGATAGTTTTGCATCAGCAATGGGATATAACCAAGAGCTTCACTCTGAGGTGGTGCTCCTCTTGTGAACTTGTTCCAGGCAGTTTCCCATCTGTCCATGGCCTTCAGCTTTCATAAATAAATTTTCCTCAGAAACTTAGACAATTCAATTATCTGGTTTACTAGGCTGAGCACTCATTAGTATTTTTTAACACAGAAATTAGAATTTTTACAATTTCTCACATCTCTTATTTCTGTATTATCAGTAAAACTAACTTTCCTTCATATATGAATTACACTTGTCTTGTTCATATAGCCTTATCCTTTATTTCCTCATTGTAATTTTGATTTATAATAACTAATATCATTTTAATACTTTCAAAAGAATACATAATTTCTACGTAGTGGGTGTCCTCAATTTCTTTTGCTTCTCAATTCCTGTTCAAGAACCAGCACATCATTACTGCTTCTTATTTTTGCCAGAAAGTGCCACAGAGCAATCAACTGTGAATGAACCTGTAAGACAGAGAACCTGAAAGAATGTAACAAGACACTTATTCCATGCCTGCAGCCTCAGGGCAGGACCAGTCCACACCTAAGTGTTCCTGAAGAATGAAGGATGTTCAACCTGTGCTTAAAAACTTCCAACGATAAACACATCAAAACCCTTAAACAAGACAATATAGTGCTCAGCTGTCCTTACTGTTGGAACAGTTCTCATGTCAGCTTAAATTTAGGACTACTGCTGTGGTTTTCTTTTTTCCTGTTCAGAGGCTCCCTGCCCTTTTCCTTCATACTTGATTAATTTCAGTTTTACTTGCTGTCTGTCATGCCCACACAAGGAATGAAAACACATACAGGGTCCACTTGTCATTGAGACCTCACTGTAATTTCTAGCTAGAAAATCAAACATCCTAAAGAAACCCTTGCAGCAGATAGAAAGCAGAGACCATGGCCAGTAACCAAGAAATTGTTTTGCTCATATCTCACAGTTGCTTACATTCTTTGCACTGAGACATCCACTTCTTTTCCTCAGGGCTGTGTTAGAGGTGAGAATCAGCAGGAAATGAAGTCTCCCTCCCATCTTCCCCTCATAATCCTTCTCATTCTTACAACTCATTTGAGTTGAGGTGCTATCTGGTTTTGATTTCTTCCTTCCTAACCCTTCAGCCAGCTCTCAGTGAGTTCACATATTTCTAGCAGTCATTAACAAGACAGTGAGTAGACAGCCTGGATAATACAAAGGGTTGCAAGATTCATCAGCAAATGAATGAAGAACTCTAGCAAAACTAGACTTTTGGGCCTGGATTTGTTCCTGACAAGGCGTCTGTGTCACAGCAGAAAGACACTGGAAAAGGAGTGTGGGAAGAAACTACAGATGAGGGTACAATGGAGAAGCAAAGGACTTCAAGTGGATGGGTTAATCATTCCCAGTAGTGACTTATTTATACAGCTGCAAGTGCATGAGATTATCCTGGTGTTGCTGTTTGAGATGTATTCTGTGTTTCCCACTGTCATCTCTTCCCTCAACTAAGAAGGCCCAATTTCTTTGGTTATCCTGCATATGTTTTCTCTCATCATTTTTCAGTCTCATCATTTTAGCTGATCTCTTCTGGACTCTACCCAGATGGTTATACCAATTTTGAACACCATTTTCTTAGACCTTGTCATTGCTGAATGGTAGTGGAAAGGTGGAAACTTTCCACTTGGCTACTTAGTTAAAATGCCTGGTTAGACAGCAAAAGCATTTTGTTCCGTGTAGAACTTCTGCTTCACCAGTCATTCTCTTTGAAGGTGACTGCTCTCACATCAGTGTAATACTTGGTACTTGTGCTTGTTTTGAATTCTATCCCCATCTTCTAGTGGTGTCAGCATCTCCCAGGTTGGTGCCATCTATAAATTAATAAGCAAACCCTCTATTCTACCATGCAAGTCATTAATAAAAATATTGAATGATTCCAGACTCAGAACAGTCTCCCGTGGAACATGGCTCAATATATGTTTCTACAATTGGATTAGTCTTTTGACATTTTTTACCATTGATTCAAATTGCTAATTAACAAAAATAAAGGAGCCAGACCCTCCTGTAGTGCAGCTTTACTGACAGCCAGAGACCAAACATCAATTTACACCCACTGCAGATCTATCACTACCTCCTCAGCTAAAGACCATTTTGCATAAGAAAACTCTAGCAACTTATTCTGAAAACATATTGGGACTACTTCTCAGGGTTGGCCATAACCTCAGACACAAGGCTGCTCAGTCTGAAGAGCAGTGCTGTGTCCTACCTCATGTGGCCAAAGTGCCCCCTTTCAGGGGATGCTCCGTGTCGGGGTCCTGCTCCCCTGGCTGCATGCACTGCATGCACCCTGTGCATACCTGAGCTTTCTTCTCCAGTAAGATCAGTGGTTCCCTTGGTGGGGACAGGCTGCCACCAGCTACAGGACATTCTGCATTGAGGCACAGGTTGATCAGCACTGCTTGGCCATGGAAAGCTGCGTGGTGCTAACAGCAGTGCCAGCAAGGAAATGATCCCCAAGCACTTCAATCCCATGGTCCCTGCAGCCAGAGTGAAACAGAGAGCTGGGACCAGGCAACTGCATGTCACTGACTTCACCTTCCCCACGTTACAACTGCTGGACATCAACCATCATCCCAGTTCCATTCCTAGACCTTTACCTGCCCTGTGGAAAAAGCAGCACTGCTGTGGCTGGGTGCCAGCCATGTGTGTGGTGGTGGGGTGGATGTGTGCTAGCTCAGTTACACCAGGCCAAACAGAGTGGGCTGGGGGTCAGGGAGGGAGGGAGGAAAGGAAAGGGAAGAAAGGAACTGTGTACCAAGCCCTGAAAAGAAAATTGAATAATTTTAGATTATTTTGATAAATACCAGATCATTCAAAGTATATCTTAATTTTTTAAAAGGGATTTTATTATCAGACCCTGAAGAGGAGAATGAAAAGAAGGAAGAGGGCATGTACTCAGCATCTAGATGTCTAAGCCCATCTTTTTACAGGAAACCTACATGTGGAATTACAGTTCCTTTCTACTCTGAACCACAGCAGAAATATTTAATGGTCACCACAAACCATGGGGAATTACCACTGGCTGCTGCAGCATGAGCATGTGCACTGGTGGGACAGCTCAAGCCAAAGTCTTCTCGCTCCCAAGAGCTCTTCACAGGCCGTCATGCTGATCCAGAGAATTTACTGTGAAACAGAACCTGTCATCTGTAGTTAGCCACACACCTCTGGAATTGACACTGCAAGGTATATCGATCCAGCAAAGCTTTTAAGCACAAGATTAATCTTCTGGATTTCATTTACATCCTTAAAGTTCACCAAGTGCTAAAGGGCTTTGCAGTACTGCAGACAGCTTGCAACACCTTAAAAGCTCAGCCCTTCAATTAGCAGTCTCCAAACTATGGCCCAAAAGCCTTCACCAATGACCAGCAAACCACTGAGTTGTGAGGATCCTCACTGCTTCAGTTCTCACTTGTCACCAAATGATGGGAAGCACAGGGTCATGGATCTTACAGCTTTTCTTGGGGGTTTTCTTGTCTCACACAATGTGGAAGGCTCTGAACTAACAGGTCCTGCTTTGTCCCTTGCCCAAAGCCTCAGAAAGGACAGGAAGAGAGATGCTGCAGGCAGTAGGAAAGTCCCAAAGGGGGCAGAGTGAGTATGGGAGGTACCTTGCACCTAGGTGCTGACCATTAACATGGACAGAAGCAAGGAGAGGCCTGCACAGCTACAGGGAGTAGACGTGGGGGCCATTTCACCTGGCTGCAGAGCTCTGTCAGCCACAGGACCCTCTCACACCTCCTCCCCAAGCCATGTGGAAACCCACCCGGAGAAGGTGACACCGGCTAGCACAGTAGGAACAAAGTGCTTGGTCACAGGAGGAAGCTTCTCTCCCAAATGTTTCCTAATCAGGTTTGTTCCTTTGTAGCCAACCACTGTGAGGGTGACTGGGGAGGGAAGAAGAAGTGCTGTGGAGGAGATATTAGGCACCAAGAAAACTTGGATCTTAGGAAAAGCAATGGCATTTCCTCACCCCTCACCTCATCAGCAACTCATCACGTCCTCACCTTACCTCATCAGCAGCTTCTAGTGCCACAACATTTCTGCCGATTTTTTTCTTCTTTCTCCTATCTGGTTTCTGGTTCTGCTGTGTCTGATTTGGGAACTTCTGGCCCTGTGCTGCCTGTGTACAACCCAGGTAGTGCCTCGGGAAAAGGGAGGGCTGCACCTCTGCTTCCTGCCCTGCACCAAGGCAGGGTGTGCAAGGGGCCACAGCTGCTGCTGCTGCAGCAATAATCCTTCTCTGCTTGGGGGTGAAATATACCTGCTGAGATGGAATAAAGAGTCCATTTAGTGCAATTGCTGCTGAGACACCTGAATGGGTGCAAAATGCACTTTTTTTGCTTACATTTAATGTTCACACTAATTAGGGAAGGTGAGATGTGGAGAGGGAATACAGATGATGGATAGTCTGTCAAACTTTGCACTGAGCCAGCACTACGTGTTGTTGAAATGTTGACTTTTTAAAACAAACCAAAAATATATATTTTTCCCTAGCCTCCTTTTCAGAAACATCTGAACCTGAAATTCTGCAGAAAAGAATAAAACACAAGAAGTTTCACCACAAGCCTTTGTGATTTGGCAAAACAATCAAAATCATTAGGCAACCTGGTCAGGACACCTGTTCTTCCCCTCCTCCACAGCCTCCTGACTCCTCTACTGCTTCTGTAAGTCTCAGGTGATTTTTTCAATTTATGTTTATTTTTTAAGAAGCCACATACCCATATCCCTACCTAATATGAGCTGCACTGACCCAGTGCTGGTTTATATCACTCTCCTCCTGGATGAAACCTGCAGGCACATGCTTCCAAATCCCCTCTGCTCTGGAGTCACTGTGAGCAGTGGGGTGTCCCACACTGATGGGGACTGCCAGTCTCTGAAAACAGCTAAAATATCCATATAGGTATGACAGAAAATCACCTGCCCTGAGATTCTCTCACAGAGAGGCTAGGTGCTTGTGCCTGACATCTTGTCTTTTTACGCGTTTCTAAAGTTATATGCATGTACTGAAAATGATTAAATGCTCTAGCAAATGTAAGATTGCTTAGTTCCCCCTCCAAAATCTAATCCTCTAGCTGTCAAGGAATCATTAATGGTGAGCTGTTGATTTAAACAGGGACTTGCCCACAGCAGGTCTCCTTCAGCAGCACTACAGGAAGACCACTTAACTCTTCCCATTTGCTGCCACATGCAGGTTTTCAGTCACCCCCTAGAGTTTCTTCTCATGAAAGACTCCTTGTTGTGGTGCCAATCTGTGCCTATTTATCTCACTGCTCTAATCTGAAAGAGTCTGCATGTATGCACTTGCCAGTCATCCTGCTCTTCATATATCCTTGAAACTTTGACATTGCTGCTCCATTTCTCTCCCCATGGTTCACCCCTCGTTAGACATGGGGGAGACCTTCCTGTTCAGTGTAAGGACAAGGGGAGTGCCTGCATGTTGGTCTGTGAGTCCCTACCACCATGTAGGAGCAACCGTACTGATGACAGTGAAAAGTTCTGGGGAACAGCAGGGAGAGATAAGACAGCAGACACCTTTTTTCTTTCTGTGGCATCACCTCTACGTCCCATCCCTTTCTCATAGTCTCTCTTCACCCCTTTAAGTTCATGCAGGCTGCAGCCAAGATTAGGTCTGGGTGTCCCTGGCTGCCACTGTGTGACCCTGCCTGAGCAAACACACCTGGCCCAACTGCTACTGTTGGATTCTTGCTTGGTTTCTTATTTTTGGGGGGGGAAGTGAACACTTTGGTTTAGAGAACACGGAGCAACAAAGGGCACTGAAAAATGTCACTTTCCCATCTACTTGACATTCTGTGCTTCCTCTTTTTTTTTTTTTTTTGGCACTCGGCTAAAACTCCAATGTACCAGACCCTTCTGGACTGGGTCATTGCGTCCCAGCCTTACCACCCTTGGTCCCTTCAAAAACATCTTTCTGCATCACTCTGCCAAGACTTCTTTGTCTTCAATATTAAATTAATCACATAAAAGTACTGAATTAAATGAGTAATTGATCACTCACAATACACTACTTCTTGAGTTTCCTATTTACCTCTTAGAGTGTAATTTTCTAAGTAATTTTAAGAAGCAGCTAAACCCCTCAAGCAATGCAAGCAGTGGCATCAGTAGAATTGAAATTTGCAAATGCACTGTACTGACCTTCATCATCTGAGCGGGGATTGCTGTTGTAGGAGAAATGAGTTGCCGTTTTTAGTATGAGCTTTCCTCTGTTCATCTCCCTCACGCTTCATTATCACCCTTCCAGAAAACTTTCCAGAGAAACTTTTGCATTGAATCAGGCACTGAAAATTTCAGTACACATGGTTAGAGTCTGGAGGCTACTAATGGAAGACAATCCTCTCCACCTTTCTTCTTGCTCTTAATTAAACTCAGTGTCCCAACTGGTCCCATAGTCCTCCTTCCTGCTTATCCTGTTGCTCAACACAAAGTCCCAGGTTTGCCCTGTGGCAGAGAAGGGATCTCTCCTTTTAGCTCCTGCTGCTCCAGAGGACTCTTTTGTGCTCCCTGGTACCTAACGGGGATGTTCTTGGAGCAGCTAGAGGAATCCCCACTATCGCTTTAATTGATATATCAATGGATTTACAAAAAAGGTAAAAGTCTTCTTCCCCTCCAACACTGTCTTCTTCCAGCTACCCACGTCATTAACCCCATCTGAAAATCGAAGCCAAGATTTTCCACAGGTATCACCATCTGCTGTGATGGCAGCAAGTCACAGTTTCCCAGATCTTATGCCAAAAATTATTTCATATCAGGATTTCCCCCTGCGTGTCCAGATTTTCAGTAGTTTTATGCAGCTGGAATGTGGATTTTATCCATTTCTTAGAATCTTATGGATATTTCTCCAGAAAATCCTTTATAAAAAATAGGGAAATCCTATCTATGAAGGCATGAACCCTCTTAACTTCCCACACAAATGCCCCAGCCATCATCCCTCAAGTGCTCTATTTTCTCCATCTTTACAACATACCCTGCTCCTCAGAGTAGGATTACACCTGGTCTTTGAGGTGCTTTTAACATTGCAAATGGTATCCGTACACTTCAGTTGAGTAGCATGTACTTTGGGGAATTTCTTCAGTGCTTTTCTCTTTTTGTCCCTTCCTCACCCATGGCAAGACAGAGAAGGACAAAGCCCTCGAGTTTTTTGACATACAGGTCCAAATGGCTTGGCCATAATAGCTTCACCAGTGAGACTGAGGTCTTCATCTTAACCTTATGCCTACATGAGGTGCAGATAAGCAAACCAAAAGAAGGAAGACAGTTTGTTTTTCTCCCCAAACTGGGACAAGCCACTGTGGAAAAATACTCTATTATCAGTGAGAGTCTTTTCTATGGCCACATCTGCACAATTTTATCATGTAATTAGACCTTGGCTCCTGCCAATGAGGGATCTATTAGTGAAAAGCTCCTCAGACAAAGGGAAGCCGTAATGCATAAATTAATGCAAATTGAGTGTGGGCTCTCCCCTCCCATGCTACTTGGAGCTGTTGTGATTTCTGTGTTGCTGCAAGCAATTAATGTACTGCTGGAGCCTGGGGACAATGAGCTGCTGGTAGGGGGCAAGGCCACCCTCTCATTTTTTTTCTGAGAGGTCCAGGACCTCAGGTTTATAGCCTGGGTGAGAAGGAAATATGCAGGAAGCAGTCTGTTTGCAGATTTTTATTGAAACCATGTGGTGAGTCATCTTCAGTTTGAAGTCCTTCAGACAAGGAAAGCACTTGCGGAGGGTGCTATAGGAGTGCCAGAGAGATAAAAATGGGAAAATGTACCTGGTGCAGTTAACTCTGGTGTAAGTGCTGCCTCTCCTCTCTGTTTATACCTCTAGCCTGAGACAATTCGTGTGCAGCACTGGGATTTATCCATGGAGGAGAATGTTTTCACAGCAGGCAGAGCATGGCTGCCGCTGCTGTCAGTGCTCCTGGAGCCAGACAGACCTCAGGGAAGGCAGTGGCTGAAGAGGCTCCACGGAGCCCCAGAGCACCTCACCCAGAAGGTGAGTAATACCTGGCTGAGACCATCTCAGGATGGCCACAGTGCAGCTCCCCATGGGTTGACAGAGGGAAGTCTGAGCCTTCAGGGATAAGCACAGCATACCCTGTGTGGCATATATAAAAATACACTTGTTTCATGGCACTCAGTTTCACTTGGAGATAACACAGACTTCTACTGCCTGCCCCTCAAAAATGCCATCTTCAGACATGTCAGGAATAGGAAAAAAAAACAAAAAAACCAACATTATTGTTATTGATAACAATCCCTAGTTCTTGTACTTTTTCAAGAAATTAATGTGTTGTCCCAGGGTGGGACAAGGCTGGAGCACAGCAGTCCTCTAGTTGCTGCCAGAGGAGATGGGGTAGGTGGAGGCCATGAAGGCAGAAAGACCTTACCCCAGGAACAGACACCATCAAGCCATCCCATTCTTTGCAGTAACCATAGTGTTCCTGTGATTTGCAGGTCCAGGCAGGTAGGCTGGGTGCACAGCCTTTTCATTCCTCATGGCTCTAGATAATGGCTTATTTCACTCCTGCCTTTTTTACGTCCTACAACCAGTTTTGGTGCAGGTAGCTGTGGGTGGCCAACTATCCTGCAATGGCCAAAGGTCTATCAGACCCCTTGTTCTGCCCTACAAGATCTGAAGCAGCTTTTCCCCATTAGCTCTCTGGGTCTGGAACAAGCCTCCCAAAATGTACAAGTAATCTCTTGCAGATGGCAGCAGCAGGGTTTTCCAGGAGGCTCGTTATTACTTGGCACTTACCTCACACCGTCCTAACTAGAAAATACCTCCACAGAGGACAGCAGTGGTGATGAGCCGGCCAGATGCTGCCGGCTGCTGCCAATGCATCAGAAACTTGCTGCCCCTGCTCCTGCATCCGGTTTTCACTGCTGCACCACCTGGGACCCAAAGTGAGGAAACTTTGCACTAAAATTGCACAAAAGTGAACATTTTCTATCACGCATGAGCAAGTGTGAGTTCTGCTCCTTCTCCTAAATAACTACTGCAGCTCTTGGCAGAGAAACTCAACCCAAGGAAAGCACTGTTCCTACTGTCTCTTTCCCCTGTTTGACCCAAAAATGTCCTTTCAGCTCCCACCCCTACTTCAGAAAAGAGCTGGCTGCCAGTCTGAGGGTGTGATTCCCAATCCCAACCCAACCCCGGCCTGTGCCAGCCCTCAGGCAGGCCCACACGGGCTCGCTCAGCTCAGCAAACAATGCTATAGCTGGAGGGAAGTGCCAAGTATCCCTACAAAATTGCCTCTGTGCTATTTCTCGCATGGCACTGCTAGGCAGGATTTATGTCCGTGTTTGTTTTCTCCACTGCTGCTTGGGGGATACTTACCCTTTGCTAGGCTCACATTGCTGGTCAGGAAAAGGACTCCCCAGGCAGAAGGAATTTGATATCCAATGGTTTCCTATCTGCAATGCTAGTCCAGCTTGTATTAACAGAGTTTTGACATTATTTAGTACTTCCACTCTTCTGGCCAGTGGTACGGGAGCTGGGAAATTCAATCAGGCTTAGGATCAGAGTAAAACATACTCCATGCAATAATAGGTGATATAATAGGTATTTTTTAATATACTTAATCCAATAAATACAGCACATGCCGTAATGATATACAATTTCGGTTACCTACATTCTCCATCAATGGTTTGGGTAAACAGACCCCAGCTGTCCAACAGCTTTTGCTAATATTCTCTTTTTTTTTTTTTTTTTTTCCTAATTTTACCATGAAAATAACAAAGGCGATAATCACATTGTAATGATGCTTTTGGCAGCAGCCTTCAACCATGTGCTGCTTGGTGAAAAGCTCCCACAGATGCCCATCACCTCCAATTTCATCTCTCCTCCTTGTGGCACCCGACTGAGGCTTCGGTGTCTCCAAGTGCAGCAGTGCTGGGGCCACAGCAGGAAGGCAGGTGAAACCCCAGGAAAGCTGTCCCCACAGTGAGCTTATGAGGAGCCTGACACCATGGTGGGTGGCTAAGGGGGAGAAGTGGCACCTCCCTCCCACTTCAGTCCATCCATTGCTCACCAGCCAGCAACACTTCAGCAAAACTCCTCCTGCTACAGAGCCACTCCGTGTCCCAGAGTCCTGGGTGGTGAGGACTGGCAGCAGATAGGGTCCCAGTGAGGCTCTTTTCTCATGTTGTTCCCATCAGGGCCTCCATCCATCCCAAGCACAGCCAAAAATCCTCCAGAGAAGGAGGTCTCCCACCCTTCCTAGGCTTAACTACTCTTTTCACCACAGCACCAGCTGCAGACCCCCAGCTGAACTGCTCTTCCCATGGCTCCCTTTGCCCAGACCTCCCACCTCCCAGTTATGTGGTCCCAGCTCTCACGCTCGTTCCTCGCAGGTCATGTTTTCCAGACCTCTGACAATTTGTGTTGCTTTCCATTGAACTCCGTCCAACTGGGCCACGTCCTTCTGGAAGTTCAGAGCTGAACAGGACATCCCTGCTGAGGACTCGCAGGCCTTGAAAACAAAAGTCACTCCATTTGTCTTGCAGGCTGTAATTTGGTTCATATATCTCGCCATGGAGATGACCTCCCACCAGTGATTTGTGCTTAGCCTTTGACTCGTTGTGACCCTCAGACCCTCCTCTGCAGAGCAGTGCTAAGGCAGGCATTTTTCCACATGCAGATGCTTATTTTTGTGTAGGGTGGGAGCTCGCACTTGTCCCTGCAGAGCTGCTGTCCCCAGACTATTTCTCCAGTTTGACAAGATCAGTTGTCAAGCTCAAGCTGTGTCCTCCAAAGCATTGAGTCCTCTTCCAGTCTGTTGTGGTCTGCAAAGCTTATGACTTACTTTACAACCATTAATAACAACACTGCCTGATGCTTCCCCATTAATGACTCTATCTCCAGAAGCCAACTTGTTCATTCTTCACAAAGCTTTTCTGTGGAAATTGGATTTGGTCACGGCAAGAGTATTCGTGACAAGAACAGAATATAAAAGCCTATTAAGAAACAAGACAAAGCAAGTGGTAAGAGGTAACAAAGCTAAACTCAAGTTATTACCTGTCTCCCATCCGAGTACAAAAAATAACACATAATGCATGTCATCTGCATCACCTTGGAGCTCCTAGCCAGTGGCAAGTCAGAAACATGTGTCCGTATGCCACTAGGATGCAACACAGCCGGGGCCAAGCTCCCAGCCCCATAAGCCAGTGTGTCCCAGTGAGGACCTGAAAGATGGAAGGGGTTGGTGCCTGGGGCACAGCTTGTCAGGGAGCCCCAGGGAGCTGCAGCAGGAGCTATTGGTGATGTTGAGGGTCAATAGGAAGCAGCCATCACTCCTGTGAGAAGATAAAAGCTCTCTAGCTGCACCTTACTTGGCCAGAAAGGGACCAGTTTTACACTCAGCCTAATGTCCCCGTCTAGCAATGAACTTTGAGCAGTTGCCCAGTTGTCCAAGCTCATTCTCAACAAATGTGGCCAGTTTCCCTACACCTTGCTGTTGTACTCCTCTCACCCTGACAGCCACTCTCAGAGGACACAGGAGGCAGCAGCAGTGGTTACAAAGGTTGGATCACCCCAAGCTGCTGGAATAGCAGTTCCTACATTTCCAAATCTGGGGGCTACCCAGCAACTGCTCTTCCAGGATGCTCAAGATGAATGCTCATCCTGCAACTCTACTGCAGCTGCCCTCTGCCTGCCTGCTCTTTCCCTGCCATGCTCAGGTCCAAGGAGCATCACAGCTCTGTCCCACTGTGCCCATGAAGGCTTCTGCAGTAATGAAGGGATTACACATTTTTCCTCCCGTGGCTATACCAAGGGATTAGCACTGACGGTTAAAACCTTTTCTTTTCCGTGATCTCCTTTCTGCCTTTGTATTTTCAATATCCAGTCTCACAAGGAAAATTCATTTGTGCTTAAGGTATTTTCATTGGGTTTTTTAATTTCTTCCCTTTTTCCCCTTGGTTTGCAATCAGCAAACAGGCCCTTGGTGTGTATTAGATTAAAGAACACCTGAAACTCAGATTTGAGCCAGGAGGCTTGTTATTAAAGAACTTAGGACTTTGCAGACAGCATTTAGGAGGGTTTAACTCTTCAAATGTCCCAAGTTCCCAGACAACACAGAAAATATCAGAAGCAGGTGCAAAGAAAGAGCTCAAAAGAATAAACCTCCATGGCTTAGAAAACAGAAGGGATGAGATCACATCTGGAAACTGATGAAAGCAGAAAAGAGACTCAGCATGCATAAACTGGAAGGGGGAGCATAAATCGTGAAGGAAAAGTATTTAGAACTAACTCAAGGGACAAGTCTAGAGAAGAGTTTTGCCTTCACACTTCTGTCAGTAACACTACAGTATACCCAGGCTTATACCAGTTCAGTCCTGGACAACATTTCAGCAGATATGGCTGTTTCACAGCACCTGAGCCTCCTGCTCAAAGAGCCAACATCAAAGTAAAATTGAGTTTCTCATAGTGATGTCCAGTCAAGTTCTGAAGGTTTTTTACCCAGGAAATATTCTTTTGTCAAAGTTGCTTATCTTCTCTCTTCAAGGAAGAGCCTTCTCTGCACCACCTGCAGAGAATTCCTTACACCTTTTTAAGAGTAGTTGCAAAGTGGTTTTACACACGTGATACCAAAGCTGAGTTCAACATAGGGAACAATATTTAAATTATTCTCAGACAGCTTCTCTGAGACAAGGTGAAGGTGTGGGGACAAGTAAGGGACATATAAAGGACAGAGCGGGGATATTCCAGACCCCTTCTCACCAAGAAGTTCAACCTCTGTCTTTCCAATCTAACATAATGAGAAATCCTCCCTTCATGGGCTCACAGTCTGGTGCTGTCCCTGAGTGGAGGACTGACTGTTGAAGAAAGAGAAAAGGAGGTAGAGGTTGAAGTGAAGGAGCTTGCCCAGCCAAGGAAATGTTTATTAGCAGGGATGTGGGAGGCATCGCTGATGCCCTGGATGCCTGGGAAAGTTCAGTGTATGAGCAGACACTTACACAAATAATTCAGTGGCATTTTCCTCCAGCACCCCAGCATAACAAATGCAACTGCTGATTTTCCTACCCTTCCAGTCCACGCCTTACTCTTACAGCAGGGAGGGTTTTGACCTTGACTCTAGAAGGAGGCTCTTCTCTTTGGAAGGGTTAAAAAGTAATGAGAGATGAGAGGGAAACATGAAACTAAGTTTAGTTCCTTGTTTGTTTTCTAGCTCCCCACTCAGCTTTCTTCCACAGGCAGAGCTAATTACTGGTGTGAATTGTTTTCACTGCTTCCTGCTGGAATATCCCAGAATCACTGACCCATGCCACTGCCTCTGGCTGCCTTCTCCCCAGGCAGCCAAAAGAGAGCAAAGAAAATACAGCAGACATTGAGCAGGGACTTTTCTCAGTGAGGATCCCACTTCTGGGTGGTCCTGTGTGGAGAAAGGAGTTGAACTCAATGATCCCTGTGGGTCCATTCCAACTGAGACATTCTGTGACTCTAACTCCTACGGGGAGTGACAGGGGGACAGGGCTGCCAGGGTGGAAGCTCAGATTCACCAACAGAGAGGAAATGGGAAAAGTTATATGAAAGTGGAAGACAAAGAAAATAGACTCTATCAATGAGTGTGACTCAAAAAGAGCACAATTCAGTTCTGTGGATACAATGAGAAGCTGTAAAACATCTCTCCCTTTTTGGCCTCAGCCAGTTTAGGGCCTCTTCCCTCACCTCACTCCTCTTCACTGCTTCTCCTTACCATCCTGGGTTCTTCCGCCACTGCTCCACCCTAAAGCTGCAACTTTCCTTGTATTCTGAAAGACTCACTTGTACCTGTCATTGTTTAATGAAAACACTTCACCCTTCCTCCATTATAATGCTTAGAAGGAGGGATGACTACCATGCATCCATGAATATGTCCAAATCAACCATGCAGCTCCTGGCCTCAGCTCTGTTCCTTTCATTCCAGTCTTCTCAGCAGAGCATCTCAATATCTCCGATTACTTTGTGCAAAGGTGTCACCCTGAGTATTTTTGTTTTCCAGACTCCTGTAATCCATTTGCAATGAAGTCAGAAATGTGCCACCTTGTAGGTACCTTTCCTGACCCTTCATCACCTCCATCACACCTTTCCATCACCTCCTTCAGCATCAAGAGCTCCCACTCAGCTGTTCTCAGGAGTTCTTATTTTGTCCTGCTTGCTCAAGGTGCTGTAGACAAAATGACGCACACAAGGACGCTGACTGCAATAATAAATATGGGGCAGGGAGCAGCCACAATCTCACAGGGTACTAAGCAGGAACAAGTTGTTTGAAGAGTTTTATTTCCCACAAGCACAGGAAGGACACAGGGTGGAAAGGAAGAAACAGGAGCAACTAGTTCCAAGGTGAATTGCAAAGATTTCAACAACAATAAATAAATGAATAAATAAAACAAAACAAACAAGTAAATAATTTAAAAACCCTTTCCTTTGTACCAAGAGTACAAAGAGGAGGCAGAAATCTCAGAAGACAAAGGAGGGAGGAAGAACATCCTTAACACTTTCAAGTTCACAGCCTTTTTCTACACTCACACATTTGAAATTTGTTCACGTTCATATCCTCTCTGATAAGTAATTCTTTCTTAAGAAGTCTGTGAATGGTCCTCAGTAGCACCCATGGGCTGAAAGTTTCCACACACACATTGAATATCTGAACGCATGGACACAGCTGGTTCAGCCATACATTTGTTTAGTCCCAGCTGGGAGCTCAGGAATTCCAGCAGTGTCCAAAGAAATCACAGAGCCCTTATGCAGCAAAACGGACTGCCTGCCACATGGCATGCACTCAGAAGCCTCACAACAGGGATATTTAACCCTTTCCACCTAGGCCTTGGAAACAGTTTTGACGTTTCAAGTGATTATGTTTTATTGCCCTGTCAGTCCATCAACAGGTACTTCTCTTGCTCTATATCTATGCTGTTAAACTCCACAGATCCATCTATTAACGCAGGAGAGCACCAGACCTAAAATCAAAAGATAACCACTGCGTACATGAAAGGGCAGCAAGGTCACATATCTTCATGGGTGGGTATCCAATATTCAGAGATAAAGGCCCCTGAGGTAGTTCAGTTTTCTGGTATAGCAATTCCTGTTTACAATTAGATATACTAGGAAAATTCATAACTCATCTGTTCTCAAAGGATGGAAGGACGGACGGACGGACGGACGGAAGAAAGAAAGAAATAAAGAAAGAGAGAAAGAAAGAGAGAAAGAGGGCACTCTGGAATACACTTAAACAAAATGGTGTCATTCTTGTCATGACTGCCCCCAAAGGATTTGCATTACCTTTGTATTATTATATCACTTTCATATTCCTCGTTCAATTAAGTATGTTGCTGTACACATCACTGATCCTTTACATGGCATTAAATATAAAACAGATGCTATGTCTGCATGGCAGGTACCTAAAAAAGCACTAGTCTTAGAAGTTATTTCTTGGCCATCCTGACTAGCTTTTGGCCCTCCCCATTAATAAAGAAAACTCTTAAATTGGCTGAATCCAAATACAACGGAATGTCTTCTTGAATAATAAATAACCCTGCTTCTGGGCTGTGAAGATCTAACAGTGAAATCGTGGGAGATAAATCCATGCCCATTACTCCTTCAAATTTATTATTTGACTAATGTAGGATTTTGTACTGTGTATGCCCCTATTCTATAACTCTGAACCTCAGGGGTTGTTGGGGTCCACCATAAAGTGACAAGGCTCACATCAGCTTCTCACTTTCTATCCATTCACACACACCATCCCTTCAAAAAGCAGCTGTAATTCACAGCTGCATGTGGCTCTCTTCTCAGAAAAACATGAATTAGATACCAGATGGAAACCCAAGACTTTACAGTAATGGTTCTGCTTCTTGTGCAATCCTTTACCCTGTTGCACAACAAGAGCTTTTCAAAATGTTTAATCTTACATTCCTGAATTCATGCCTATTTTGCCTTTAAGTCACCTTTGAAGTCAAATAGTCAGCCCTATCCACTCTTTCCCCATACCATTGCCTCTCTGGCACCATGTGGAGGACAGGAGTGTTGATGTGACAGCCACTTAGAGAAACATTCACACTATATGATTTGCATCTGAGAGTCCTTGTATTGATGGAGGAGCTCTGTCTCATATTAACTGTCTATTCTGGTGACAGACCTAATAAGTAAAAACCCCTTTAGCAGACCAGGGTCCCCATGGTGCTAGGCTCTGTGCAACCAAGGAGCAAATGGATATTTTATGTTCTAGTCTTTTTTGCAATCTGAACACATTCATATCCACATATTTGCATGCATAGAATCACAGAACGGTTTGGGTTGGAAGATCACCTAGTTCCAACCCCTTCAATACCCCAAGTTTTTGACACCTTCCACAAGATCAGGTTGCCCAAAACAGGTTTTGTTCCATCAGTGCATTAAGCAGCCTTTGGACATCACTCCTAACTGAAAAAAAAAGCAATACTAGCCATTTGCAAATTCTGAAAGGAGTGAATTTAAATCTGCCTATGGATCACAGAAGCTTAAATAATGAATATTAAAGCTGAAAAATAGGTGCCTGCAACACCTTGCAAAATGCTCGTGTCATGCAGCATGACCTCACCTCTAGGCATTTCTAACAAACTGCCTTCATGACAGCAGTTACCTCCAAAAATGCCCTAGAAAGTTTCTTGTTTCCTCTTTCAAATCAACAAGTGTTGGACTCTAATCTGAACTGGAAAATAAACTGCATCAGAAGACATTGCAGTCTAGCAGCTCCTCTATGGTTAATGGCATTCTTCTTGCAACCCACCACATTCCCTTTAAAAACAATACAATGCATCTCCAGCACTGCAAAGTTTGAATTTGGATCCTCATTAAGCAAATGTCACCAAAGTTCAGAGCTCTTACAAGCCAGCTTATTTCCTCTGAGAACATTTTAATGAAGTACTTATTTATATTTTCCCTGTAGTAGAAATATTGTATCTGATGTTATCTGTTATTTTTTATTTTAGTAGAAGATTTGTTTTTGCTTCCACAAGAGTTTCTTTGACCTGTAATAAAATCCTTACTGAAGTAATGTCTAATTCTGAACAACCAAGTAATTATTCCAGTAAATCCAAAGGAGGGTACAAACAGCTACATCCCTTTGACCTCTTTGTGCCTTGTTTCAGAAACGAACATGTACTTAGCACGGTAGAACAAAATTTCTTGTGTTGTGGTTCTGCAGGGTCATAGCAGAGTGCTGCCTATATTCATGCAATTAAAAAGGAGGTTAATGAATTGCTAAAATGCATGTTTCTAGTGGGTAAAACAGATAGAAAACATATTTAAATGGGCTGAACGCTTTATTAAATGAAATTATAATAGATACTTGTCCATTGTCATTTCAAGATGAATTGCTGTAATTCCTCACCTCTGCAAAGTCCATTAGTTAAAAAGGGGCCATAGTCTCTGTGATGCAAGTCAGTATCATCTCTCATTTCTTCTGACCTAAACTATTTCTCTCTCTCTTTTGAATCCTTGTCCTTTGATGTTTCACATCCCCTTTCTGATTTTTCTAGCAGAAGAAGCAATTGGCCTCAACCATGATTTCATATACGTGCTTTCCAGTGCCCATTGCTGTGTCTGAGATTTCGTTGTTTTGCCCAGCTTCGCTGCAGTGTTTGCACAGACATTTCCATGGAGTGCAGCTGCCTTCCCTAAGCAGGCTTCAGAAGTTGATTTAGGAAAAAGACAGTCTTTAGGGTAGCTTTCAAATGCTGCTGTCCTGTTAGACAGATGATTGGAGGTACATCACAACACCCCTGCCAATTTGCCATGTCTGGAACAGGTTCTTTTGTACATCTGTGAAGGAAGCCTATCCTATGCCAAGGTTTGGAGCCCTTGCTGAACAGGAGCAAGCAAACAGCATTTACTCCAGCACTGCTGCTCCTTACATCCGTGTGAAGCTTTCATAACATTTTCAACAATGCATTTTACCCAGGGCATTCTAGCAGTGGTGATTAGAGTTTTTCTCCTTAAGTTATGATGTCTGTATAACCGGATTTGTTGAGGGAGAATGAGGTTTCCTCTTCCCATTCCAGAGGATAAGGATATGTTTTGAAATAACCAAGCTGCAGTGGTAATTCAGCTTGGGGAGAATCTAAATGCAAGGAAAAAACAGCACCTAATCTTCTTTCTTCTCTAAAGCATGATTATGAAGGATATTTTTAAAAAGAAAAAAAAAAAAAAAAAAAAAAAAAAAAAAGAAAATGGGTTGTATCCAGAAAGTAGATAGCACCATTCACTGTTCTCACAATACTTTCAAGCCTCAAGTATGTAGAAGTAACATCTGGTTTTACAAGAACAAGTCTCCAAAAAAGTGCTACAATTTTAACACTTTGGTAAAATCTGTGTCTTGATTGTAGTTGTAGTACATATACCAAAGCCTCATTATGCATCTATTTTTTTTCTTGGTTCATCACAAAGACCTGTCAAAAAACAACTACTGCCTAAACACCCAGTTCCCCTTCTTCTCTAAATGTTGCTTGTCTGCTGTTTCAGTTGTCTAAATGCACCTCTGTCATCTGTAATAAGGTAATAGACCTAAAAATTACTTAGTGTCATCTTGTGTCTTCCACTTAGGTACAGAAGATGTTTTAAACCTAAATTGATGCCTTTATTACATCTTTTTCTTTCTGTTGCTTGTAGCACTTTTAGATATCAGCTCCCAAGGACTACAAGAGAGAGAAAGAACATAAAACCACTCTAACATTAGTGTTTATTTCTTGTGCTGAAAAATCGCAATACAGAGTTCAGGTTCAGCTTGTACTATTTCACTTCTATTTCAGCCTAATTTGTCATTTGTGTTTGCTGTATTAATTAAACAACACGCAGATATTCCACACGATGAGGTCCGGTAGGAGCTGGTGTCCAGGCTACATTGCCTGGAGCCCAGATAATGAAGCAGCCTTGCTGGCATTACACGTTCATTAATAGCTTGTGTGCTGAAGTTAAGTGGAGGAGGGGAGGGGTTGGGGGGGAGAGAAAAATAATATCATGACCTGACAGGAAAGAAGAGCAGGACAAATTACCAGTATCCGTGTTATTAATTGCCCTCAGCAATAAAGACAAGGTACCCTGTGCTGCCCTGCCAGGAGTTACTGGCCAGCCAGGATCCTTTCTCGGCTGTCCAGTGCTGGCAGGCCTCTCTCCTCCAGCACTTCTCTGCTCATATGAATATGGTGTTGTGGTGGTTTCACATCAAGGGCTGGCTAATCTCCCCCATACTGCTCTCTCATTCCCCCTCCACCAAAGGCCAGGGGGAGAAAATATAATGAAAAAAGTTTCAAAGGTTGAGATAAGGACAAGATCACTCACTAATTACTGTTACAGGCAAAACAGATTCAGGATAGGGAGACTGACAGAATGTATTGCCTGCTGCTAACAGACTGGAGCAGTGAGAACGAAAAGCAAACTAAAAACACCTTCTCCCATGCACCTCCTTCTACTTCCTCACACCATGATACACAATGGAACAAGGAACAGGGGAATGGGAATGGATCAATCCATGGAGGTTCATCTCCGCCGCTCCCTCAGGGTCCCTCTCTGCCCCTTCTCCCCGTGGGGTCCCTCCCACGGGATGCCTTCCTTCCCGAACTGAGCCTGCGGGGGCTGCCCACAGGCTGCAGCTCTTCAGGAACTGCTTCCACACGGGGTCCATCCCCCAGGATTAAGGGCTGCAGGGGAACTTGTGCTGCCTTGTGCCTGGAGCACCTCCTGCCCTCCTGCCGCACTCACCCTGGGGGCTGCAGGGCTGCTGCTCTCTCAGCTCTCACCCCTCTCTCCCAGCTGCTGTAGCACAGCAGATTTCCCCTTCCTTCAATCTGCTCTCCCAGAGGCCCACCCAGCGTCACTCATGGCTCAGCTCCGGCCAGCAGCAGGTCCCTTTTGGAGCCATCTGGAGCTGGCTCTGATCTGACATGGGGCAGCTGCTGGGCTCTGCTCACAGAGGCCACCCACGCAGCCCTCCTACTACCAAACCCTTGTCTCATAAACCCATTACCTATATCCCCCAAATTATTTCCTTTTTGTTGTCTAGAACAACTCCCTAGTAAATAGTGAAGTTTTTAATTCCAATGCACTTATCTTCTATCCCCCTTACACTGTACTGCCAGACAATGTTGTTTGTGTAAATGGACTTTCACTTAAGCCAGTTTTATACATATCCTAAGAGATGCAGGCTTATTTTGCTGTCCAGTAAACACAAAACACAAAGTCAGTTTCCTGAGTACATTTTCTATGGATAAATGCAGTTAAAAAAAAAAAACCTGTTTGCTATTCACCCCACTCAAACTATGCTTGTGTTGCTTAAACCTCTTAGGATCACTTACACAAGGCCTTTCTTGAAATAGGCATTACAGACCATTAGTTCACTATTTGTATACCATCAGAATGATGGCAAAAAGATACAAGTACCTAAAATTTCTCCAGGTTGTCAAGAATGATTCTGCAGCTGGACTGGGAGGACTTGGTCTGGTGCACACAGAGCTCATTTTTCCCCTGCCTTTTTCTTCATCCCTCTTTATGTCTGTAAGCTGTTTGGGCTCCATATTCTTACATACGTAGGGTGTCTTTTTTAAGAACTAGAGCCTCAAACTACCTCAAAGAGCTGTTGGGTTTCTGCTCTTGCCTCCCTCCAAGGACTTTTCACATGAACTTCAATAGCTCTGAAAAGAAGAGCTCTTTTGGCAGAGCTTATCTTTGAGTGAGATAACTGCACTAATACAAGTTTTTTTTTAGTTTTTTTTTTTTTAAATACTCCTGAAAAAAAATTCTAACCAACATCCTGAACACTGAATGTTAATTTGATGATGCTATTTTCAGTGAGCGAGTTGAAAGTACCTTGAAAAGACAATACTAATAATGGGAGTGTGCCAAAGACTACAAAATGGCTATAGAGCAGCCATTACAGAGTCATGTGCTTCCAGCAATATTTTTTCACATAAAGCGATTAATAAATTTTGTCAACCACAGCTACCAAAACCTGAGTTATAATTATATTAGAAATCAAAGTGTGCTGAGGCTCTTAATGTAGAAATGTAATTGATGATAGATTAACACAACTCCTCATTAGGTGATGCTGTCCTGAGCAGCACAGGAAGTTGAGAGCCAGTGTTGTCCATGAACTAACCAGAAAATCTTTATTGTTGAGTGGTAGCGTATGTGTAAAGTAACCCACATTGTTGGAAAACATGACATCTCCAGCTCCTAGGGCTGAGTGTGCAGGAAGTTAGCTATTTCTTACTGCATTTTTCACTTAGGTGTCTAATGAAACTCCTCCCAGTAGTTTCACAAAGATCAATCTAAAGATTTTAGGAAAATAAAATTGAATTTGATTTTCTTTAGGAAAATCACCTTAAAAGTAGCTAAAACATATCCTGTGCCAGGGAAACACAGCCTTTGTTGTACCTAACCACAGTGTTTAAAGTACTAATTAAATGAGAAAAAGTTTCCAGAGACACTATGATCTGTAGGTTCAGATTAAATAGGATAACACTTTAATTATTCAGTGGTATGACGTGTCACCTTTGGAACCAAAATCAACAAAAGTGGGTGTTTGCAAGTTCAGCAACTACACCAAACCCATTTCTTTCTGGCAGCACTTAATGCAATCACAATTTTCTCTGCAAAGCCTAAAACCACCTCAGTTAGGCAGACTAATTCCCGGACCCTGAAGCATACCCTGAAGAGGAGAGAAGACTTTGCAGAAAAATAATTCACCCCCACATTAGAAGAAATGACTCAGACTTGTTCAAAACTCTTTTCAGTCTCTCCTAATCTTCACACTGCGCAGAAGTGAAAATAAGAGAGGAAAGCACTCAGTCTCAGCCTTTTCTCTCAATTGCTCTTCCATTTTTTCCCTTTCTTTCATATTCCCAAACACCATTTGTGTACTTTCTCTAAGCAGCCTCAGCAGGTTGCCCAGTGTATTTTCAGGGCTGTCAGAGTCACTTTGTCATCCTCTCTGATCAGCTTTCTCAGCACTCCTAGACCAGCTTAGCCTTTTGTGCTGTGCCTCTCTTTTGGGGTTAGCTTCTCCACTGGCTGGCCGATCTCCTATCACAGAAGCAACACCATGACCAAAACCTATTAATTATGGCTCTGCCACAGGTAGGAGTACACTTTAGTCTAACTAGAGACAGTCAGAAAAACAAGGTTATTTTATTAGCAAGATTGAGCTGAAGTTTGGACATCGCTCAACTGGATAATTACAACAATTCCTTCTGGCTTCCAAGATGCAGAGTAAAACAACATTATTTTCAAGAGGCCATATCCCTGCAGCAAGGGAAGCAGAGGGGCAGGCGCTGAGCTCTGCTCTCTGGGGACAGTGACAGGACCCAAGGGAACAGCATGGAGCTGGGACAGGGGAGGGTCAGGCTGGGGATTAGGGAAAGGTTCTGCACCCAGAGGGTGGTCAGGCACTTGGACAGGCTGCCCAGGGATGTGGTCACAGCACCAAGCTGACAAAGTTCAGAGAGTGTCTGGACACTGCTCTTAGAAATATGGTTTAATTTTTAGGTGGTTGTGTGTGGAGCCAGGAGCTGAACTTGATGATCCTTATGGGTCTTTTCCAGTTCAGGATATGCTATGTTTCTATGAAACATGCCATGGAGCAAAGTCATTATGGAAGCGATGCCAGATAGATCTAGTGCCATAAAATCGAGAGAGTCATATACAAACTTTGTAATTAGGAAATAAAGAGAGGCAATGAGTCATTACATTCAAGGCTGTGAGAGTTTGAGGGAAGGTTGTTTTCTGTAACTCATGGAAATAACACATAACCTTTGACCTAGCTAGGGGTTTTTTATTATTATTTTATTGTTAGCAGATGTCATTGCAGTCAAGGGAAGCAGGATACCATATGGACATAATTTTGTAAGAGTCATTCATTTAAGTCCATGTCTTTGATAACATATAATTAGAGTTTTCAGGAATGCCAGTCAACTAAAAAGCAGACTTCAAATATCTCAGATGCAAAGATTCCCAAATTAGCTCAGCTTTACTAAATGTATTTAGTATTGCTTACTGTGGTCTTTCATTTAAGCAGATATCACCAAAGAAGGATTGAGATGGCTTGGCTCAATGGAAAAAATGAATGAGAAAAATCACAGGAGCAGTCAGCAGTGGGACAGGTACTTTAATCAATGCTCTTTGACTCAACATCCTTGTATATTCTGACCTAGGTTTAGCCTAGGTCAAAAGTCAGTCCTTTGGGTACTGTGCAGGTAATGAAGAGAGGTGATACTTCCTGAGGGCAGTTCCTGCAGCAGCCCTTGTTGCCTCTCAGGGTGGAATAAATCATTCCTGTGTTAAGGATGTTACCGACTGCCAAATCCAGCTGGCTGTGGTCTCAGAGGACACCTCCTGCCTGGCCACTGGATCTGGGGACCTGAAGTCAACCAGTGAGAACATGCAGGCCTTCAGCCTCCAGGTTCACAAGCACACCCACATTCACGGAGCCCTCAAATAACACAGCTCCTAGGTCCACCTAACATCCATGCCTGTCCCCAGGACCCTTACCCACCCACTGTCCCAGACCTCAAGCCTTTGCAGGGGCAGGTCTATTCCTGCGAGTCCAGCCAAAGTTAGCTGGCAGATGTGTACATATGCACAATGGATTAACCTAACTGGGGAAACATTAACATAGGCAGTTTATTTCCAGTCACTGCCGTTTAGGCTTCTCACATACAAGCTGCTCTCTCCACTTGCTGACATCTAGACCTCCAGGCCCTGTGACCTGCAGCCCCTCCACCAGCTGCTGGCACTTAGACAAGCAGCATTCACACACGGCACAGAGAAATGAAGGAAAGAATGGTCAAGAAATGCATTAAATAGGAAGATAGGATAGATTTGTCCATCAGGCACAGGGCTCAGCCCTCATGTTTGTTGCATGAGATGGAGATTTCCTATATCAAGTTTTATATAACTCCACAAAGCCCTTCTGATAGCCAATGATAAGCTTCACAGAAGCACACAATCCCCCTCAAATAACCAACAATATTCACAATAATCATGTTTTCCCTCTTTATCTGTGACAAAGCTGAGGCTGACACCTTCAAGGAAGTGCTATAGTTTCTATACTGGCCCACTGATCACCCACCAGGGAGTTTGCGTTCACTGTTGTCTCTGCTACCACCTGCTCATTAATGCTTGTGTGCCCTTGGGTTTAATTTATCATTTTCCTTGGATTATTTTTTTTTCCAAACTGAATAGTCCTTAAACAAATAAGTTAATGAACTAGATGTTCTTTTGTTCCACCTACTTTATGTTCTGTAAGTACCTTTCACTCATTGTTGGCTGTAGAAGCCTGAAGAGCTCTTTAAATTAGACAAGACAAAGCAAGGCAGTTTGCTGGAGCTCAGATAAGGTTAAAGAAACCCAATCTGCCAGGTGTTAGTGCACCAGTCAGGTCACAGGGTATTTTGAGTGTCCACCATTTAGAGCCACTGAAGAGTCTATAGCACATTTCACAGGAGGTTTGATGTGAGCTTTAAATTCTACCCAAATAAGTCACCGAATGTAAAGTAGTAAAAGATACCACAGTGTTAGATAACCTCCAGTCTGCCCTCCTGCCAGGGCAGGGACCCACCATTTTCTGAAGATTTTAGCCTTTATTAATCCAGCTTAGCCTAATTCTAATTGGCAATTGCATTTTGTCTAAAAAGCAGTCTGCAATGCTGCTGCTGGTGATGACTCCAGTGGTGACTCCAGTTGAGTCACTGTCCCTGGGGGTGTTTAAGTAAAGGTCGGACGCGATGCTTAGGGACATGGCTTAGTGGGTGATATTGGTGGTAGCGGGATGGTTGGACCAGATGATCTTGGAGGTCTTCTCCAACCTTAATGGTTCTGTGATGTTACGATACTGCCTCAGTTGAAACAGCTGTTTGTCTTACCAAAGGAGGGGCCTATAAAAGTCACTTTGTGTGACCATATTAGTTGCTTTGTGTGACCCTTTATGTGGGACCATAAATCCTTAAGTTTAGGAGTTGAACAAATGCAACAATCATGTTAAATACAACAAACATCTCTAATCACAGCTGCAATGTCACAGGAAATGTTATCTTTTTGTACCTCAATTTCCCATCTGCAAAAAAAAGCTCACAGTCCTTCCTTTCCAATGGATGATGATTTTGGGGGACAGAAACTATTCCGCTTCACTATACACATGATATTTCTGTTCTAGTCTTTTTGGAGACCTAAGCAGCAATAAAATAAAAGTGTGTTTTTTTTCCTCTGTTCTTAAAAATGACTTTGGTTTCATCAAGGAAAGAATTACTATCAATTACTAGTAGATAATAAAGTCATCATACTTGTGAAAAATATGGATTAATAGGCTGAAATCTATCTATTCAGGAATGATGAAACTCAGACTGGAACATCACTGTGTATCATTTCCAAATGCCTGAACAGTTCTACCAGAATAAAGTTCTTTAAAAAAAATAATAATAATAAAATAAACCTAATTATACATAAACCTTCATTCTTCTGATACAGTTGTAATCACAAGTGAAGACAGAGGCCACATCCTGGGCTCCTCAGCCCAGAACCAGAGGTTCTTCTCATCTCTTTGACCAAAAGTTAAAAAGAATAGAGTTTAGTTTTTTAAAAACGTAGGCAATTGTGATGCACAACCAAACTCCTGGTTTCTACAGCTGTATGTTATTATTTAAAATAATAATAATAATAATCTATTTCCTGCTGTATTTTTACATGGTATTAAACTGCTGAAATTGGTATACTAAAAACATCTTCTGGAAGAGTTTATTTTTGTTGTGGTTCTTGCAGTGCCTCCAGAAATACCAACCACAAGGAACACTAGATCCTTCAATGATATATTTCATATCTGAATTAAGGGGCCTGCTGTCAGCTAAAGTATCCGGAGCTCCACGCCTGTACGGCCTCTTCTTGGCTGTGTTCAGGACAGGAGTGGAGGATCAACCTCTATGCCTGAATGCCTGCCGGTACCTGACGACCTGATGGAAAACTCCGTCAGCATTCTCTGTGCAACCACAGTGGTGTGAAGCGAGAGGATTTCACCCATCCCTGGGCAGAGACCTGTATCAGGAAGATAAAAAATGTCTAGATGATGTTGTTAAACTACATGGTTTGTAAAAGCCTCCTCAACAGGAGGACTGAGTCAGTCAAACAAAGAGGCTATGGACGTAACCTATGGAATAGCAGCACCGTTTGTGTAAGAAGGACGTGAGAAATGGAGCTCAGCAGAACACAACTATCATATAAAAAATAGGCCTAACTTAAGGGGAAAGACATAAAAATGTGAGCTGCTCTTCCCATGTTCTTTTCATCAGGGGTAGGAGGACAAGGACTGTGGGAAGGGACTGCTTATTTTCATAAGTTAGCCCAGAAGATGCATAAATATGTGTGTAACCACAGCTTGTCTCATTCCCAAGGGGCATTTTCCTGTGGTGCTGAGGAAGTACTGTAGGAATCGTGTCTGGTTACAGTAGCTCTTAAGCACAAACTCTACAGATAAGATTGGTTTTCATTCCAGCAGTGGTAAGAGGACTGTTGAAGGAAAAAAGAAAGTTTTAATAAAAAGTTATATTTTTTTGAATATACCACTTCTGAAATGGATGTGTGTTCTTTGATTGTAGGGAAAGGGCACACGGGTGCCTTTTGGGATCGAAACATGTTGCTTCTAGCTGCGATGTGTTTACCTACTTCAGGGAATTTGGGACTGGAAAAGGAGCCTGATGGCCACAAGAGGGTGCAGAATAGCCCGGTAGAAAAAGATGTGCACTTCCAAACAACCTTTCTGCTGCACAAATCGTCAAGAGGAAAGTGATTTTCATACTCTCTTTCTTGGGCTGTAAAGCTCCATCTGAAAGAACTTTTTCACAGATGAACTTCAACAGGCCTGCAGAATTAAAAAAAAAAAAAAAAAAAAAAAAAAAAAAGTAGAAATATTACAGGCTTTGCTTGGAGTGAAAGGTAAGGTCTTCCTTTGGCTTGAAGAAATGTGAAGACTCCCAGGAAAAGAACTTCAAAAATTCAATTCTTTTTAAAACCTTCCTTAATTTCTTTTTTAAAGCAGGTCTTTCACAAGAGGAACAAAGCTATGGGACATAATTCTAGGTAATTGTATGCACACTTTAACATTATACTGTAATTTATAGTCTCTTTGTAAATATTTAATAGTCTACAGTAACAGTATTTTTACATTCCCCAAAGTACTCCAAACTATCCAGATAGTTTATTGCTGATTTTTCAGAGATTGGCATGCATATAAGTTGTTTAATGTTTTGTTCAACATCTTCTTTCCTTACTCTTGATTTGACTATTATCTACTTGGTAAACTTAATTGTATTATGCATCTGGTCAAAACTAATCTTTTTTTTACAAAGTTAAAAGCAAAACTTACTTCATCCATCCTTTGCACCATTGATTAATTGTTCTCCCTAACTCAGCAATGATCCCATGCTCCCATTGCCTTCTTCTTAGCATGCATGTAGAAAACTCTTTCCTTATCTTTTACGACTGTACAAGTCACAAGGTCAGCGTTGCATCTTAAATCCTCTGATTTTGTCCCTACACATTCCTTCTATGTCCATGCATAGATCTCATGATCATTTTTCATTTCCATAAATTAGAAGTGGATTATCATCTTTCCAATTAAATGTTGCCCTGTGCTGACCTCCTCTGTGCAGGAGGGACTGCACTGTGTCAAGTGGCAATTCACACAAGCTCTCATCTTTCTGTGGGTCATTGCTCATTAGCAAAATGGGAGTGCAAAGTTTGACTTCTCTGCTCTGAGTTTTTTAGCCAGAGCTTAACCTCTTTATGACATGCGTGGCCTGGTTATGTGACTACGTAACAGCCAGCACAACAGCTGAGTTGGTCTGCAAGGATACCCATGGCAAAACAATATTCATAAATTCTAAATTATGATGTATTTGTTGTGTTTGAAAAACAGTTTCAAAATACTAATGCTAACACAATTCTTTTCCTATTCTAATGACAGAAGTCATTAGCCATGACAGTATTTTTCTGTTAACAGCTCTAACTTTTCACTAGATGCTGTATATATGCAATTCTTCTAAGCAACCAAGTACCCAGAAGTTCAAACACTATGGTTGAATATTGCTACTTCAAGAGGACCTTGTTCTATTCTAAAAGTTCATTTCCCATCTCCAAGCTCTGTCTCCACAGCTTTGGAGTCCCTCTTCCAAAAACATCCACCAGGAAGACAGCCTTCAAGGGGATCAAGCCCCTCTTTATGACTGCATTGGCCATTCATGGCTGTTACAGAGCAATGCAGTCATCTTCTGGCCTTTAAGCAATGAACTGGGAGTAGATCTTCAAGCACAAGGAGACCAGGCATCTTCAGCCCAGCATGGCAGTAAGAATTATTTTGCCCAGAAGCGTGATGGCTTATTACATTTACCACAAAAGAAACCTATCCAGTTTCAATGGACTGGAGAAAGAATGAACTACGCTAGTGGCTGTCAGTGGGAGACAGACTTTAATAACTCTAAACAAAATAAAATTCTGTATTAATTAAATTCTTTAATCAAAGAATTAAAAGGAATCAAATTTTTCTGTCAGGCATGCTGTCAAACTGACAAAGTGACTCAGCAAGCAAAATAATCGGTCTGTAATGTGATTATATTTGGGGATTCAGGCTGGGGTTTAGACATGCTATTAAAGACTAAACTGAAATAACAGATTTAATGCAAAGTTGTCAGACCTGCAGTTTTAAAAGGTCCTGCTGTCTGTCATTAAACAAGTAGGAACTTAGCACAAAAAAAAAAAAATAAAAAATTAGCTGCTATGTCACCACACTAGGGTTTCGTTAGTAAATATCATTAATAAGCTGATCCAGATGTGGAACATGCTCCCTGAGGAGGTGGGAGCGATCACATTTAGATTAGTCCCCAGTACCTGTCTTCTTGCATAATGCAAGAAGCTCTCCAGAGCTTGGTGAGAATCGGAACTGCACCCCATCTCCAATAAACAGATGACATCTCCAAAAAACCCACCTGTCGGGAAAGGAAAAAGGTAGAGGTCTTCAGGGACTCCCCAGGATCTGGATAGGCCAATCTACTTAACTAAGTGGAAGTCAGATACAGGTGATAAGCATTATACCACTCAGAAAACCCTTTAACCAGATTAACCAGAGTGTTGGTGCTACTCGGACAAACAGTAAGCATGTCTCTTTTTGTACCTTTGTTATTATGCAATAGTAGCAAACCCTCTTCACCAGCCATGGGAGAGGTTGATTCAGGCAAAAATGTGGTGTTGTGTTTGTGCAGACTGGGCAACCTTAGTGGCTCACTGGCAGGACTTGCCAGTGCTGGCAAATATTACTAAGCCTTACCAAGTATCACTAAATCAATATAATCAATTGAAGATTGGCTTGAATACGAAAATGAAATCATACTTCATCTAATAGCAGCCAAGAGAGAAGAGAAAGGGACAAAAAGAAAACAGGGTCACCATTTCTGGTTGAATTTGTTCACATTCATTCTAAACTCAGCCTATATAGTTCCAGTCAGAGGTGCTATCATAGCCACTATTACTGACTGTTGCCTTCTTCCACCTCACAGGGAAGTTGTTGTGAAAACTCAGACCTGCTGCTGGGGTCACAGATTCAAAGAGCTGTTCTGCACTAAAGGGGAGAACTCTGGAAGAGATGGAGGCGTTATAATGGTCTGCAACAGCTACAAAGCATGGGCCTGAGTCTGGCTATGACAGGCACCTAGACATGAGAAATCAGTTGGCATCCCTGAATGAAATCTTGTAAACCTGTGACAACAGCAATGGAGAAGGCAAACAGTGATAACTGCATTAATGCAACACTTAATGCCAGTTTTGTTACGTTTTCATGTCTTGTCCTGCAAGTGTTGTTCTGAGCCATTTTAAAATCCAATACCAATATTGAAGAAGGTAATCTTAAAATCAATGAGGAAAGATCTGGGAGGGCCTTTGAGAAGTTATGTTGTGCTATTTCAAGACAGTACACAGTATAACTTTATCATTCTAGATCGACTGGTGGTCAGTGGTTGAGCATCAGTGACCAAACAACACAAATCAGAAAATCTTGAATAAAAATACTGACCCCAAAGACACTGGTCTGTGGAGGATGCCTTCAACTTTAATCTAAATGGCTAATATTGTGAGCTCTTTTCTGAATTCCTATTTTACTGTGTGCATGCTCTAAGATACTTTCACAAGAGTTTTAAATTGAAAAATAATGAATCGATGTATTTTCAGTTCTAAGAACATAAAGCTGGTTCATGAGAGCCATTTCGGGCCACGAGCCTCAACCACTCATACAAAGGCACATGCAGCTTGGGCATTGCAAATTAACTTTTTACACTTACCCACACTGGAGGAGTTCGGGCTGTGCTTTCTCTCATGAAACCAACACCCTCGTTTTGTGTTACGTGATGTGCCTCTGAGCTCTCTGTGCAGTGCTCAGGTCACACCTAGGAGGCAGGACACCAGGGAGGGCAGAGATGTTTGTAGTTAAAGATGCCCTGCAGTCATTCCAAAATGTAACTCTAGTACTTTACTGACCTGTTACTGTAAGCCTCAGAACAAAGGCACAGGTGGGCGCTGGTGCAGGACTGACTGTTTTAGCAGGATACAATGCGCTTAAAACAACAAATTCACAAACATCTACACTGACAGATAACTCTTTTCCAAAGATTTCCTAGGTCAATTCTGGGACTGTTATATTAGCTTTCAAGTCTGGGACCCAAGGAAATCTTAAATGTTCTTTTAGAGCTAATTTGAAGTGGTTCTTAATTTGGGAGGTAAATTTTACACTGGTTTCCCTGTAAAGGTGTAGCAGCATGATTTTCTTGAACAGAAACATATTATCCTTCCTTCTCACTTTAACTACAGAACAAAATACAACAATTAAGAAAGTATTGTTTCTGCACAACTCTATCAATATTCCCATGAGAACTATGACGTTAGTTGGATTTGTAAAGTCTGCTCCTCTGTGCTGGATTAGGCTGTCTTGATTTGTAAGGGTTAACGAGTAAATAAATGAAGGGCACTTTTAGATAGGACATTAAGGGTCTTGCTTCCAGCACAGCTATGCTTAAAATAAGAGTACAGCAGCCTATGTGGTTCCAGCTGGAATTAGAGAGAGAAAACATGCTTTAACAACAAAAATACAGATGCAGAAGACAGGAAATACTGAAGAAATTTCGACCAAAGAGAATCCCTAAGGGTCATGTCAAATTGCTGCTTCTTTCAAAGATTTGTGATTTCTTGCTATGAGAGTTACCATTTATTTTAACATTTTATTTTCCAGTCAGAACTCATATGAAATTTAAAACAAGTTGGTTGAGCTCAGTATGCAAAAACCCAGTAAATCTCATTTGATTATGACCCTGGGACTAATTCATTCTTTGGATTCATGAACAAATTGAAAAAAATCAGTCTAACCAGACCTGAGATTGAATGTTGCTATATTCACTTTCTTGCAAAGCAATAAAAATCCACATTGTATTCTTTCGGGTGAATAAGAGAGCAAGAGCAAAGAGCAAAAGCAGCACTCCATCAGTGCTGCTTTAGACCAAAACTGCACAGAAGACAGCATCTCGTGGTCTTACCCTGGTGGAAAACCCATGAAAAGAAGGGAAAAAACAAGTGGAATATGGTTTCCACCTACATGGAAGAACACCAGTACTTGGCAGAAAGCCTTGCTTTCCATTTTAGCCCAGTTTAACTACACCTTCAGCAGACGACCTCAGGCAGTCACCTTGCTATCACCCACTGCGGTTATGGAGAATGATGATGACACTGAGGTAGCTTTTGAGCTCCATTTTGTAGTTAATGGTGGTGTACAAATTCACAGTGCTTTCCTTCAACTTGAGCAAAAGTAATAACCTCAAAACATGGGCTCTTAGTAAGCAGCCAACTGCCTCACGCTTCAGGCAGCCTTCTACAGCAACCACGTGGGCCCAGGGAATATTCAGGTTGAGAAAAAGAGATGAAGAGAACATCCCTCAGGAGCCTGTCAGCTCGTTTTCCCCAAGACAAGGCACTGAGGTCAGAGGCAGATGATTCCTTGGACTGTATCACCCGTGCTGGTTCTCTGTAGGGAGCTTAGCAGCAAACGTACCTGAACAAAATCTCTGGAGCCCAAGCTCCTGCTCAGATCTCACCTAGGGCACGAGCAAGCTGTAGCAACAGTGCTGTGTTGGTGCAGCAATCCTTCCCCGAACTGATGGAAAACCTGAAATGCCGGTGAGAGGATGCAATGCACAGCACAGCAAGGAAATACAAATACAGGGAAATGATCTCCTGTGCCCTCTCCCTCTCTCTCTCCCTTCACACAAGTCAAAGTGACACGGTAGCAGGGAAATGTTGCATTTTAGGCCAGGCACTGAGCAGAAAAGCAGCAGCACACAGCATATTGTAGGAGAATCTTCCTCTCTTACAGGGATAGACACAAATATGTTCCAACACCTGTTAGGATATACATATAGATTCACGTGGTGAGAGAAGTCCCTTTTTCTCCCTGGTTACACCAATAAGCACAGAGACACACTTTTATAGCAATGTTAAGAAATCCAGATTCAGATCCTTGTTCTCAAAAAACTTACATTATCCACCTCAGCGTTCCCAGACAATCCAGCTACTGGGTATTCTTCAGAACAGAGTCTACTTAAAATATTTTAATATTTTTAGGAGTAAGGACCAAAGTCTAAGTGTCCTGTTCCTTCCAAATAAACGTCTTAACAAGCTGTGCTCACTCTCACAGCCTCATGAATATTTCAGAGGTATTTATGAAAAGGAACAGCCTATCTTGAAGCTGTCTGTGCCTGGTCTGTGACCAGTTTCAACCATATACTATTGGTGCGTGTGGTAAGCAATCTCCCATTCTCAGGACTTCTAACAGACTAAGACATGCATCTTCCAGCATTACTACATTAAGATAGTTACCCTCACTCACATATTTCAAAGTCCTTTCTGGTCACAAGAAGATTAGAAGCACTGCTGAAAACAGTATAATAAAATATGCACAGATGATGAGTCAGAGAAGATGTTTCTATGTATGAGTTAGATATCCTTTGTGCAAACCATACGACTTCCCTTGAGGAAGGCAGATTTTCAAGCAGAAGTGATGCTATTTAGAAAAATTGCATGTCAAACACAGCATTTGATAGACTTTTCTACAACCTTAAAATACAATCACCTCTGCTGCTTCATGGCTATCCTCCATGGAGCAGATGAGACCAGAGGCAACATGTGCTTTCAGAGAAAACAATTTTTAGTCATGCTTCATACACCAAAGACTGTGCTTTACCTAAATTTGCTTCAGCTTTACCACATTGTAAGCAACTTCTAGCAGCTACCATTTTACATCCTATTTGCTCCAGTAGCCTAAGGAAGATCAAAACTGACCAGAGAACAGTCAACATGGTTCTTTCATCCTGGCTTGCTAGTTCAAAAAAAAGTAATAAATCTCAGAATAAATCACTAAAATAATCAAAACAACTTATTTTTAAGCTATTTCTCTTATAGTAACACAAATTTACAAAGATTTTACAGAAAATAATTTACAATGTAGTAGCTTTCTACCTCTACCAGACTTGCAGGGCAAAATGAAAAAAAAAAAAAGCTTTGGGGTATGACAATAAAAGAGTATTAGTTCTTCAGAAAAGTTGCAAAAGACCACCAAGGGACTAGAAGTGAACAATCTTTCATCCCTGCAATATTTAGTTATCTGTTTCTTAATCCGAGCTCTACAGGCAAGTAGTTAAACAGGAAAAGAGCGGCAGCATGTTGGGACACCTGCACGCTGCTTTAGCCTCTGTTGTGCTAACGTCCTTCCACTTGCCTTTCTGGAGCCTTTCCATGCAACACTGAGTCTTTCATTTGCAAGTTGATTTCTTCTACCCATGCAGATGACACTGTGGTATCATCTTCATCTTTGTCCTTCTGTTTCTGTGCTGTTCCACTGGTTCTGCAGCCTGAGACTGCTGCTCCAGCTTTCCCATGCACAGCAACTGATTGCTAGTGATGCGAGAATCTCCCCTTCCCCCCTTCACCTTTTCCTCACCTCCACTTTTGTAAAATTTTACCCAGGAAAAAATGAACACAAAACCTAGTGAAGAGTAAGCCTTTAAGCAACTGACAAGCAGTCCCCAATTACGTAAGCAGGAACAAGTGAAAACTATGTATTCATTATCAGGAAAGTATAATAGCAGACCACCTGCCACTTGAGGATGCTCAGGGAGAAGAGTTATTCAGGGAGGTCCCTGTGATGATTTTCCTTCTGGCTGGCCATCAGAGGTGTTTTTTTTTTGTTTTGTTTTGCTTTGTTTTTTTACCCCTTATGTTTCTTTCCCCCTCCTCTCTTTTTCCTTTTCATTTTTTATTGTCACCAAAATTAACTGTTACTATTAAAGCTGAAATTTGTTGCCTACTACGGACAATCTCATCGTTCTCTGTGCAACAAGTCTGTTTAAAAATATTACTTCATATTGAACGTACAGAAAATGACATTAATTCTTGTGCAGAGGGCCAACAGGAGGTTTATCACATCTTAACTGAACATTTATACTGCAATGGCTTCAAGCAATTTACAATGCAATTGCTTCAACCAACAGAATACAGACTCAAAGCAGTGCAACAATGTGTTTGTTTTAATCATGTTCATAAAATTTACATCGTTTTCTAGAAAAAGTTGCTGCAATAATTAATGTCCTATGCTACAAGATAAAATTTTTTGTCGTTTCAAGTATTATAAAAACCCCAAAAGTAAAAGGTATACCCTGAAGAATTCCAACAGCCACAGGGACATTATTATTTTGGCTCAGATAAAAAATGAAAAAACAGAAACACTGTGCAGATCTGGTTTGTTGGGCTTGCAGGTTCACATGATACACAAACTATCCAAACCAGAAAGAGACAATCGGTTAAACAATATCCCTGGGTTTAAAACATACTAGCAAAATATAATATACTGGTGTCCTATTTAACATATGAAATATCCTTTAGTATAATTTATGGCTTATGTAGTCCTTGACCTCAAGGATGTATTCATTCTTTCTTTTTGGTGAAATCATACGGCTTCCACCACTGTGCAAACTGCAACACTTTCTTCCTCTGCTCCTCAAAGTTCTGCCTCACTCCTTTTCTCCAGAGCCGTGGTTCCAGGTCCAGCATGCCACCAATGATTTCCTTTGCAAGTAGAACAAAGATAGATAATGGTAAGTGATAAAATACTGTATCACTTAATGCTATTTTAATAAAAAATATAATAGTTTTTTCCCCAATTATGAAATCACTTGTCAATGTTTTTTACTGAGAGCTAGTTATAAAAACTGGAAATTCTGAAAAATATACCAATTCCAAATTACAAATGTAGTTTGCTAGATGATTGCCTCAGCAAAATTCTTTTAAGTACAACACAGCAACACACAGCAGGAATGTCCTAACATTGCAAAATTGTTGATGGAACATTTGTGACTAAAAGAGGGAAGTTTAGGAAAAAAAGCTACCCAACTTAATTCAAGTAAGTTATATCATTGCCCAATCCCTCTTAATATTTTTGCGCTATTGACTTGACTCTTTTAATAATTGATCATTGTGACAGAATAAGAAAATGAAGATTTCATTGCAGCACTTCCTGCATATACCCTCTATTCCACATGGAGTAATTTAACCACACAAGTATTACCGCAGGAGTTGTCTATGAGCCTGTGTGTGTATGTCCCCTATTTTATTCAAGCAGGAGTCAGTGTGCCTATATGAGGACACCACTGTCATTAAAAAACAATCTTTTTCCTTCTTAAACAGCTGCAAGTATTTTCCATCTATCAGACTACATGTCAAATCTCCAGAGTCCCTATTGATTCAAAAGAAAAATGGATCTATAAGTCTGAGGAGCAACCAGTGAAGAAATCAACTATTTCTTTATTCACAAGCTGAGTTATAATGACTCACCATGAAGAGATAAGCAATGAACTGTGATAAGGTACATCAAAGTGACTGTTCTGGCAGCAACTGGTTTAATTACTTAAAATTTACACAACAGAGTGTAGTTGGTAAATCAATCTTTTACACAACAATACCTTTCCGAAGTAATGGGGGAACTTGTGTTGATCTTCAATGACATGAGCAAATCCTCCTTGAAGGCCAAAGTCCACTGAGAAGTATGGCAATCCTTTAGGAACCTATACACAAAAAAATGCATTTTTAGATGTTTAACAGACTGTAGGCATTTAATTCATCTCCCCACAACTTCCTGAATTTGAAAGTGGTTTTACAGTTGGCAGTATGACATTTTATTTAAAACTACTTCTCAGACCACTTATGTGTAGTATAAAACTGCTACCGAGTAACAGTAAAACCAACAGGTATGGGAAAAAGAAAATACACGTCAACTTGATAAAAAGACACCAAAACCAGAAGCAACAGTTTGCCAGGTGGCAGAACAGAGGACATCTACAGATGACACCTTTGAATATCAGGTAAGAGACTGGGAGGGACAGACACAAGAGAAGAGCCAGACAGCAGCATGCACACCAAGCAAATGTCATCCTGACTTCACAGCTCTACATTATATGGGACGAGTAGAAATTTTAAGACCGTTACCAGCAAGCTACATTTATTAAAGATCAGGTGATTTATGGTAAGAATAAATATTTACCCACAGGAAATATTGATACTCTGGGTGAAGGGGGAGGAAGGAAAACGCCTCTACAGAGAATAGGTTACTGGAAAATCCCACTACATGACTATAAGTTATGATTAACCTGCCAAATTGGATAATTTCATAATTCGCTCAGTTATTTTCCACTCTTAATTGTTGGAGATGTTCCTGTATAGATAAGACTTAACAAGCCTCAAACACAAGCACCTCCTCTGCTACAACCCAAATAACTGCAATTTCCACAAGCAACGTTCTTTATATTACTCATGGATGGAGTTCATTTTCTTCTTCAGAGCAGCCCCACTGGAGCTGCGCTTTGGACTAATGACTAGGACAACACTGATAACAAACCAGCATTTTAGCTGTTGCTGAATAGTGCTTGCTGCCAGGTCAGCTGTCCCAGCTGTGTCCCTTCCCAGCCCAGGGAGCAGAGTAAGAAACAGAGCAGGGTTTGATTCTGTGCAAGGGTTGGCTGCTTAGGCTCATGTGCTAGGGTTCTGCCTCTGGACACTAGTCCCAATTTCTGCACACAATTAGCCCATTAGATGTCTCAATCATGTCTATTTTTGTGCCTGTTCTGTTTTCTGTTTTCATTCACCTTGCATCTTCCCTAAGTCTTTGCTTCAAATCAACTGAATTCTTTCTTGTCTGCACCTAATAGAGCTAGTGAAAGCAAACAGCTATGCATTATCATCCTTAAAACAAGCTCCTATATACAGGAAACCATCATATCACAGAATCATCTCGGTTGGAAGAGACCTCAAAGATCACTTAGTCCAACCTCTGACCTAACACTAACAAGTCCTCCAACTAAACCATATCTCTAAGGTCTACATCTAAACACCTTTTAAAGACCTCCAGGGATGGTGACTCAACCACTTCCCTGGGTAGCCTATTCCATCCCCTTTCAGTCTTTTCTTTCTTAGGCTGCCCAAACCCTAAACCACTTTATTTAGTTAAGTTCTCTAACCTACACTCTCCTCCTCTATAACTGTCTTAGAACCAGAGCCGAATTTTCCAGACAAGGCCTCACAATATATAAAGCCTTTCATACTGTGCAGCCACCCAACCTCTTACTCTTCTGCATTTAATTTCTCGCTGTTGTATCAGGCTTCATGTCCCACTGTTAAAACTCACCTCCTCTTCTTTCTCCTTCACAAGGATGTTTTAGCATAAAATCACTATATTTACTAAAAGATAGTTTCAGAAATTAGGTATTATTACTACACTGTAGTAAACTATACGTGGTAAAAGCTATGCACCAAACAGCATTCACTTTCCTATTAAAATGATGAACTAATCTTTGAACCTACAAGTTTCAGGATTATTCCTTCAAGATTTGTATACAAAGATGTTTCCATTTGGTATCCAGGAGACAGACTACTACTGTTCCTTTCTTTAAAAAATAAAGATTTATAATACTATTTATATCTTCACTTCATAAATTTAGCAACAGAAAAGGCTGTTCCAGGTCAATGCAAAAGAGACACCGTATTTTTTTCTGGACAGTAATTTGCAAGCCTTTTGATCTATCCTAATTCTTAAAGTTAATCAAGAAAATTATGCTGGTGCATGGCCTCAGCATGCCAGCTTTGTTCTCAACCAATGCTTGCAGCTCAGTCCATCTGTTGTTGAAATAAATGGGAATCTTTTTTAATGTCAATTAGGAGTTCAGTCAGACTCTTTAATTCTCATCACGACTATGCCATCTCCTGATCCACTAATTTAATTGTTTTCCCTTTCTTCTCTCTTTGAAACAGTTAATAACCAAAATAGACGAAAATAATTTGCTGAGAAATTCAGTGTTCAATACATTTCATTACTTACAGATTTCCGAATATCTTTTGAAGAAAGATCAATTAACTTCTTGTTCATGGACCACTCTTCATCGGACTCCATTATAGCTTTCTGTAAAATCATTTTTATCCAAATGTGAGAATAGTCCCTTCATACAGCAAGCAAAGTATTAACTTTTCAATGGAGTAAAGTGAATTGTAAGTACTTTGCACTGCAAGTACCCATTATTTCTTAACAAAGTAACTTCAATTTTGGCAACCTTCCTGATTTCAAGAACTTACGTACTTGATATAAGTATCATTTAATATCCTTAAACTCTCTTAATTCTATTCCTCTTCTTTTTTTTTTCCTGAAATTTATCTTTTGCCTGACACGAATTATCTTTAACAAGAAACTTTCAAATTATTAGGGACTAAAAGGTCACACTTTCTTTTTACTAAGCTCATGTTAAACCCACTGTGATTTTATTACACTATATTAGCATTTTTTTCTCCCTTTCCTTTAAGAGAAAAATCCAGATCAGAAGCCTGATGGTACTCAAATACTTATAAAGCTGCCTCCGTATCTTCCATAGTATAGAAGTGGGTATAGCATAGGTACCTCTTAATTTTCATTTACTGTATATTTTAATGGTACAAGCTTGTACTTACATCTTTCTCTTTGTATTCCGAGAAAACACAAGTTTTACTAGCACTTAAAGCATAACCAATGACTTCAAATGTGGTAAAAGTTACTGCATTGCTATTTGTCACACTAACTGTTCCACTTCATCAAAAAACAATCACATTACTTATTTACAGAAAACACAAATAATTTTTCAAAGAACAAATAAAATAATTTACTTATAAATATTAATGTGTGTGTGCACCCAGCCTTATTTACCCTTATAAAAGATTTTTCAGATACTAAATCGAATAAAGGCAAATCACAATCTAGTTTCTGAAAGTCAAAAGGCCCTGTAGAAGCATCAATGACCTTTTCCTTACAGGGTTAGTTGAAAGAGACCAGAAAACCTATAGGAGAAGTATTTATCATGCTATCTAATGCTCAACAGAAACCTAGGACACGTGAAAATTTGGCCTACTGAAATAAAATGAAGATGATATAATGACATTTGTTAGATCAGTAGATTATTATTTTCTTATTTTATATGTCCCAAGGCACATGCATGGGTTTTTAAATTTATACTACAGGACTTAAGTGAAGAGTATTGCAATCCTTACAGCTCTTCAACAAACTATGAATCTCTCATCTGTTTCCAGAACTAGTCAGTGCAGTCAGACTTGAGGCAATCATGACATACAGCTCTTCCACTGACTACTTGAAAAACAGAATCACCTCACAGGATTTGTTTTAAGATCAAGGGATATTTCTTCATCAATAATAAATCCATCTTTTTGATATACTTGTATATCAAAAATAGTTTTTCAAAAATAGATAAATTATGATAAACACATTCAAATGACCTAAGAAATAAAATTTTCATATACCTTAAAGTAGATTGGAGCCGTATCTCCTACTTCTCTTGGAAGAGGAATGCATTCATACACCATGTGATATCGTTTCTTCATACTCATATTTGTTTCGATGAAGACACAGTCCAAGTCTCTTGCTTCAAACATTTTCACCAAAGCTGTTCTGAACATCTGTTTAAAGAAAAAGAATGTATAATTTGAATTAGGTTTTCAAACTTTCAGATATATTATTTTACTTACATATATATATATATACACACATGTGTATATACACATGTGTATATATATATATATCCTTAGAAATCAATAATAAAATGGAACAGCAGCAATCATAGTAGGAAAATCCTGTATTCTTCAACAATTTAATATGAACTACATTTATTATGGCACAAACACAGGAAGTCTAGGAAAACAGTCCCCAGTTCAGGCCCTCGCTTCAGTCCTTGCCTGAGCAAAGTTTCAGGGATGCCTGTGCCTAGCTGTGTACCCAGCTGCCATCGATCCTGACTTGCTCCTGAACCTCACTCATCACTGCAAATGTCTGGCCATCACTGGCTGTGGCTGACCCCGTCCACCATCACGGCAGCGAGGAGATGTTCCCCCAGCTTGCTGTCACCTTCCACCCCATCTCACCTGCCACCCGTCACCTTCCCAGTGGAGCAGCCTGATCTTGCTGCTCCCAGACTCTGGGCAGTTGGTATTTGCATCTAAGAGATGCAAGAGCATAATGGTACAGCTTGCAGTGTAGTTGCAGAACTAAATTACTGAGTACAATAGATGATTTCAGAGACCCATTCAGACTCATTTTCAAATGCATAAAAGATTTTGACTTTGTGACAGGGTGGATGTTTCAGAAAGAGTCTCAAGTTAACATCCTGAAAACTGCTGTTTTAAATGAAGGCCCTTGTATTACACCCACTCCTTAACCACTCCCATACTGTAAGCCAGGAATTCACAGAAACTGTGTGCTTCATAGACCACAAGTACCACAGGTCCATTACTTATGTAAGTCATAAATTAACCTTTTCGCATTGATTTTTTTTCATTCTTGATAAGTAACAACGCTTAGAAGTACAAACACCACAATTAAAAGGCTAACCCCATCTGAGGTTTAAGATTTCCTATTTTAATGCAATTGGAAAGTTGACAAATCAAACATAAGCAAATAAAGGCATTCATAAATATATCAAGTACTACAATAAGAGATGGAAAACGAGGCACTACCACAAATCATTACCACAACAGTTGAGGTCTCTTCTCCTCACCCCTTTGTCATCTTCCACAGTATAATAAACAAAAAGTATAAGAAACTTAGTCAAATCTCTGCATCTTAACCAAGTATTTAAGCTCTCCAAGCAGTCACATGTGCCCTGAATTCTTCCTCGTAATTAAGTTGCTTCACCCTGTGACAAACTAGTGCTACAATTCTCCCTCCTCCCCCCACCACAAAAAAAAAATAAAAATGAAACACAGCTGGAAGATTATTTCCTACTAAACAGATCGCTGTGCCTAGTGAACAGATCACTATGCCATGACAGATACAGGACCTTAATGGACACAAGAGACAGGTAACCAAACTATGAGTTTGCTATCTTCTCCCCCCTCCACCTCCCAGACCTGTACTGCTGAAATGCACCAAAGCAGGCAGCTGTGGTGAGGTAAGAGAAACATTAAACCAAAAGTTGAGAATTATTACTACTTAAAGTTGCTACCCTGCATTAACAAGTGAAATACAGATCCAGTGAAAAGCCTGGAATACCTACAGATGTTAGCTAATATTTCCCAGACTGCAGTTTCTTGTTTCTAAATGCATTGCACTTTTCCTCCAAATTCTGAGTGGGCCAAAATACCAACAGTAATCAGCACTGGAAAGGACAAAGCTGCTCGTAAGAGCAAACAAGAGGGCATGGCCTATGTTCAGATGCAGAGGATGTTGATACATGCCACTGTTCGAGCAACTGAACGTGCAGATTTATATCTTTTCATATTAAAAAATTACATGTGTATTTACTTTGGCAAGTGAAGCGCATAAAAGTCTAAAACATGAATCATGTTAAATTCAAGTGCCAGAAGCCAAACAGTATAAATGAACCTTTCCTGCTTTATTTGAACACATCTTGAAAAAAATCCCAGCAAAAATAGTTAGCTAAAACATGTGCTCAATCCAGTGTAACAGAGATGTTTTATTCCCTCAACCGCAACATCAGATATGGCTCTGGCATCATTAAGTTAACTTAGCCAGTGACTAAGTGTATGTTTATACTCCTGTGGAAGCCTTCCAGACTCCTTCTACTGAATTACACAGGAGCTGAAAAATAACATGTCCATCACCCTGTAAGTACTTTCCTACAAAGAAATGTTTAAACTGAAAATTATTACATTGACAGCATTGGTGGGTTTACCAACGAGCTGCATTTTCTAGCAAGGAAAAGTCATGGGTTGAATACAGAAACTGCATTTGCTCATCTTTTCTTTATCCTATTTTCCTTCTCATATACACTCAGGAAAGTGGTCATCTTTTACTTGTAACTGTTTCGTCTACACCCCTACTTAGTTAAAAGCCAGCAGAATAAATAAAGGATACAGGATAAATATAGTTCTCTCTTCTCTCCAGTGCTCTGTTTTAACTCCTGATCCTACTCATCACACTTATTTGCTTCTTATACAACTTTCTAAGTCATTTCTGTCCTATGAAAAAGTTCTTTTCGTTCCTGCTTGGGAGGAGCATAATTAACAAAGCAACAATGCATAAAAATTACACCAGCCATGCAAATCAATGCTGGGAGCAACCATGGAAAGTACGAGAATCCATCTGCCAGGCTTGAGGCAAGATCAAAGTTACTTAAACCATTTCAAACTCAGGGATTAACCTGTTTTTAAATCTAAGCAACTGTGCAAGCAATGACCTTTTTCCATAGTCTGAAGTAGTCTCCAGTATTTTGATGTAAAATACAGGTTGTAAGTTATTTTTCCCTTGTAATAATCATAAAGGTGGGGCTGGGAGAGAGACTGATCCTTGTCAATCTTCTAGGCGTAAGTTTGTTACATTTCTCCCTTGATTTCATTTTCCAAGGAAAACAAAACTCAAAACCTTCAAAATGTCTTCATATGACAGTTGGAAAGCATGACCCACTGTGCCTGGCACTTTATTCTAATAATTCTTTTCAAAAAAAGTAGGAAATTGGATTCTAACAGGGACCTGACTTATATGAAGAAGAATGAAAATTGTTCTGTCTTGCTATCCACTGCAAAACCAGATTAGCTTAAAAAATTTCATGTAAACAACATATCTTTAGCCATTCTTTTATTATAAGTGATCTTTCCGTCCCGAAAACCTTTCTTAAGACAGTTATTCCACTTTCTGTAAGGGATCAGCTGTACCTATGTTGTTCTTAATATGTTCCTCTAGCCCGCTTCCAAAGACCTCCAAGGACAAAAGCTCTGCAACTTTCTTAGGCAACATTTTTCTAGAGCTTATAAATGGGAATGTTTCTTCAGTGTTTACCCTGTGTTTCCCTTTACCAAGTTTTGACCACTAGTTTCCAACCACAGCGCAAGAATGTTCTGCCCATTAGTAGAAACGAAAAGTGCTGACAAGCTGAAATTACGCAGTTACACGTGACAAGTACAATATTATTCAAAACATTTTATAACAAAACCGTTAAAACATGAGAAGGTGTCTCAGCTAACCTGGATTTCTTCCCAGATTTCTTCATCCAAAAGTGTGGCTGCAGTATGGTGCTGTAAGGGGGCTATCAGGCAGTGTCCTTCAGTAAGGGACTCATTGCTTGGTAGAGACAAGTATACCTACAAAGAGTAAACAAAAATTGAAGTGCCTATCCTTCTAGTGTTAAAAACCTTCCTGTCGCTATGGCTAAGAATTACATTATCTGATAGATTTTAAACAATAGAAGCCATTAACTTCTACTTACAGCAAGGACTTTAAACCAATTAAGCTTTCTCTCTGTTATTTACCTAACTCTTCAATAGTTAATGAAAAACATAGAACCATAGAATGGTTTGAGTTGGAAGGGACCTTCAAGATCACCTGGTTCCAACCCCCTGCCATGGGCAGGGACACCTCCCAGAAGACCAGGTTGCTCAAAGCCCCATCCAGCCTGGCCTGAAACACCTCCAGGGATGGGGCATCCACAGCTTCTCTGGGCAATCTAGCCTTTACACCTGCTGAATAAAGAAATTTCTTCCAAATATCTAATCTAAATCTCTCCTCTTTTAGTTTTAAGCCATTACTCCTTGTACTGCCACTGCACTCCCTGGTAAAGAGTCCCAACTGCTGAACCACATTCAGTAAAAGCCTAAGCGAGTGGGAAAAAATGATTTTTTTTTTCTTGTGCTGAAGTTTGATTTGGGCAAGCTGCTCTTGGTGTCCTTACATGAGCAGGAAGGTTGGACCAGGTGACCTCCAGAGGTACCTTCCAACCTAAACCATTCTGTGATTGTGACAGTTGGCATTATCCATCAGTAGCTTCAATGAAGTAGCAGTATCTACACAGCAGCTCCACTGAAAAGGCAGTAATATCAGGATAAGAGACCAACCAGTTATGAACCCGTTTATTATGAAATCACACTGGTTTTGTCCATTAGAATACACATGCTTTTTTTTTTATATCTTTTTTATATATATATATATATGTACATACAGATATGTATATATACATACAGATCTGTACATACATGTAGGTATGTGCATTTAATTCCTTGCTCTATAAAAAGTTTATAAAAATGAAAATCAAATAAAAAATACTGATAATAAATGACAACCTTGCATAATGATCAGAAAAAGCCTATATTAAAGCATTTCAGATGTTATAAATCCAAATATTTATACATATTTTAAAAGCATTAACAGAACAAGAAGGTTCACTGTATCAAACTTTTCTTCATTTCAAAGGATTTTAGGCTTAAGAATGGAATTCTCCACTTAGTTTTCTTTGACATCATTGAGATACAGTTTGTAACCAGTTCAAATTTCCTCCAGTGCAGTGTGATTTAGTCTTTCACAAAACTACCTACAGTCTAATCTCTGCACTCCAATCTTTCATTGTTGCATCTGTCTTCCACAAAGCAGAAGTTCTGATATCAAAGACTAGCTTTATAATTCATGACAGACTTGTATCTTTCTGTCCCCAACCCTCAAGGAATTCTTGAAATCAATAGGAAGGTCTGGGAGAATAAGATGAAGAACAATAAAACATTTCAAAGCAGCAATTGCGTTCTTAAACTTAGGCACTCTACCATTAACACTGCCTTCTTTTATTTCTTTTTTGTTTTTACTTTTGTGCTAAATTACTATTTTCTTACCTTGTTACCAATTGCAATAATAAGATGTTTAGAAAGTTCACTGCTATCAAAGCAGTACGGGCACTTTTCCATGCGTGCAGCAAGCAGTTGGTGCTCACGTATTGCTTTTCTTCTTTGTATTTCTTCCTCTTCCCCACTGCGTGCTCTTTTTGCTGCTTTGGAAACAAACATGTCATCCAGAGTGTAGTACTCTCTGTCAGTTTTTTCCATCAGCTGAAAAGATACACACAAAAAAATGCATTTTTATACAAATAGGCAAGGAAAAAAAAAAAAAAAACTTAGCTCTTAGGAGCATCCTTTACTGAGAAAACGATAAAGTATGTAGCAGCAGTAGCACTGCTGTATTCCATTCAGCACCTGCAAAACATGCTATTATCAGATACGTCTCCTGAGAGCAGTCAGACACAATCTCAGACAGCATAGATATTAAAGTATAGATGTGTGACAGTAGTGAGAGGAATATATTACTATATTCCATCTCAAGTTAGGGGCTAGGTATTTCAACATTACCCTGACATAACTCCAGCTTTAAATAGATGCACAATTTTTTCTTCATCACATATATCATACATTTTATTTCAGTCTTTCCTTTCCTCCTCCTCCTCTCCTATTACAACTATCACTGCCCATTAAATCATCTGTTGTAAAATAGCTACACCATAACTCTGTGCCTCCTATTCATACTCTGTGGAAACATGCCAACAATTGTTCTTCTCAAGTGAACAATACTATGCCATTTTGTGAAGAAAAGTCTTTCTTGAAAGTACCTGTTGCTAGATAGGCATAACCAACACAACATCACCAGAAACAAGGCTGAATAATTCGCATTTTTGTATGTTTGTTTACTAATTGTTACACTTTAGTTAAACACCATACATTTAAAAGGAAGCTCTGAAAATATTTAGTATTTGTTACAAAGATGTGCTTAAGGGTCAATGATATCTTACAGGATCTTTATTAAATGGAAACCCAGACAAAACGGCTGTGTCTCACCTAGACTTCAAAGGAATGGAGTCTGTAGCTAGGAACTGGAGGCGATGACAGGGTGACAGGGTGAGCAAGAGACAGTGAATGGAAAGGAAAGGAGGGCAGAAAAGCGTGTGTGTGGGTCACAGGACAAACTTAAATGACAGAAGATTTCACTAAGCTTCACCACTCAACACACACATGTAGATGTGCTTATAACATTAGTCTTTATCAATCTTTGGTGACAAATAAATCCCATGTTGTCTTGCCTAAATGAAGACTTAACAAGTCTTGATTACCAAGACTGTAAAGGATTTAGGAAAGTATTTATCCACTTACTTTTCTGGCTACTCTGTGTACCTTTAAAATAATGTGCCAGTAATAGCCTAAACATTCAACATAACTAAAGCAAAGGTAAAAAGCTTTCAAAATAATTTTTCCAAGTTTTTCCTCACTAAATAAAGTCCTTATGCTGTGATACTTTTATGTTATACCTGACTGCAATTTTACCTTGAGTAGTTTCAGTAATTTCCTTATCAAAATGACAGGGGAAAAAAAACCAACACATTATATAGATCTCTTGATGCTGGAGGTGCTGGACCTTCAGAGCACTGGCAGATTTATGTATGAGTACCTTTCCTTCAAGAATTAGCTATAGCATTTCCTTCAAGAAACAGCAAAGGTGTCTTTGCAACAAATCCTAATACATATTAAAATACAGACTGGGGTAGCATTAGTCCTTTGCTAGAGGTAACTGAAGACATTTTATTCAATAGGTAGATTGCTTTCTGTGACTGTGTAAATGACATGTCTTTGTCAAGATAATGAAACAGAACCTCCTGAAAACTCTCTTAAAGCAGTTAGAAACATCTACCCAGGGAATAACTGAAGACCTGTACATCCATTTTCTCTTCCTTTTCAAGACCTGAAGTACTGTCCTCGCACGGAAAATAACATTGACATGAATTACATTGTTCACTAGATATACTTAGACTAGCTGAAGCTTACATTCTGCCTGCAGAGACAATAAAGTTGTATGTTTTCCCACAAAGAGCAAGTTTGAAAATTAAAGACTTTACATTTGATATTTTGAAGTAAAATATTAATATCTAGAGCACACACACACAAAATTATTTGTAGTCAATTTGCTAAATATCTCTTCCTTTGGGTATAAAGGGCTCCTGAACCTACAGATACATATTGTGAGCATTCAAAAGATTCAAAAAGGTCTAGCGTCAAGGGTGTTGTTACAGTTTTATTTCTTGCTGAGGTCTGATCTAAGGGGCTTCTCTTCAAATACAGTCTCTCAGACATTCTGGTTACAGGCATAACATCTCATTACAGAAACAGTTATTAAATCCAACCGAACAACATTAAGTTGAATGTTCGATATCTAGATCATAAAGCTAAATAACAATGATTCAGCAAACTACCCCTCTGAGTTACAGACCCTCTGGAACCATCTCCTTTGTAACCTACAAAAATCCTGTCACGATGGACTGTTGATTTATATATATGTGCGATTTATTTCACATAATTTGCCTGCTTCATTCAATTTTCTAATACAAAAAACATATGGTGCTTGGAGTTGTCTGCCTTGTTTAATGTTCAAATGTAGCCACCATTTAAGACAACAGCAATATTAAGACCAACTGCCATAAGTGAAACATTTTCCTAATAAAAGAAAATCCTATGTATATCCCAGGAGTAGTCTGTTTAGATAACGTAAGACAAAAAGAAAAAAAAAAAAAAGGAGGGGGGAACACTGTTTTGGAGGGTAGATAGGTAGTTTTCCACCCCAAAACACAGACAACAGCTCTTACTTTTCCTGAATGCTCAATGAAGTTCCCTAAAACAGATCAACAATTTCTTTTGAAAAGGCTCAGTACTTTCAGTACCAAACAACTGAGTTAATTATATAATACTAAACAGATAAAGTTATACGGTTATATATTAAGAGCCACCTTCCAACTGATATTTTAACTGAATTGAATAATAAAAATTACAAAACTAAATCTGGAAAATGCAATTCTGGTTTAAGATGTGACATTTTGTTCAACAGAATTGGATTAAGCAAAGTCAAGGAACTCAATAGCATAGACACAAGACTACTTCAGAGTAATAAGGGAACAATATAAAGGTAGGTAGCAATGCAGCATTTTGGCATAGAAGCCACAGGAAAGGGATATAAAGAGTATGCACAGATCAGGTTTGGATCACTTCTAGCAACAAACAAGATACTGAATCATAGAATATCCCAAGTTGTAAGGGACCCGCAACAATCATCAAGTCCAACTCCTGGGTCCCTAAAGGACCACCCAGAAAGTCAGACCATGTGTCTGAGACACTGCTCAAATGCTTCTTGAACTCCAGCAGGCTCGGCACCATGACCACTGCCCTGGGCAGCCTGTCCCAGCACCCGAGCACCCTCTGGGTGCAGACCCTGTCCCTAACCCCCAGCCTGACCCTCCCCTGTCCCAGCTCCACGCCGTTCCCTCGGGTCCTGTCGCTGTCCCCAGAGAGCAGAGCTCAGCGCCTGCCCCTCCGCTCCCCTCGTGAGGGAGCTGCAGGCCGCCATGAGGCCTCCCCTCAGCCTGCTCTGCTTGGGGCTGAGCAAACCCAGGGACCTCAGAAGCTGCTCCTACATCTTGCTCTCTAGACCCTTCGCCAACTTTGTAGCTCTCCTTTTGTAGAGTAACTCTCTTAATAGTTTTATGTCTTTCTTATATTGTGTTGCCCAGAACTGCACACAGTACTTGAGGTGAGGGCGCACAGCACAGCGCAGAGCAGGACAATCCCTTCCTTCACCCTGCTGGCAGTGCTGGACCTGCTGCACCCCAGGGTATGGTTGGCCATCCTGGCTTCCAGGGCACACACCGAAATATCATTACAGATCCCACTGCAATAACAGAAGACACCAAAGACTGTAAGGCAGTTCAAGAAACCAACACCCCAGTTTCAGACATTAAATAAGTGCCTGAAATAAACAAGATCTAAGAAGAAAGTTATTTCAACTTGCTTGTGCAATAAAAAGGCTTAGCCACTAATAACACCCATCCAGCTGTACACTCCTCAAGCACTATACCTTTCCCTTGCTGAAGAACAGGCAAGGGGGAACTGGAAAAATAAGGGCCTATTATTTTTTCCCCATTTTCACACATTTAATGAGTTTACAAGACCTTTATTCAAGTAATAAATCTAGTACACCAATGTACGCTGCCATTATACCACAGTTTTGAGACAAAGAGACCCAGTTACAGATGGTCAGCCTGTCCCTGAATCTTTGTTTCTTGTCATGTTTTTCACATCCTTTAGATGACTTTAAAATAATGTTAATATGGGACATGCATTTGCCTTTAAAAACAACAGTCATGAAGAGAATAACATTTTCTTTGCAAATTCCCTATTATCATAATGTCCCTCCAACATACTTCAAAATACTTCAGGAAGTTCAGAAACCTAAAGACAAGCACAAATATTATCCAGCAAGAACTGTGTATTCCTACTGAAATAAGATATACTACAAGTTTATGTCAGTTAATCTATGCAGCAATGTTTGTGCTGCCTTAAAAAAAAAAAAAAAAAGTCTGCAAGACTCTGCAATACTGGAATAGTAGCAATGAACATCGTTAACACATTCTTTGCCAGTAGCAGTAAAAAGGCCTCTGAGGGCATAAATCCTTAAATATGATCTTCCCTCAAGTGCTACAGATGCCAAGCACCCACGTGTCAGCACTGAAATACAACAAAATGCAGCTGCTGTTACACCAAACTAGATAGTACTCTTCAATTACTACTCTAAACATTAGCTTTTCTTTTCAAATAACTTATTCAGGAAGAAAATGGAAATTCTCCCTCCAAAAATGTATACTCTTGCTTTTCCAATAAGGTGTCCAGTATGTTTTGCCAATTGCATGATTTAGTTATAATGAAATCTCTCTGAACAAGGTACTAGGGAATTGAAAGAACAACAAGAGAGTTCTCAAAATATGCTAGAAGGGAAGCAAGGAATAAAAACTGATTTATTTCATAAATATCTTCTTCAGTATAAAAGAGAGAGCTAGTACAAATCCAAAGAAGAAACTGTGCTGCTGTATTAGAGTTGCTGGAAAGCCCCTGTGCTGCATCAGGTGAGGTATCACACTTGTTAGACATGGAAGGCACTGCATTCTGGAAGTTGTGTGGTTAGTTCCCTGGCCATGCTTGATGCTACGCACACTGTATACCAGGTGCTGCACAGCAAAATAGGCAGTCACCTATGTATCACTTCTAAGTTTGGATGTCTTACTTACATCTCTGAACAGCCCGAAGTTTACATAAGAAGTTCAGACATCTATAAAGATGATGTACCTGAAGTCATAGTTCCTACCAGGCACTGGCCAATAACAAGAGCTGACCCAACAGCCTCCTCCAAGGCAGCATCTTCTCAGTTCCTTGCCTTCTCTTTCCCATTTCACTTTTTAGTTCTGGGCTCATCTGACACATCCTTCTTTCATATGTGCCCTCTGTTTTTCAACTTTGCCTTTGGTAAGCAACAATTAACCAGAGAACAAACAGGCAGCTTCAGTATGCTTAGCACCACAGCATCCTACACCTCACGGCATTCAACAGTCAAGTTTCTACCACCCATCTGATGGGGATCTGTTTTCCAAAACCAGGCTGCAGCTTTGGTTTAACCAACAGAGACAGCATCAGAATTTTGCTTGTCCTGGCCAACAAAGGTCTGCAATATACAAACATTTAGCAATAGTCAGGGAAGACATCCAAACGTCTTTCAAGAGCGCACAAAAAGCATCCTTTGGGCTCCCATTTAGACAGCTTTACTACAGTGCAAATGTGCAAATGTGGCAGACACCCAAAAAAAAAGAAAAAAAAGATCTCTAACCATTCAGCAGAGGAATTCAAGAAAGGATTAGCATCTGACTGTGCATAAATGAGAATAATTTGAGATGGAAAAGTTACAATGTTGTATTTGCTGATGAAATCCGTAGCATACCCTTATTAGTCTTGGTAATTATCACATTGTGTAAGTAATTATATAATATTCATTTCATCTTTTTTTTTTTTATCATTATTAGTTTTATTTTTCCAGCGTTACCATTACTGAAGCCATTAGGCACCTTGGCATAGGGCCGCTTCTGAAAGTAACTTTTGTAGATCTGTATTCAACACACTCCAGAGTCAGCCTCATTTTTCTGCCAGCCCTTGTTCAGATCACTGGAACTGACTCTCAGTTTAATTTTACACTGATTCTGTTTTTCTTACTGCTACAGTAAAACCCCTGGAGTCTTATACAGTGCTGGCTGCCTCCATATTCAATCTGAAGCATGCTGCATCTCTTATCTCTCCCTCCGCTGCTATCACTTGCTCTCTGGGTGCATCCTATGGAAAGAAAGCCCTACTGAAGAATTTAATATCATCATTGAAGTTAACCTCAAGAGACACAACTCCTAATCAACGGGCATTCCGCCTACATAATACACCGAGTGTACCTTTTCCTCTTCAGATTTCCTCTGAAATTTGGGGATGAAACAGGAAATTCCATTAAATGCAATTAGCATGGTAACAAAATATTCCTGCATTTTTTTCAGGTGGGTTTTCAGCTTATTTTCTTGTTCTATTTTTTATTTATGTGCTGAACTTCTGCTGCTTCTGTTTTCCCTCTAACACAATCATATTCAAAGTTACTTCCATATAAGCTAATAAAAGTAAATCTACTTGGAAAATCTGTGAAAAAACGTATATAGATTGTATAAAATGTACCATTTTGATTTTAAATTGTCATGGCAACACTGACGTCTTCAACCTTAAATGACAGAGTTAATATCTGTGGAATGTTGTACTCATCATATATTTTGGGAAGCTGCAAAAAAGAATAAACTATTTTTTTTGGAATATAAACCTGAGTGACATAAGAATACATCTCACCACATTTAAATTTAGTCAACATTTAACACTTATTGTTTAGAACAAAATCACCTCAGAAAAAAAGCCTTTCTGACCTCAAACTGCATTTGTTCAAGCCGTATCAAGATAAAGTTTTATCATGTTAATTTTATTATTATAGCTCCAACCTCCCTACAACAAAAGCAACTGATTTTGTAGGTTTTATTCCACAAATAATTCAACACATAGGCATTTCCCAAACCGATCTTCCCAGTGAAATCATACACTAAACACACAGCATCAAAGGATTTTAACAGATCAGTGCACGGTCTTTTTAAGTCCTATGTCACTGACAGGAGAACATCACAAATCATGCTGTGAGCAAGGTAGCTCGGGACCACCTTGGAGCAGCAGAAAGTTAAGCAAGAAGCAAACAACAGAGGATTGTTCAAGGGTTACGGACCACACTCCTTGCTGTTTCTGTTATTTGAAATGAAAATTGCTCATTTTGCTTCAAATAGTTACCAGGACAGGTAACATTTTATGTAAAAGTCAACTGAATTTAATGTAAGCCAAACAAAATACCTTCAGCCACAGACTGTTAGAAGTGCAAACAATTAGCATTTAACTTTACAGTTATCCCTGTCCATGCCTCTAAGTCATAAAAAAAGGCTGTCCTGCATAAGTCTCCATTTGTAACACACCTGGTACTTCTAACCTAATTCTTAACGAACACGAAACACTTATGCAGTCATTTACTATGAGCTGCATCCACACAGCTCCTCTTTTTCCCAAGTTTTCTTCTGTAATCTAGCTCTCACAGCTGTTGATTCAGTTCCACACACAGGAACAGCTTTAATTTTGAATCCACACAATATACACAGAAAGCTGTCTGCTGTATTAAACTGAAACCTAGTGGAACGCAGGATAAGATGCTTGAAACTATCTGTTTCAGGTTTTTGTATTAATGTTTCTACAGCACACCACACACATGCTTAGATCATTAAGTAAATGTAAAAAGCAACAGTGCACAAGAGCTTTGTAAGAGTTTTATCAGGTATATTAAATGCTGCACTAGAAGGGCTTCACCAGGTAAAGAAAGAAGAAAAACATTTATTACATAATAGTAGAAGCAGCAGCAACATCCTGCATTTTTTAGTTTAGCTTGTAAAGTGCTTGCAGACTATTATTTTGCTTTATGGTGATGGAAATGCAAATATGTACAACAGGCAGGCTTGCACAGCAAGTGAAAATGATAAGGCTGAAAGCAATTTTCCATTTTACAGACTTCAGAACCAAGGAAAGGCAACGTGTAAATGCCCTGTTTGCTAATCTATAATACCAGCATATCTCTTTACTAAATCCATACGAAAAGGCCAGCATTACTAATGTACTTTTGTACTTATAAATAATTGTCTTATATGTTTAAATTCATGTTACAGATTATTGCAGAGATTTTGAAATGAAAGTAGTTCATGGGCAAAATTTAAATGGTCTGATGAGCAGCAATCTTTCTCACTTGCTTTTTATAAAACAATCAAAAAGAAAAAAAATGCCTTAGAATTTCTGCACACAAATAAAAGGTAATTTCTACTGAAGTAATGTTCTAGAAATCAGTCTCCATACACCCACAAGCATCTACTGATGAAATGAAAGGATTACATAAGTTTTAAGCATGAATTTGTGAAAATTGAACGACTTATTCGGTACTACTCACAGATGAGGGCAGAAGGAACTACAGACATGTTACTTAAAGCTAATAGTAATAAAAACTGAATACTTCACATATATTTTGTATTATAAAACTGTCAGTAAAAAAAAACAACCCAATTTTCAACTTTTTTTTGTATCCTATAGTCATGCTTCTGTAGCAATGTGGTACATTTGGTACAATGTGGTAGTTTCACTCAGCTTCACGATTAGCACCATTTTGCGTTAAGAATGCAAACCTGGCATTCATCTGAATTTACTGCCTGGATACCTACGATCGGATCTCTTTCTCCTTATTTTAGAGGTCTGCAACACAATTTCCTGTGTCTGAGCTAATTCTCTTAATTCCTTTTATAGCCAAAAAAATCCTTTAGCAGCCATTCAAAATTGAACAGATGGCTCACACCACCAGAATACGTACTTCTCTCCAGTGACTCTCCAAAATGAATCTTGAGAATCAGTTTTATACAGGTTTTATAACGTTAGAAGAATCCCAGCTTTTTGTTTTGAAATTCTACCATTCTTTACAGTGAGCTCTAGTTTTGACAGTCCTGAATAGTTACGTAACAGTAACAAATCGTCAGGTTATACTTTCCTCCAGATGGTTTATGTACCTGTTAAGCAGAAGAGACTCCCGAAGAATCTATTAGTAAACTCCTTTTATAATAAAAACTAACCATTTACTCCTGTATTCTATTTTCTTTTCAGATTGCCATTATACTTGCCGTCCTCTGTTCCCCAGCAGCATGGATAAATATCGGTTGCGCTCACCAGTTCATGAGTTTCCATACTACTTAAGCAGGGACCATTTGGTTTTAGTGTTTGTTATTATTCATCTCAAATTCAAGTTTGGATTTAAAATGATGGATTTTTATAAACTGAAGCTAACTTTCATTTCACTGACACTGTTGAGACAGTTCATCATTTATTCTCCATAAATAATAGCTCATGCATAGGAATCTCTCTGACCTCATTTGCAGTTAATACTAGAACCACTGAATAACTGAGGTTGAAAAGACTTTCAAGATCCTCAAGTCCAACCATCAACCTGACCTACCAAGTCCCATCACTAAACCATGGCCTTAATGTCACGTCTCAAATACCCCCAGGGATGGGGACTCCACCACTTTACTGAGCAGCTTGTTCCGATGCATAACAACCCTCTCCATGAAGAAATTCTTCCTAATATCCAATCTAATTTCCCTGGCATAACTTGAGACCATTTCCTCATGTCCTGTCACTTGTCACCTGAGAACAGAGACGGACATGCTCCTCACTGCAGCTTCCTTTCAGGTAGCTGCAGAGAGCAATAAGATCTCACCTCAGCCTCCTGTTCTCCAAGCTAAACAACCCCAATTCCCTTACTCACTCCTCAAATGCAAATATTTCATTAGTTCTGTCAAGCACTCATCTTTCCTAAATGCTTTATTGATATCGTTATCAGTTTATAGCAACACAACATTCCTGAAGGCTTCTTACAGTGAGCTTAATTCCTGATTTTATTGTTTTAGAAAACAAAACATCCACTCAATATAATTCTCTCTAGATCAATTTTCAGTCTTTTTTATCAAAACCTACTTTCAGGCTGCTAGGCTCGGGTTCTGTTCCATTCTCCTTACTTGGACATGTCAAGTACTTTTAAATAACTGTTAAGTTTTGGATTTGATTTTTCTTTTACCCTCCAAAAGTTCTTTATTCTTCTGTTCACTCATCCTTGGATTTATTTATATAATCAAGTTTTATCCCATTTGTGGAAGGTGTTCTCTCCCTTAGAATGTTTTTGTCAGTAGCACACATTTGCAGTCAGCACTTAGTACTAGAGAAAATCCCAACAGCCTGCAAGCATTTTCTCTTTATGTATTCTTTTTCCAGTACATAGATACTGCTTTTTTTTTTTTGTAATTGCTTCTTTTTAGAAGATAAACACTATATTACATTTTCCTCTATAAGTATGCAGTAGTTCAGTTGCCAAGGTTCATGATCATTTGAGTAGAATTTTTACACATACCGAGGCCAGGCCATTTCTACCTGGATTGAATTTCAACACTATCCCAGAAAACCTTATAATGCAGGTAACTTAGATCTTTGAGGAACTACCTGCAGGTACAAGATTGCAACCAAAGATGCCATGCACACAGGATTCATTTTTTTTTTGTTTTCTTCAAATCAAATAATTATAGCCCATAGCTTTTAGCAGTTGGTACGGATAATAGAATGAGATAAGAAATCACTGAAAGGAAGTAAAAGGGGATATTCAGTCCAATCCCCAATTACCTTAACAATCCATAAACCAAAAGCAGAGAGAAATACCAGCTACGGAATTATTTTTTTTTTTCAAATTGGTAATGGCCAGAAAAGCGCACAGAGGATGCATCATTAGAAATGTGACCTGCTTTTATACTTTCACCTAAGCAGTCACAGTCGAGAATAAATCCCAGTGAATCACTGGTTTGGGTGCTCTTACATGAAGTGTCTCAGTCATCAGAAACTTAGAAAATTTATATTTCAAAGTTGAACAGAAAAAAAAATACATTTACATTAAGAAAAAAAATACAAAGAAAAATTACCAGAATTTTCCCTTTGAAGACTTAGAAAACTAAATCTCATAGAAGCCTTTGATCTCCATTCAAGTTTGCTATTCTTCCCTGCATACAATCCAGTCCTTGCATTAAAAGTTACTTAGTACAATGTCAAAAATACAAAAAATGAAAACGGGTAACTGAACACACACTATGAATCTTTCCAGTTTGAAGCAAAGAAACTTGGAATCAACAAATATGGAAAGTATCTTTTGTGTATTCATATAAATTTTAGAAACTTCAGGGGTAAGCTAAGAAGATTGCATTTATAGCATGAAAATCTATAGGTAGAAAAACAGCACAATCAGTTCATGAAGGAGCTGAATGCACCATATTTCCTGCATGCATGTTTCTATCTCTTTGATGTCAGTAAAATCATCCAACAAACTTGAACATTATTCAAGACAATCAGAATTCTCACCAAAAAGCACCATACCTAGCACAGTGGGGGTCATTGCCTCTTATTCTTTTGATTTTCCTTATAATAAAATGCTGAATCAGAAACCTATACACATCACACCTTACCTTTGATGCCATACGCATGAACAGTGCATTTTGATCCTCTGCTGTTCTTGTCTTTTCATTTTTGACTAAATCCTGCAGGTTCATACTGTCATCATCCGGAAAGTACCTTACTCTTTCTTTATCTACATGAGTAGTGACCTGGAAACAAACATATTGAATACAATAAAAACCTAGTGAGAAAGATCAAGAATGGAATTCAGACCCTGATAATTTCAGCAAGTTTAAAGAACAGAGGATCAAGCCAAGCACATCCGAAACAACTGGGCTTGCTGCTTCATTTGACCTAAGGAAAGGAACAATGAGCATTTCCTATTCCTTCAATACTTTCAGTAGGTCTAAATAAAAATATTGCCTTGTTTCACAATCCCTATATCTCTTATATCCTTAGGCTGTCATAGCTCCAACACTACCAACTCAAGTCGCACAGTAATTCACTGAAATGGTTGATCAGTTCACAGTGATGGAATATTCCAAAAAGTAATCTCCATTATTTACAGAAGTTCTTTTAATTTTCAAACTAAGACAGTTAAGCCAGAAAAGGGAAATAAATAAATAAATAAATAAAGGAAAAAAATGTGAAAAAAAAAGAAAAAAGAAAAAGCAATCAAATACATTATTGAAAACTTTATAAATGTGGTACCTCTGCCATCTTAAGAGTACACAACAAAACAGAATTTGTCCTTAAGAGCAGAATGAAACTAAATACTGCAAAATCATAAGGTATGGTAATTAACATAACAGAGGTGGCGTTTTTCCAACATACAAAGAACAGGAAGATGACAACCAATACCTCACCTCTTGTTCTTTTTACTCCTCCACAACGCTATTACAAACTGATCTGTTGTACTAATCAAGCATGTACTAGAAATATAAGGTATTGTATGCTCTTCCAGCCCCAAGTTCAAAACACTAGTTTATTTATTGCTGCAAACAAACATTAGAAGAATAAAATGTTCCTCCAGCCTCCAAGCTTCTCCATGTTCCCCAAAAGACTTTGCTGTAAAAGTTGGGTCATAAGTTTTATTATCAGCAGCAGTACTTTTGATCAGAAGAAAAGTGAAATTACCCACAGATATTTTAGAAATATTCAGTTCAGATAAACTTTATGCAGTATAAACTGCTTTGCTAAGAGCCTGATAATTTGAGAAAAGACTTACTTTTCCTTGACTGTGTATTTAAATAAGCCCTAAAACAGTCCAGAGGTCAACATAAGTCTGAAAATAAACTTAATATATGCTTAATATGTTCTCTAACACTTAATTACAATCATCTTCCGAAGAGCACTTTTTAACTACCTATCGACAGTCTGATAAGTCACACACATTAATTCATGCACCATAAAAGTAAATTTACAAAATCATTTCTGAATTTCACTCCTTAGCACTCACTTTTGTAAAACTTACCATCTGTCTCTTTCTCCGTCCTCCTCTAGGCTCCTGTGGTTCAGCTGATGCAGTCACAGGCCATGCCCTTCCACTTTGATCTGTTCTGACAAGGATCACTTGCTCATCGTCTTGACGGCTTGAAGCCTGTGTCAGAAGATGTATTTTAAAACAGAGGTTACAGACAAAAACAAAAGCAGCACCTAATCTCACACTAAATAAAAACATTTATTTAAAAGATTATTTAAAACATTTAAAGCTCTAAAGATAAAAGAACAGATTCTTTACATGTTGCATGTTTGTTGTAATTCAAAGCAAGCAGCATCACATTACACAAGTTCTTTTCCACATTAAGAAGGGACAGGAGATTGAACACACATCCAACTACGCAAGTCCAGAGCAAACATAAATTTCCTAAAAGAACCAAGCTTGTATTTCTTGTTCTTTGTCATAAAGGTTCATCCCCAGAAGAAATACTATGCTTCTGAATACTTCAATAGATAATACTGAATAGCTGGTGAAAACTTTGGCTATGGCTTTTGAACACATTCCATTAGATCAGACTCCCATTTCCTACACAACTGGCACTGCAAGAAAGAATTTTACAGAGTGGTCCTTACTATCAGACACAGACACAGAAAGTTAATTCCAAAACTACTGATGATGTTGATTTACTTTATCAGAATCCATGAAACACAATGCCAATTGCCTGGTTTCAGCTCATTCTGTCAGACAGTGACAGGTGAAGTCTCTATCATTCATATGAACACACGGGAGACCCCTTTATTTTTTTGCCAGATAATATAATTCCTTATTATATTGGACATATTCAGACTGTAAGGGCAGAAGCAAACATATGCCTCAATGAATTACCTACAAATGAGGTCATCTTAGCTTGGACAGAAAAGTGTAATCCCCAAAATCCCAGTTTACCCTTCAGCACCTAAGAGTTTACAGGCCTGTAGATCTATCAGTAGAGTTCTAGAGTTGTATTGAGTTACTTCTCCATGCATTCTCAAAACTGCTTCCATTTTGCCAGAGATGGATGGCTTAAATCTATTCTACATCCAAACCCAATCAGAATGCCTGGACTAAGCACCTTTATCCTTAAGTTTTATCCCTGGTTGGCTTAGTTCATGTTCAGCATTCATTAACACTCTTGAATTGCTCAAAAAAGGCTGCAAGACAGATTCCATGCAGAAAAACATGTCTTTTGGTGAAAATACTCTGGAGGAAAATCATTCATTTATGTGGGAGATATAACTTCAGGGCAGCTCAAGAAATTGCAAATCCACCTCCCATGATTTCTCTGCCCACCAAGCAGGGAGGAGAGGAAGAAGAAGAGGCCTGGAAGAAGCAAGACTAAAGAAAAGACATGAAGGACTCATGAAGCACTCACTTGACCAGACAGAATTTATCAGGGCACCTGAAAAGTAAGGATTATCACATAGCCCAGTGATGACGGCCCTCTATGGATCCCAGTCCTGTTGACACAATACCAGGGAGATGAACGAACGTATTCATTTCCCAAATGGCTTCTTAAATACTTCCCTGCACTTCAGCTATTGCAAATTCCATGTCTAGGTACTCACAGTTGTAGCTTACACTACCACTGCCAGCTACCTAGAAGGAAAGCACAGGAGGGCGAGGCACTGCTTCACAACACCCCTTTTATGAACTCAGCCCTCAATCTTCTCATACCTTCATCCACTAGTGTAACTGCAAAAACTTCTTTATCAGTTTATGAATTTATCTCCCACCACCCAGGTCCTCATTTGGGATGGAAGTTACCATCTTTACAGCTGAGCTGCATGATGAACGTCCTGTCAAGAGCCCAGCTCCCTCCAAAACTTTCCCACTACATAGGGGTGCATCAGATGCAAATAAAGATAATAGACAGAGACACATTTGCACATATAAACAAAAAGAGAAAAGGTGAGAATTGTTCACCAGAAAAATAAGTATTCAACTTTATGGAAAGTTTAAGAATTAAAAAAAAAAAAAAAAAATTAAAACGAAAGCCTGAGAGCTTCTTGATTACTCTAAAAAACAAAGACGTTTAGGTAAGTCAGATGATTAAATTAGAGCAAAAAGGGGGACATCACTAAATCTGGTGATATTAGGACAGCTTTTGTCAAGTCTTATAAACAACTTTATTAATCTCAATTTGAAGCTATTTTCCACCAAACAACTGACGTGCCTGCTTTACATCTGCCATCCTTGACTAATGAAAGCCTGTCCCAGAAAACCCAATCAAGTCTAAAAGTTCTGTAGATGCTGAAGTGTGCTGACTCCGATGGCCTAATCATATTTTTCAGGAAAAGTGACACAAAGCTAGAAGTTACGGAACAAAAAACTGTTTAAGTAAACCAAAACTCTCTTCTGTATCAAAGGCAAATCTCATTTTTGCAGAGCAAACCAAGACGTCCAACACTGGTCTGGCTCCAGTAAGAGTATTCAGGGAGGCACGTTGCATACACCACCACTTGTTCCCTGTATCAGCCAGATTATCTGCCTCGGTCGTTCCTTTTTCAGAACAGAAGGTATTTTCTATCTCCTGGGAGAGGGTAGGGGGAGAAGAGGTGATTCACTGAAACAGGGAAAAAAGGCTGTGTCCTGCACTTCCCATACTGTGAAGTTCAAACCTGCCTATTATCAGTCAGGTTTGAGACGGACAACCAAGGCGGGAGTACGCTATGTGTTCACACCATCACTGGGCTGTTCAGACAGATGTAAGAACTGGTTATCATCCCTGTACAAAAGCAGCATTACTTTGAAAACATAACAGCAACAAAACACTTGGTATCAGATGAGCAAAGACAAAGGATGAGGGTGTAAAAGAAGCAGGACGTACACCCAACTTAAATGGGATATAAATGCAACAACTTAAATGGGATATAAATGCAAGTGGAGTACTCTGGGCATAATGACAAACAGGTAACCAGTGCAAGTTGCTAGGGCATTTTTCATTTCTTTCTGTGTGTCAAGAAAACAGGGAGACATCTGTGAGTACTGTAATGCTTAAATGGCCTATGACTTAGCACAGCTCAGCCCTGTGGTGGCAGAAATAATTTTAACAGTTGGAGGAACTGGAGAATGGAAAGTCAAAGAAAAAAATAAGTTCTAAAAAACAGGATTAGGAGGGAAATTTTGTGAGGAACACTTTGCTTGACAACAAGAAACTCACCAATCTGCAACACTTGAGTGAAATAACCACTAAATTTCATTTGTAATGGTAGAAAAAGACAAGAGATGCATGTGCTGGCTAAATTTTACTCTCAATGCACACGCTGACTGATTTTACCCTTACTGCAAGATAACCAGGTACAGGAAAAATCATAAAAAGAGCGGTATTAAAAAGTAGGAAAGGAATAACTGTAAAAATTTATGCACTGCAAATAGGGAAAGCAAAGACAGAGAAAATAGCATAACATATCATAGGAAACATACAACAAATGCCCTAGTTCTTTAAAGACTTGGATAACTCTACAGGTTTGGAAGCTGAAAATGTAACAGCTGACATTGCAGCGAACATTCAAAACCCAGAGATTGGTTTATTAGTCTGAAATGAAAATGACATTTCTAAAGGAAAAAAACATATTGTCCTAAACCTGACAAACCCACCTGGCCAAGCAGGGACAAAGCAGCTCTCCCACAAGGACAAGTCAAATCCATATGCAGAAGGGGATGCAAGTAACATGAGGCAGGTGAGTAGAAAGATACACCTGACTAGGGATTTCATGTGAAGAGGACTCTTCAGAAATGGTTACTTGTTAGATTATTACCTGAGAATTGTGATGGGTCCTGTTGCCTTCAGCAGATGTTGCTATGGAGTTTCTAAAAAGATGCTTATCTTAAGTCCCTCTCTCCCCACATCTTTACATTGTCAAGAAAAGGGACGAAAATTTTCCATAAAGAATGGCTACATCATTTCCATTCCCAGTCTCTAAGCTTTCACCTCATTATATAAATGACTTTTCAAAAAGATTAATCATGAAAAACAACAGACATTACAACACCAATGTTGGTTTGCTGAGGAATTGCACAGAATGATAAACAGATTCTTCAACTTACAAGCATCTAATTCCTTCTGAGAACACCTACCTCAAGATTTACGTGTCTTCACTACAAATTTTAAAATGCTGCCATGTCAAAAAGGAAGCCATTTCAGCAGCGATTATTTTCCCAAAATGAAGGTTTACAAGGTATGCTACATCTCAGAAAAACAGATGTTACATGCTTCTGAAGACAAGCTCCAAAATACTAGATACTAACAACAGTTGCATTATGTTTTTTCTGATTTCTGCCTGCTGCCACAGTAACATACAGGCAGAACAGGCAGAAGTGGGAACGCTTCCATTTTTCCACATGCAAGACTTCAGATGGCCTTCTGCCCCATTTGGGGCATTACACTTCCAGAAAAATGCAAATTTAACAGGATAGAAACTGAAGAAACATAAGAATGACTAAAGGCCTAGAAAAAAAAAAATTAAAGTTGAAAGAAAAAATTAGACGTAATTAAGAATATGCTAGTAAGCTGCAAAAACTCAAAAGGTTTTGGCAAACGACCTGCATGATGAATAAAAAGAGGAAAAGAAAAGGGTTTTAAATTGCAGAAGAAATGCAAGTTAGGTAGCAGAAATGTTCTTCTAACATTAAAGAGTGTAAAACAACAACAGTATGATTACCTAAAAAGAACATGGAATCATCATCATGTTTGGTTTGGTTTTAAAAAACAAGAAAGGCTAGAAAACTGCTAACAACCCCAGATGTGTACAATGGAGCTAGAGATGAAGGCAGCAGGGCAATAGACTTCAACAGGCTCCTGTTCACACATGAAATGCTGCAGAGGATAAACAGATGTAACACGTACTCTGAGTCGGTACCCTACAGAGAACGGGGTTTTTGTTTGTTTCGTCCACAGAGTCCTGGCACAAGACACAAAAGAATAACCATATTTAGATTTAATATTCCAGAAGAATAGAAAAAGGCACAAAAGAGAGTAATCTTTAACTTTAGAAGAGAAAGTACAAAAAAAAAAAGTCGTCGTCCATCAAAGAGAATTTAAAATAAGCAGATAAAAGGATAAAATAATTGTGGACAGCACAAAGGCTAATGTGTAGTCATGTGAAAGACTAAGAGTAATTGCATACTATGAACCAAGATGAATCCAACAGATCAAATATGCCAGGCATGGTTATTCAGAAGATTAAAGAAGTTAGTAGAAGTAAAGACACCCTTCAGTAGCCAAAATCCTATCTAAATATAAAATATAACTGAACTACGAACTGCATAAATTTGGAAAGTTTATTGTAAATTAAAAAAAAAAAAAAAAAAAGTAAGGCAAAAGTTAATATTGAAGAGGATCTCCCTAAAAATAAACACTAAAACTATTTCTAAACACACCAGAATCAGAAAGCTTTCTGACAGAAAAATAAGAGATGATCAAGCAGTTACTGCAATATCAAAAATGATAAAAATAGATTATTTGCATTCTAAATTTAAGATGTTGCTATTCCACATATTTTATTTTATTAAATCATGGAATAGAACTTAGGAATCATCTTCAAAGTAAAATGTCAGTAAAAGGTTTTCAAGAAAGCTGCCATGAAAAATGATTCTCTCAGGTTCCAAAAAACAATTCCAATAGATAACATCCATACTCTTCAGTACACATCCTGTCATTTAAATAGTCCACCGTACAAAAATAGTATAATGTGACGAGTACAACATAAATATTTTAAAATGTGCCAAAGGCTGATTCTGGGAATTGCAATGTATTTAAGGTTTGCAATGGACAAACTCATACAAGTATAAGACACTAAAGCAAGTGTGGTATATTCGGGAAGAGCCTCTGCAAGGAGGGGTCATGACTCACAGCACTATTAGACTTTTCTGAAGGACTTAAAGCTATGTGGTTACCCATCTAACCAAAAGAGAGCACTCAGAACTCTCATTTATCTGCTGAACTACTGTCAAGGACCTCAATTAATTCGGAAATGCACCATAAAACCTCATATATAAGAGGAATTATCACTCCTCTCCTCATTTTATCGGTTGTTGTTTCTAAAACAACTCTATACGTTTGCATTCCTATGACTATATGACACACTACCTGGTAATATCCATTCAGCATAGTACAAGAATAGAGTAATGACTTTCTTCCTATTAATAATCTCTGAAATCACCCATAAGACCTTACAAATATTCCCAAGAACTGTACTATCTTTCAGAGAAGAGGCACCAAATATTTTCTTGTGCTTTAAACAGAGATGCCAGAGAGTCTGGATTCTGCTTCTGTTTTAAATTGCTTTTATTATCTGGAATATGGATTTATTTCTTCACACAGTGGCATGGCATTACACAGCATTGCAAAGCTTACTTTGAACCTTCTCGAGTTGCCAAATTAACTACTTCTATTAAATAAACGTTTTATGCTATAAATACAAAATTGATTATATTACTAAGTATTTTTCTGATATTACTATAATGGTGATACTGGTTATAGTAATAATGTGATTAAATTACACAATAATGTAATTAAATATGATACATATTATTATTATATGTTAAAATTGAAAGTGGAGAAGAGGCTCAGTCACTATCCTTGAACCTTGTGATGACTCTTACACAAATATTATTCACAGTCCTAAAAAAGCAAGGATTGTTTGAATTCACCAAACTAGACTGGACTCGTTTGTTGTCATTAGTGAAGGAACATAAATTTCTGCTTCAGGCCAATTAAATATGCAAAGTACACAGTAGTTCTCACCAAACATACAAAATGCTATAGAGCGATTAACACAACTGAACGAAACAGAGCAGACACGTCTGCTTTCAAAAGATAAATGCTTAAATTAAATACATAAATAAAATTCAGTTCTGAAAAAGATTTTTGAACTCTCCAGAGATTGTGTCTGTTCCATAATCCTGCAGAAGGAAATGAAAAGGCTCTGCCACCACATGTGCAGGAACAGACATCCGAGTACCTAAGCAAACATGAAGTAATGAAGGAAAAAACAAAGCTTGGTGACAGTCTTCAGCAAGGACAAACCACAACAACTAAACACTAACTCTGATCTCAAACGAATTAGGTGCTGGATTAAGAATATTTTTTTTCTTTCCTTTCTGTTTCCTTTCTCTTACAGTCTATGGCAAATGGAAATGTTTTGAATCCATTGCTCTCTTATTCCTCTACTGGTCTAAGTGTCAAGGAGACACGTGGCACTTCTCAGCGGGCTGGACATAGCAGAAGACCTATCTTCCATCCTCTGTCTCTTTTCCTCTCGAGGTGTTTTCTTCTCCCATTTCAACTACCTCTTACTCAGTTCTGTGGTTGCACTTACACTTGAGTTACCAGAAGGAAGAGTCAACCCCATTCAGGATAAACAGCCTGCCTCCTTCAGCACTAACCACACTGTACTCACTACCTTGAACGCCCATGAAAGGTAAGTTTCAAAGCATCTAAGCATCTAGACCCTTCGGGGTCTGCCACTGAATAATGTGTATAATGGCAGAAAAAAAAAAAAAAAAAAAAAAAAAGCAAAAGGTTCAGCTTAGGTCAGAAACTTAGTATTTCAAGGAAGACCCAGTAAACATAGTAATAAGCATCACTATTACAACTTCAACAGGGATTAGGCTAATAGTGAAAGAAGATTGAAAAAAGAAAAGTTTTTACAAGATCAGAAAGTTAACGTACCATAATCAGCACTCTGCATTTAACAGAGGGGAGCTACATTAGAAAACCTAACATGGGCTGTAACACAGCAACAAAGTACCAACATAAGAGTATCTTCATCAGGTAGTGCTAGGTTTATGTAGATAGCATGAGACTCAAAAAATAAATAGAATAGCTTCAAAGAAGAATAGCTTCTAATTCATAAGTGAAAACATTCATATTACAAAAGGATTAGATATATATAACTACTAATTGTTTTGTCTCTTTTTTCCCCAGTTAGAGTGACATTGATTAATAGCATGTTATGTAAAAATGTAATTTTGTCTTATAGATATAAAATTGGTTGCCCTTTAAATTCAATTTTTTGTTCTTATATTATGAAAAAGAATATTTTATCTAAACTGCTCATTACTCAGAATAACTAACCTTATCTTCTTATTCATCTCCTCTTTACATTGAACGCCTCCAATCAACCCTGCATTCAATAATTTTTGTTTGCTCTCAGTACTTATTTTCTTAGAGTATCTCTGAGATGGCCATACAGCCAGCCACAGGACCAATACTGTGCAATGCACAGCAGCTTGTAGTGTGTCCAGTAACAAGGAAATATCAGCAAGCCACATACCTCAAAAATACAACTTTAGAAGAAGGTTTAAAGATGCAATCTGGTATTTCAAATTGCTACCTACATTTTGAAATAGTCATATAACCATAGCACAAATAAGCCACTGTAAGCATGTGAAGCATCTGTAGGAAAGGAAGAAAAAAAGACTCAACAGCTTGTTTTTACAGCAACGACATCACATACAAACTAAATTCTCAGACCATAAAAAAGAAAGGTATTGCAGCATATTGGTTCTTAAGTCCACAAATTCCTGTTTCATCTTATCAGACAGAAATGTAATATAAGACCGACAATGTGATAAGCAGAAGCTTGGCATGTGTAAACAAAAATAGTATTTAAGTATATGTTATTTCCTTAAGTAAATATGAAGATTTAGTAACAAGTATGTAGAATTCTAAGCCCAATAAAAATACTTGAACAAATTTCTCTGTTTACAAAATAGATTTTCTCTAGCTCTGATGCGAGAGGTATTTTCAGACAATATATATCAGAAAAGATAGCTTTAAAAACTGAAAGCATCAGAGTATCCCAACTAGCAAACAGTCATTCAAGCTTATGGGGGGGGGCTTAATAATGCATCTTCATTAGCAGGACAGCTAGTTCAACTTGAAAAATCATCATTAAAGGGGTATATGTAAAATAAAATTTAAAAGAAAAGCAAACAGGTTCCTCCTTTCCATATGAAATCAGAAGTGTGTGCTGTATCATAAAGGCTTTTCAGGAATAGTTTTGCTTTTCTTTCTTTCTTTTGAGGCAGGGGGAAAGGAAATTTGTGAAGAAAGGAAATTTCTGAAGAAAAATAGAACTCATTATGAAGAAATTTTGTTAAGGTGCAGACACACAGCAATAAAAATATGCAGAAATTCTGCTTAGTATTAGGAGAAAAACCGACCTAGAACTATGGCACCGCTGAGTGCAAGTGCTGCATGGCACTTGGAAAGGACTTTTATTTCTAGTGTTAGAACATACTCCAAAGCTTCACATGATCTGCTTGAAGTTTTATTCACTCTGCTCTTTTATCCCTGTTAATTGTACTGAAATCAGTAAGAAATATTTCTTTTACTTGCTAATCCAGTTTTTTGAGTACTTCTTAAATAAAAAAAAAAAAAAACAATTTCCTCTAAATTACATTTAGGAAGTTAAGAAACTTTGTCTAAATATGTTTTTGTCTTATAATTGTTTAATCTTCTCTAAATGACATGAGCAAGAGTTTTCAGGAAATACTCTCACAGAAGCTGCACATACCTATTATTTCTGAAAAGTAAGCACTAATGCTATTAAAGCTGTTCTGCAAATGGATGCCCACTTTATTATTCCTTGTTTTAGTTAGAGCGAGTCATCTCTCTGAATGGGGAAAACAGACTTTTGCTGAAAAAAAAGAATGGTACAGCCATCCTGCAGACAAGATTCAAGTGTGATGGAACAGCAATGATTAGAAATTATGATGCGCTGAAAACATTTGACAGTAATCAGGCCAAAACCCATCTGTTGGAGTATCTCCACACCATCCGAAGCTCCAAACAAAATCACAGGTTTTCATCATGCATGTAGCAAGGACCATTAACCCTCAACAGTCCAGCTTTTACACAGGTGTTTCAGGTGTATTCTTCCATGAAAGTTTTAAATAGTTTTTAAATAATGTTTGGTCTTTCTCCTAAGTCTTGGAAACTTACTACAACAGTACTTAAGTTCTGCATTGGGTATGGCACACCGAAAGGCCATTCAACCCTGTAAAATTAAAACATATTACAGGTAAGTTTTGACAACCAAATGTCTTTATTGCAGAACAACAATCTGCTTTTATATTCTAATTTCCAAAACCTAGAATGTTGGTACACCTGCAATTTTGAATGCTACTTTTTAAGGGTGGGGTTGTTTCAGTTTTCTAAACATTTCTAAACATTGCATCTGAGGTATTGACTATATTTCTTCTTTCACTTCTTGTTCCCAAGTATTAACTACTGTCTAATCGGAGTTATTTCAGTTTTGTTCCACAGCTGATTCCTCTCACCTACTCCTATTTTCATATGGTTTAGTTGTCTCAGGATAAAAACTGTACTGCAAAAAATATCTGGGCATGGTCCTGTGCAAACTACTGTTGATGTCCCTGCTTGAACAGGAAGGTCAGACCAGGTGACCTCCAGAGGCCCCTTCCAGCCCTTACCATTCTGAAATCCTGTGAATTTCTTCAGATAAAGACCCATTATGTTCCATCCAGTCTCTGCTTGATCGTAATTGTACATAATGGTATGTAATGGATTTTTGCATTTGAAGTATACTAAGCTCCTGATGTTATAAAGGTTTTCATTAAAAGATGAGCCCTACTTATGCCATAAAACTGGCTAAATTAAGAGGCAGTTTTTCCCTCCACTGTAACATGCCCTCCACCTGAGAGATGCACAAGCAATGGACTGGAGAGTGTTATCATTGTCTGGAAAAAAGAAAATTCTCCCTTAAAGCATTGTCATGTTAGTAATTTGCATACTCTAAAGTGAAATATATTGCCTGCCAAAACTGAAGCCTATTGTTCTACACATACCTTGCCCAAAGGACTTTACAGAAGCACTATACATGCTTCATTAGAAAAAAAAAAAAATTAACAGATTTCTTCAGAGTTTTTTTGCTCTTTGTTGTGGAAAACATATATCAAATGCCATTTTATTTGTTATGTTTTAAGAATATTTATTTAATAAGTCCTACTAGATTGAAGACACCTGCATTGTCACACAAAATTCAGTTATTCAAATGAAGACTTGCTATGCTGTAGTCATTCATATTTTCCTTACAATTTACCTCAAATGCATAACAGAAAAGCCTTTATTGTTTTTTCTACTTTTCAGAACTGTACTCTCTTTTAAATACACTATGACAGTATATTTTCTACCATGTTATTTTGCTTAAAGTACCGCCTTTTACCTTCCATTCAATTTTGTATTAGTTTTTGCATTTTAAACACAATTCATCATTATTAAGAATTGTCTCCAGCAATCACTCAGCACAGACTACTTTTTGTTTTCTGCATACTGATTAAGTGCTGTGGAACCCAATAACAGGTTTTAGGTTGAGAAGGGTGATTTTTGTGTTTTGTTTCAGTTGGTTGGTTTGGTTTTGCTTTATATTGTTTTTCCCCCTTTAAAATGTATCTATTTTCAACTTTGAGTATAAAATTGCATTAACAATTTTTATAAGATTCATACATTTACATTTAATCCCCCATCATGAATAGAGTTTACCCGATTCTGTATCATGCCAATATATTTCCTGATCAGAAAACACAAACAATTAAGCCAGTTTTTAGCAACACAAAGGCAGACTGTTTTTCATTTAACAGATTTGACTATTTCTTAGAGGACAACTGCAGGGAGCATTGAAGGAAGTGTGAGAAGAAAATGGAAAAAAAAAAATCTTAAAAAAATTTTTTAAAAAAGAAAAAAGGTAGGGGACACAAAGCACATTGTAAACTATTTAGAATCATCACGAAGAACACCTTCTACCTCCAAATTAAAGCATACATGCCTTCTCTAACAATGGCAAAAAGTGAGCTCCTAATTAAGAGTATAAGAAGAAAGGATGCCTCCAAGCATTTGTGACTCGGTGACTTAAAGACCCAGATACCATTTCTATACAATTCCCAAGGGGTTTATTTTTCATTAACTTTTTCAGTCTCTTCTTGAATTTATTTAAACTTCCTGCATCTACAACATTCGAGAGCAACCATTCTGCAAAGAATACTTCTGCATTTGTTTCCAATCTGGCTTTTGCTCATTTAATTTGTTTACTTCCTAGGCTTTGTACCACTAAAAATCACGGCAAACAAGCTGCATCAGAGTGGTAATGTTTTAGATAGATTTTGTCAAACAAAAATTAAGAATAAAAGCATAAATTACATCAGTTATGACTGGTACTGACAATAGCAGAGATAAGATCCTCAAAACTAACACACACACACACATCGGGAGTCATGTAGCACTTTCAGACAACAGAAATACAAACTATGCTTAGAGATAAACCAAGAACAGGTAGAAGTTATTTTTAAATGCTGAAGCCTCCACAATTTTCTGCTTTCTTGATACGAAGCCAAAAGGACATATGGTTTCCTCCCTGTTAGAGCAATGGAGCCAAATTCAAAATGTTTTACAAGCAGATAGGTCAAACATTTACTATGTTTAGTTAAACAGAAGGAAGTGTAGAAACTTTGTATCCCTGATCTTACCTTACTTAATAATTCGTCGGTTTTATCCATAAGAAAATACAGACTTGTATCTCAAAGTGAGGACAAGATGACTCCGGCTTTGAGAATGTTTAGGAAGAAGATTAGGTGGGGAACTCACGGCATGCACATGTCCTTGGATGTGTGAATAGTATGCATGCCTAAATTGAAACTGTAAGGTACGAAAGATCAAGATGACCTGAGCATGCACAAGAATTGGGTTCAACCAGGAAACACACGGAGGAAGACTATCAGTGACCACCAGCAGACCCCAAAAGACCACCAGTAGAAACAAATGCACATGTGTCAGGGACATTTACATGTTTCAATGAGTTCCAGGAAATAGTACAAATATGTTAACTGTTCCTTGGAAATCTAATGAATACGTATATTTTGACTGCATGTAGCCTTTGTAGTTAGGCAACTCAGCATGCACACTAGGTGCAAAAGACTGCCTGCTCTCTAAAACTCCAAACTGAGTCTTAGAAAGTTTGTTCAACCAACTTTTACAGTAACACTCTCTCCTTCTATTCAGGAAGTACTCATTTTTGTCATCTATGCTAAAACAGAAACACTATGGCACAGCAGCCTTCTCTTACATAGATTCACTAGGGCACAAAGTGCATCTTTGCTTTTCTCAACAGACCAATAAACATTTACACATAGGCATTTGAACATGAGCATCATTTAATTCCACCTAAAATTAAATTCAGGATTAGTCCAAATGCCTCTTTTGCACATTCAAACTTTTTTTTTTCCCATAGATTGAGAAAGTTGCCTTGTGCCCAAAGACAAAACAAGCACAATCTACACTTTGAATTCACTTTTTAAGAAGGTTCACTGCAAATGCATTCACTGTAATTGTATAAATGCAACACAAGTATTGTCTACCTCTCTCTCACTGGAGCTGACCATGCAAAAGCAGTTGAAACACCTGTGCATTTTGCAATTAGTACTTGAATCACAGACTTCCCACGTCCAACAAACCCACAGTCTCTACCCCAAGAGAGCTGTTTAATCCAATGCACCAAACGTCAGGCTTGTTCAGTGTTTAGTGTTTAACCATGGGCTGTCCTAATCTAATTCCGTGTTTCAAAGTAGAAAAATAGCATTAGAACACTTAGTAAATATTACTAATACAGAAAACAATCTGGGGAGTACTTAAGGATATCAGATGCTGACATATTTAGAGGTGCAAAGAGAAGAAATATTAATAAATTACCTTTTACTAACAGTTGTCTGCTCCTTTGCTAACTTAGAGCAGCCTGAGAGGCAGCGGTGTGACAGCACTGGGAAGTTGTATCTTCGTTAATGCACTTTCAGGCATTAAGCCTGACACTAGCAGTGCTTAGCTCTCCTAACACAACTGCCAGAGCACACCAGTTCATAGGCTATTGAAAATAATTCATTTTCCATTTAAGCGTCTGATATGGATATAGATGGATATTTAGAAATTTTATCAAGAGCATAAGGTACAAGAAAGAAGTAGGAAACAGCGTAACTGAGAAATGAAATATTTAAGATCAAAAACAATGTGGAAAAGATTAAATAAGTTCAGTGAGCCAATATCCCCAAACAACATTTCTCTAGTATTTTTCTTTAAGTACCAGAAAATCAAGAGAACCACTACCCATGCATTCGAGAGGAATACATATAAAAACCAACCTCTCTAACCCTATAAAAACTATTTAAAAATTTGTATCTCAGTTCAGACAAAATAATTTCTTCTATAGAGACCCAAAACCCACAAGCAATTTAAGAACAATTCAACTAATAAAATGTTACTGTTTCTGCACTTTGTACACATGGAAGGCTAGCAGTTGAAAACAAATTAAGTGCTAGACAGGCAAAATGAGGGCCACTAGTGCATAAAAAAACACTTCAATAGTGCTGAAAAATAGTTTCAGACAAAGTCACTATTATTTTTTCTTTCAATATCAAGACAACCCAAACATGCTTTAGCCTGTACTGAATTTTAATCTGGGATACTTTCATACAACAGAAACTTACGATGTTATTATTTGCGTTTTCTCACTTTGATAGAAATGTCACATTAACTACCAAGAACAAAAAAGAAAACAACAAGCCTCTTCCTCAAGATAACTTTTAGCTACACAATTACCCAAATGGACTTATTCAAAATGCAGCTATGGACTTCTCCCTTGCTTCAGTATCACGTACAATTTTCTTGCTATTCTAGGTTCAGAAAGATGGACACATTTGTGCTTTTTGGCTTCTTTCAGCTGGAAATCTCCACTTTTAACTTCTAAAGGCATAACTAGCAGCAGGTCTTAAAACTAAGCATGACTTTGGCCAAAAGGAACAAAGTAAAAAAAAAAAAAAAAAAAAAAAACAGTTCTACCAGGACATGTAGGTTTGAAATATCAGGATTTGAAAATCGTGCTTAAAACCAACAATTTGGGGTCATTTGGGGGTAGAATTCTTGTCCAAATCAAACCAACTATAAAAACTAGGATCATCTCTATTCTCACTTAAATTAAATAAAGCAGGATTTAAGTCGCCACTTGAGAGTCCCTTCCCTCCGTAGTTTCCTGATCTCTTCAAGGCAGAATAAAGCCAGCACTGTTGCCAAAAGAATTGATCCTGTCCTCTGTACAAACCCCAGCCACCCATGGCCCCTTACACTAGCATGAGTCTTTATTCAGTCACACAGTGAATCAAATTGGGAAATTGATCCATGTTCAATTAATCACAAAGGAAGAAAAAATAAATAAAAGACTAACTAAGGAGATTCATTCACTGCTTCTTGAATTATCTTCCCAGTTCTCCCAACAGAAATGAAAATACAGCAAAGCCATGTTTTGGGACCTTTCAGCACAATGTTGGCCATGATGCTTCAAGGAACCAGAGAGAAACCTGCCTGAAACCAGCCCTGCTGCATCTGGAGGGCACCATTTCCACTGGCAAACCATGAGAAGTCCATAACACTGTAATGTCAGCAGGCCTGGTTCTCACCAAGTAAAGATCATTTCCACAAGACAGCTGAGCTAACACAGAAAATAAGCATTCTGAGGTGAAGAGACCTGAAAACCAAGCTCATACGTACAGGAATTATCTAAGATGCTGATCCTAGGCTTCAGAGAAAGCCAACACGGGAAGCACAAGGGTAAATGTTTTGCATCCAAGACACTTCAGAGGGGAAAGAGCCCTGTTTCTAAATCCCTTCAATCTTCAAATAAAGTTTAGATCAATCACAATACTAAGGTGGTCATTGGAGGCTTAGCCAAGCCTCCGTGGACTTGAAGTATTAACAGGTTTTTTCCCCATTGTTTAAAGGGAATACAGAAGGAGCAGGTGCCTTTTAAAGTCTGCAGACTTAAGTCTATAAGCACAGAAGAGTGCAAAACTGAAGATGGACGGGCACACAAAAGACACAAGAAAAATCAAATAGAATCAAATAGTTCAATTGGAAGAGACCTACAAAGATCACTGAGTCCAAATCGTAATTATCTTATAGCATATTCTTGAATAGAAATAATAATTCCTTCAAGGCTTCAGGGCAGCAATCTGGTATGTTGTAGACTTTGCTATACTAGAAATATCTGTAATTCCTCAAAAAGACTCCTTCTGGACTACTTAGACATTTTTCAGATTCCAGTACAAAGATTGACTAGGAGCCATGACAGGCCTAATCAGAAGGATGAAAACATGTTCTTCATAAGTTTAATTTCTCAGTTCCCAAACCCTTGCATTTCTGAACTCAGTGCTTCTGCACATATTTAGACAATATACATTGCACAGCCCCCATCACTTGGTAAAAGCAAAAGCTAGAAGATCAACCACTGTCAGGATGACAAGGGCTAGAATAGCCTCATGCTGAGTATATTTTCACTTTTTTTTTTAATGACTCTCCCTTTAGAAAATTCAAGCAGTATTTACATCTTGTACTTTTGCAATGACCACATGTTGCTAGTTTTAAAAATAATTTAAATCAAAATTAAGATAAAAATCAGACTATGGTTAAGGCTTAAGGCTGCTCAAAATTGTTATTCGTAACTCATTTTCCAAGGAATGTGTCTTTATAACCTTTTCTGAAGACCACCATAACCTCACCGTCTATTTCCAATTTTAAAACCTGAATATATTTTTCTGTCATTACACTACTCCAGTCTGCCTTTTTTTTTTTTTTTTTTTTTGTATATGCACAAAAAAACATGCCTAAGAATTGGTCTGCAGCAAAGCATACAGTTTACCTACACAGAGCCGTGGCACTATTAAATTCTTGTGAATTCAGGGACTGAGACTTAATACTTTAATATGACTGTCATGATGTAGATGCTAGAGGTCAACCTCCGTTTCAATCTGCCTTCTTAATGACAAGCAATATACTAGTCAATAGAAGAGTCTGGGATGAACTCTTCCTGGAAAAAAAATCAGTGGCTATTTGAACTCTGCTGACAACACGTGGATGAATTTTTACTGTTGAACTGAGGTCAAATTAGACAAATCTGTGATGTTCTTGTCTGAGTCTCTTCTCCATCAATGAGGACCACAGCCCATAAATGAAGGTATGGACCCTTCCTTACAAATCATGCCTTCTACTATTCTTAAGTACATTTCATGTTCTCTGTGATTCATCTTCTGCTTGCATTAACATTGTATTAACACAACAAAAAATATTTTTTTCCCCTTACCTCTCCACCAGACTTTGCTAGGATCTGCTGCTGAGTCTCTCTTAATTTGCGTGCACTGTCAAGTTCCTCTTGAAGTTTTGAAGCTAATTCCTTCAAAAAAAGTGGTATTACTGAATTAGTCGAACCATTTAAAACTTTTAGAAGCCTTTCTATAAGAAGTAACTATTCATTTAATTTCTTTACATTTTGATACATTTTTTTAAACCCTAGTAACAAAAAAGACTAAAGAAAACATCTCAATATAATTCACACAGTTCTTTACCAGAGACAAAACACAAATAATCATCCAGAACAGAGGTATCTGAAGTATAGAAACATATATTGTAATAAGAACACCAAAAAAAATATGTTTAAACATTACAGAGTTAATGAGAAATGTTTTGTGCAGCTAAGCACAGATGCTACTTCTATTCTTCTTTTACTATAAGGATATTAGATAAGGAAGCTTGAACACATCAAGTGTATAATACACACATACACACACACACACAGTGGAAATAGAGGAACCTCTCTCAGAGAATTCTGCTAATGCAGTTCTACATTTCTCTACATGATGTGTCCAACTTGGCACTTAAAACCTGACACTTAGAGTGTTAAAATGGAGAGGAGATGGAAAATGAGAGCCATACACAGTCTTGACAAAACTGTGTTTGACACTCCTGCTCTCTTGCCCATCTCTTCAAGAAGTAAAAGGCAATTTAGATGCTCTTGGTTTGCTAAAAAATATCAGGTGGCAACCTATTAATCTATAAGAAATAAAATCATTTATACTCTGACCATTTTGCCAGTTTCATTGATTGGACTCCAGCAATCATGCCAACACTTTGCTCCCCCAAAATTAAATAATTTGATCAGTGCCATGGAGCGAGTCAGTAACAAAAAAAAAACTTGGATTTCATTTGTCCCACATGGTAAACCTCGAGCTCCAGCCACTAGGATGTCCTGTTATATAACCATCTGTTCCGATGTGTGGGGTGAACTTGTTTAAAGTTCAAGCTGTATTTTCGATCTGAGCAAACAAAATCCATAGAAATTTTTTAAAGAGCAACAAGGCAAAGATTAGTTATTTTATGATTTATATTGTTGGGGTTGTGCTATTTTTTTCATTTTCTAAACTAATTCAGAGTGTATATGTAGAAAAAAAACAAAGACAAAATTAACAAAATTGTAATGTTGTCTTCTGCTACATGATCTTGGTCAAAACAAAACCATAGAATAATTAAAGAATTACTCTCTCCTCACACACCACCTGTGTGTTTATTTAAAAGACTCCTATTCTGTTACTGTCAGGCTAAAAAGAAAGAAAATATACTTGTGCCCAAACTTTCATCTGGACCATGCTACTGAAGCACAGCAGAGGATGAAAAAGTCTCAATTTTTGCTGGTCTTCATGCTAGTCTTCGGAAAACTTCACACACACAGACACCCCACACACACACACTTTATAGGAATTAGTGTATAGATAGCTTCAACCATCTTCCCCATGGGAACACAGGGCTATAAAATAACATCTTTGAGTTGCTGGTACTAGTCCATCACAATCCTATAATATAATTACATTCATTCATAAATACACTTTTTCCTCAGCAGTGTATTTCTATCCCTACATATTAACTAGAAAAACTACAGATTAAAGCATGGAGGCAAATATTTAAATCATTAAAATTCGTTATATCTTAGAAAATACACAGCTGTAAGTTAGTTACTTCTAATTCCCTTTTGTGATTGATAAGATTTTAAATGGACGGGATTTCAATGAAAAGTGTACTTGTTCAAATTTTATAAAGTTACATACATGCATTTGTGTCTAAAGTCTGTGAAAAAGATCCACAAAATAAAATGTTTAAAAATATTTATGAAACACTTTTTCCTATCAAATTTAAATTGTGATAAGGGCTTTGTGAAAGACTAACACTATATCCTAATCCAGCAATAAATGGTATGAAAACCATCCCAAAACTTCCTACAGAGAATCAGCAACCCTCATGTTAGCCTGATACTTAAATTCATAACATGCCTTGCTTGTTACTTAGTGATGCAGATTTTGCTGCACAGGCTGTTACAAGAGGCAAACAGATGCACTAATAATTAATTAAAAAAAAAAAAAAAAGAAAAGAAAGAAGTCCATAGTGATAAGATTTACTTCTAAAAGTAGTATCCTTTGAGAATCTTCATAAAAAGTCATCGATACTTTAGAGCAGCTACTCAAAGCATTTGTAAAACATACCTTAAAAACTAAGAGTATGTCCTTGTTATAACTGAAATTTCCAGGCAGTATTACCGAATGCAAATAACTCAGTATAGACATCCTTAATGTAATAAAAATGTACTTCCAGAGTTCAGTGTTCAAAAAGAGTAAATTTGTGATCCGTCAGGTTGCTGTCTGAAACAAGCCTTCAAAAGCAACATTAAATGTGCAGCCGTGGATCTCAGCTCCCAGCCTCATGCAGATCAGGCAGGGTAGGCATTTTGCAGTGCTGTCCACAAAACATTACAGTTGTTCCCACTGCAGAGCTGGATGCAATAGTCTATGTGACTCTTCAGTTTCTAAATCCTAACCTAATGTGTTATGCTTATACAGCAGAGCTATGGATCACAAGCATCTTCTTGTGACAAAATTAATGAAATAACAAAAAGCTCAAGACACTTTGTCTCATAAACACTGACTAGGAGCTTTGCAGTTTTCACCTGCTCCATGCTTAATAAAAAGACATTAAATCTTACAAAAAAAAAAAAAAAAAAAAGAAAGAACATCTATTCTGAGATATGCTGCCTTGTATACAAACCTGGCAACCTGATCCCTCAACTCTAGTCTATGAAGTATGGCATTTGAAGAAGTTACATTAAAAGTACTATCTTTATTATCTTCAAGTCTTATCTGATCAAAGCTCACAGAACTTCTCAATTGCCTGAATAAACACTTTTGTTGCTGTTGTTGGAGACTAAAGTACTGTTAGCTTCAAAGAAAAATTCCAGTAAAGCATGACAATTTTTCAGAAACATTACCATGTTTCCCATGAGCTCAGCTTTCACAATCCTGGCTCCCAGTTTGTTCATCTCCTCTTCACTAAGCACTCGAGGTGGCTCATCCTTTGATGTATCCCTGTAAAAAAAAAACACATCTCTAAACCCATATAAAAACAATGCAGTATTCATCTGTATATTATATACCTACTGTATTGGCATATAAGCTCCAACTGTCAAAATAACCAGTAACAATGTACCATGGAAATATATCTGCAGTCAATAGTAGTTACTGCTTACAACGATTCTCTTTTACAAAGAACACTACAAAAGGTGTCTGAAACCAAAAATCCTAAACAATGCTTTCACAAGGTATGTTTCATTTCACTTTTGAGGTCATTAAAATGAAAAGCACTGCCTAATGAACACTTTCTCAGCATGAAACAATGGTCAAGAGCCACGTGCAGTTATAAGCAGACAAAAAGAAAGGAAAAGATGAGTAGAAAGAGTAACGTAAACCCATCCTGCATCCATCCTTTCTGGCTTTGGCCATGCTCTTTTACTCGTCAGCTCCAGCAAAATCACCCGTTTCCTAGTTCCTTTGTATGCCAAGTGGCCTGCCACCTCAAAGACTACTTCTATGCCCAAATTTATCTACTTACAGCACAATCTTTGTTTATAACAATGTTTTGGCTGATATGGTAGAATTTCCATGGAAAATTAACTGGTACCATTTTTAAAACACGAAATCTCCCAGGGAGACTATTGCTAATAGCTTCTTATAATAAATTACACCTCTAAGAATTACTGTAAAAAGGTAAACAACTTTTACTCATTTTCTCTAACCTTAGAATAGACTAAAACCAATTAACTCTGAAAATAAAATAGTTAACAAAAGAGATATAAGAATATAGCTATGATATTGGTCCCTGCTATTAAAATTAAGAGAAACAATTCACTCACTACTCAATATGATTAAATCCTATAGGATTTGAAGAATGGAAGAACTTTGAAGTGATGTTTAACTGCCAGATCTCTCATGGAGAAAGATTACCAAAGTTACTTTTATCTGTTTTGAAGATGTCCAATCCCAGAAGTCAACAAGAATCTTTACATAACTTTACCAGAAGGAGAATCTAGATGATGTTCTTAATTCTCCTTAACCTGTATTTCCAAAACAAGCCAGAGCACCTCAGTAAAGGGATCAAGAGATGGTTATTACTTTATGTATGTTTTTAAAGCAGCATGAGTGCTTGAATCATCCATCACCTAAAATTTTGAGACTAATGACGTGTTTTTCATCCTGTCTCAGATTTAACTCTGAAGCAGTCACGTTATTAAGTGTGATTTTCAGCAAACACTAGCTGGATGGACTTCTCCCATGGGGAGATCCCTTGGGCATCCAATCAGCACCTTTAATTAACCTGTGTCATAACTGTCCAAAACACTTTGATTTATAGGTTGAAGAAACTCCCCGTGTTTTAGAAGCAATAAAACCTAAAAGGTACATCGTCAGTGTGAGAGATGAGGAATTGAACCAGCAACACCTATTAATTCAAGTCTCGAGTCAGTGAAAGTTTACTTTTTGAGACTGACTGAACAACCCTGGAAGCGTACGTGTACTACAACCTTTACAACTTTAGGAGGAGGAAGAAGAAAGTGGCAGCTTATAAATTGTTCCCCAAACTAACTGCCCCCAACAGCCAACCCTGAAAAATTGCAAGAGACAGAACAAAACACGGCTCTTTGCTGAAGGGAGCAGGAACACAGGTCAGATGCTTGTCTCAAACACAGCAAGACAAGGCACACAGGGAGCTGAGAGTCAGCTGAAAGGAGCTTGAAAATAAGCCAATAAGCAAAACTCCATTGTTTTCCAGACCTAAGAAATTTTCACTTTACTAATAAATCAGCTTGGTAATCAAATTGGTTAAGAAATAGAATTACGATATAAAAGCAGATGCACAATTGGGTTTAACAGTACTAAAACAGAAAACATGCAAAAGAAAGTATCAGCTAAATAGCTTCGATGCTTAATTCTCTTCTGTGAAGGAAAGAAGAAAATTACCTCAAGTTACCTTTTCTATCATAACAATTTAATTCAATGTACTTGAACAAGCAAACCACTTCCGTACACAATCTAGTTTCCCAAATTTTCCATTCTGCCCAGCTAGAATTAGCATTGTACTTACTACACGTGGTAACCAAAAGGTAGAAGGTGCAGCTTTTGTACTTGTCATACAAAGAAGAGAGTCACCATTACTTAACGAAATACAGAAAATATGATTGTAAAGCAGCAGTTGCTTGTTTTGAGACAACAATCAAGTGACTGGGGTGCCCAGAGCCAGGATGAGAGGCAATGGGCACAAACTGGAACACAGGAGGTTTGGGGATTCTGTGACAGTATCACTAACTACTACTTGTTCATTATGTGTTGTACTTGGTCTGGCAAGTTTATGCTCCTCATAGCAGCTCGTATGGTGCTGTTTTACACCAGTGACTAAAACAGGGTTGGTAGCACACCAATGTCTTGGCAATTGCTGAACGTACAAAGACAACAGTCCCCCAGTCCCACGGGAACCAAAAATCCATGGAGCAAATCAGAACAGATGCAGGGTCTTCACAAGGTCTCTCTCACTATCTGTGCTCTGGATGATCGCCAGAACTCTCTTGTTGTTAATTGCTCATCATTGTCAAACGAAGGTGCACTGGATGTCAGAACTTGTATTTGACACCAGCTGTATGGCAGAGGTGTTAGATCTTGCTTTCTCCCTTTCGTTTCTTCCAGGACAAAAAGAGATAAGGAGGGTAGACTTTCTAAAGGACTGTATGACATTTACACAGAGTATTTGCTGCTAATCAGTGACACATTAACAAGGTACAAGTTTCATATCTGTATAAAAAAGGGTATGAATTAAGACAAAAGGTAAAAACCTAACCACAAATAATTGTGCTTTTTTTTTTTTTTTTTTTTTTTAATCTGTGCACAAAAGCAGCTATAGATCACTGCTCCTTAACATGTTTTTATTTTTCCCAGGCATACAGCTCTGAGTATATTTTCATTTTCATGCAGTCTGTGCCTGAACTGCAGTGCAGATGCACTTTGTGCTCTTCCAGCTCCTGATAGCACCATCCCTCCCTTACACAAACACCAAGGCTCCTTTATGGAAGGCAAAACAGACAGAAGACAAGTGTGGACCATGCAGATCTGGCACTCGAATGAAGTCATGAACAAAGCACAACTCAGGAACTAAGCAAGTCTCACAGGTTCCAGCTGAGATAGGCCATAAATCATTCTAACCAGAAGTTTACAAACTGCACGTTAGTGGTAAGCCCCAGGCATTTCAGGGCAATAAATACTCTGGCAGTATCTGGAAAAATAAAAAAGATCACTGGATTCAACAATCTAAACGTCTCATACACTGCAGGTGTAATGCTACCAGGTACTATTCTCAGAGTAACTAAAATGAAGATAGATTTCTCATTTTCCATCGAAGGGAAATACTAAAACAAAACAAAAACAAACAAAAAAGCATGACAAACACAAATGGGATTTCCCATAGTGTATGCAAACTGCTCGTAGCAGTATTGGGAACAACTCCTGCCACAATGCATACTCAAACTCATGTTTAGAAAATAACAATATACCATACATCATGCAGTCTCTCTTCCTGCTGTGAAAGAAAATGTAAATTTCATTAGCTCCCTTCAAAGTAGAAAATGTAGTAAGTAAAATCTAGAAGAACTACCCAACCTGTGCAATACAAAGAACCATGTAGACACAGCCACCTGTTTCTGGTTGGCCACGTGGTATGATTTAATGCACAATTTTCCTTTGCAAAGATATAACGGGGTATCTGTGCGTAGGAACAGTTGTAAGTAAAATAAATCATTTTAAGGTATTGCCTTGTTATTAGACTCCAACAATTACACATTAAATATAAATTCATGATGTCACTTAATTTTTTTACACAAATAAGTGACAGGTTATGAGAAACAAGGAATTAATACCTGATTGCATTTCATCAACTGCTATTTCCAACTAAATCATAACAGCCACCTTACATACTCAGGCCAAGAATAACTAACTGTCCAGTTTTCCCAAGCAGTTAAAGTCTATGTGCCAGCATAACACCACCCTGACTCAAACGCTTTTGCACATGCTTACCTACTATCAGAAAGACCTGAAGGAAACCATTCACAGTAATTACCACACTACTCCTATCACTGGAAGAGCCAGCAAGCTGGTAATAATGGAGAACAGGTGGCTTTGAATGGAGTAACAGCTCGGTTGTCTGCAACTGATGTTTCTGACCACCCCTCCTTACTACTCTCCATTGCCTCTCAGTAAAGCAAGTCAGGCAGACTGAAATTCCCAGCACATTAATTTTGCATTTTCCTTCCCGTTCCTGCTCATTTTTTTGTCATTTACAGAAAATACACTTTTATAATCAGTACCTTCTACTATTTTTCATATGCTGTTAACTTAGCTTATAAGCATATCTCACAAGTGGCAAATCTATCCCTTGCTGCAATAATTATGTCAGCTGCTACTCAGCATTTCCTAATATTTAATCTTTGTCTTCCCTAAATGAAACAACAGATGAAGCATGTATTGTTTTTGTTTTGTTTGTTTGTTTGCTTGGGGGAGGGGGAGTGCTAAGAAGCCAATTTCACTGCAGTGTGCACCAACTTTATAAAGAAGCTGCAGAATAATCCACCACTGGCAGTTCTCAAACATGCTGAGGAGACAGAAGAAGTAGGGGTGTTCATTACTTAAACCGATCCCAACAAGCTAACCAAAGAGATCTGACCATATAACTAATACTACACAAAGTCAACACAGTTTTAGGTGTAGTAAAATACCTGGAACATGATGTTTTAGTATCAGATGACGTTTGTTTCTTCTCAGAGGTATCAGCTTGGTACTCCTTTTGTGATTTCTCTTTTTCATCACTTGGAGTTCTTTCACCATCAATTTTTGCCACAGCATCTGATGACTTTTGATCAGATACTAATTGTTCATTGCTCTCTTGTGGATGTGTTTTTGTCCACAATGCAGTATCCTCACTAGGTTTTTGAAAACGACTGTTCAAAGAGCTATGAGCATGCAGTTTTGAAGAGGACTGCTGTGGCTTGTAGTCCTTAGGTGCACTGTAAGATGACAAATCATCTTCAGAGGGTTTCAGAAATTTGTGTTTTATGTCACTTAGAGAGAGACTCTTTCCTTGACTTTGTTTTTCATCCCTGTGTTTTTCAGCTTTGGAGCTGTAACCTCCCAGTTCCGAGTCTCTGCTACTGTGTCCACGTTTTTGGTCTTCTCTTGATCCATCTCTTTTGTAACCTCTGTCTTCTTGCATCCATCCCTTGTCATACCTCTCTCTCTTATGTCTCCCAAATGTGTTCCTATCATCTTCATGTTGTGTAGTGCTTTTCATATGCTGTTCTTTCTTTTCACTTTCTGAATAATCAGTTTTCTTCCACCTATCACCTCTATAATAATTTTCCTTTTTCGACGCAACTTTTTCAGCTGCTTCTAACCGTGACTGAAATGCCTCCATTGACTGCAAGAAAGAAGAAAAACGTCATACTGCTTTTAAGATCATAGGGTATTGTAAAACTCTCTAAGAAGTATTACAAGAAAGGCACCATTCTGTGAAAATGAGTCACTGTGCAGAGCTATGAGCCATGGAGTGGAAAAGAAGACTAATACAAAAAAAAGAATTTATAGTCTAGTGTCTGAGGTGCTCTGTTGGGATGGCATTTTGATCCCTTCTCGTAGACTATTTCTAACTTCCATTTGGTGACTCTATAGTAAAGTGCTGAAGCACTCCCGGAAACAGGAGCCAAAGCCCCAGAACTGTCTCCTCCTGGTAACTTGGAGATGAGGTGCTTACGCTAGAAGAAAAGTTTCCTCTTTCTCGCTCATGAACTTTACACTTCGGCTCACCAGATGCACACTTTCTATAGAACCAATTATGCTCCCACTAAACCACTTTATGATCTAGTTAAATTCTTAAAAACACAGGTGAGCAGGTCCAAAATATTTAGCTTGAAGCAGGCTTTAAAGCTCAGTCTCTAGCTTTCTGGACAAGAACTCTGTCCATTAAGCAATTATACAAAATGTGGAGTGTTCCTCTTCCCTCTTTTGAGCTGAATTAAATGCCACCAATTACACGATTTTGCTCAAAACATTACATGCCGAGGTACATCAGGGAAGGATCTCTTTCAATCACTACCCTGGTACTGCAGCAGCCATAACATTCAGGTTGTTTTTACCTTAGTTTATTGAAAAAGACTCTTAAATATAATATTCTTTAAAATCAGTCATACCAACAAATTTCCACCAGTGCTGACCCTGTTTATTTTATCATTCAGGAGTGACAAGTATGAAGTCATACATACTGTCTTATCCAAGACTTCCACAATAAAGCCTACCTAACCAAAAAAGAAAAAAAAAAAAAAAAAGAAAAACCACCACTACAGAAAATTCAAATATACCACTATGGCTAACACATACTGAAGTCCCCACACCTTTGACCAATGCTTTTAAGGTCCATATTTCAATATGCAGGGGGGACAGGCCTTAAAGAGTTAATAATGTTATGGTAGACATTAGCCATCTAAATTCATTTTTAAACACTTCAGATGCAAGCACCTTTCTCAATACATCTGGACGGAGTAGATCACAAGTGGTGAGAAGACTCATATCTGGTAAAGTTTGACACAGTTCTCTAAATTATATTGGCATTGCTATTATCCACAAACTGTATGTGCAGGAGAAAAACATATTTCCTAACAAACATCATAATTTTGAAAGCACTCTGGTACTTTGTAACTCAGATCACTTGATCTTCCCAATATAGTAGATAAGTATTTTAATATATCCTACAGAAAATCTTGATATTTAACAAAAGAGATACAAAATTAAGTCAGGTACCATTAAACTGTTCATCACTTGAGAGAAGCTCCAAAGGCTGCTTTCTCCTGATTCTTTCCTGTGTCTGACACTGCTCATTAAGTACATGTGCCTTCATATGAAAGTAACCTTTTCAAAGCATCTACTAATATGAAAAAATAATAATAATTAAAGAATCTTACCCCATATCTCTCAGCTACAATTTCCTCAACATTTCGTTTCTCTCTCTCAGCCTGTTCCTTCATCCTTTGGTAAGATTTTCGTAACCAACTTAATCCAGCATCTTCTACCACTGTAACTAAAACATAAAACAATGAGAAATTATGGTTTTGTATTTCAGTAGTCACTTCTATTTAACAAATGTGCATGACTTTAAACCTTCACTGGAAGTTACTGTAAAAACTGAAAGGATGCAGAAGAAATATAGAAGGAATATAGTAATGAAATTACATGTTTTTATAAGTCCATGCTGGATGTACCTCAGTCATATTTATGATTTAATTTAAGCTTCTACATTTTGTCATAGAACACAACATACACCTTCCATGACAGGAGCAGCACAAGAGAATTTTTGGCATTATTTGTTTTTATGTTTTGTTTTGTTTTTTTACTCAAGTTAAAAAAGCTTCTCATGGTCTTCACCTTCTGTGCCCATTCTTTGGCCCACTCTTCTGTACAAACAAGTGCATTTTCCTTCTCATAAAATTAACAAGTAACCCGCTGTTTTTCATTTGAGAAGATAGCACAGGTCTTAACACTCAGGACACATACTCACCGATGCTTTTACAGATCACTTATCTCTGCTACTCTTACAAGTGGGCACGAGCCTAATGGTTTGCAGGACAGACTGCCCACAGGGAAAGGTTCCCAAAGAGAAATGTCAGATATGCTATTGTTCCCTGCCGACAGAATACAAGGACCCTTCTTATCACAAAATAAGTGTTTCATGACATTATGAAAAACATTTTTCTAGATGGTCTTACTGGAAATAGACAGGATAACCCAAAAGTAAGGAAAGAAGGTTACAGAAATAATATTTTTCACAAATTTCATCTGTAATGTACTTTATTTTAATGTGACTCAGACTTCTGTAGTTGAGTATCTTAAAACTATAATTTGTATAATGGAATGAAAGGAACCAAATGAGATGACAAAAATTTATCTTGTCTTGGTTAAATGATGCTTCTTTCTTTTAATTAGTTCAAAATTGAGAATTTCTATGAAGATGCTGAAGGTTAAACCACTCAAGATTAAAAACCAGTGAGGATAAGCTCTGCAAAACAATATGATGTTAACCCAATATTCATTACTGAATTTTAATTTATATTCTACTTTATTCATAATCCTACTACATAAACATTAGCGGTAACTTAGCTAGCAACCCAGAGACCACAGAGCTTATACAGAAATTTAAGATCATTAATGAAGTTGCTATTTACCTTTTTTAACTGAAGCTGATTCACCTTCCGTCGGTGGCAGACCTGTACCACCGTCTTTCCAATAGGGGTTGAGTTCTCTCTCAGAAAGCATAGCCTAAAAAAGAAAGAATTTGAATGTGTGTATTGCATATGGTTTGTATTTTCAAGAATATCTGATACATTTTGTGACGCTTCTGTGGGCATAGAACAGCTTAGTTATAACTTGTTCTGGCTAAAGAAAGGTAGAAAAAACATGGCTCTCCACCCCGAGTAAAAGCTCTCAAAGACATGGCACCTATGTTACACAGAAGTTTTTCTGTTCAGCTTCGTTGCCTATGTAGCAGTAATGTGCACTTGTGTCTGAAGGAAGGATACAAGGGCTCTTAGTTTTGCCTCAAGTTCTTGTTTTTCTTTCTCAAACTAGATTGTTTATTGTGATTCTGTCAGCTGACTGCTATGGAAACAGGCTAGAAAGTCCATTGGAGAAAAGTCTGAATAGGCAATTCCTGCACCAAAAAAATATTAGTTTTATCTGTATTGTATTTCAACTCATCACCACCAGCAGCATGCTATATACACCTGTTGCACATATTGCTTTGGGGAAATACACCACATGCATTGTGGTGTAGAAAACACAAAAGTATAAACCTGCATGGAAAGCAAGTAGTTCAGTGGGAGAGGATATAAAAATCATATTCTTCTAGGATCACAAGAAGCACATATAAACTGTCATTAACAATATAATACATGCTGACATTCTGGTAATGGTCCTTCAACAAGTCAGAAAAAATGTTCAACAAAATATTACTTCAAAAAAAAAAAAAAAAAAGATTAATCCCTGTTCAAAATACAATAACTAAAGTGCCATGGCACACAAGAACAGCACTCCAGGTCAGTCTAGTTCTTCACAACACAACTAACTGGAAAACCTAACAGTACCAAAAAGCTGTGATCAGCCGCTATGTTTTCAGAACAGACCACACTGCATTTATAGAGCTAAATGAACAAATGAAGCAGCTAACAACTGTATGTAAATAGAACTAATTTAATAATTTCAATGCCTTCCCCAACTGTGCATCAACACACGGGAGGTTCAGAGTCCAGCTACTGCATGAAAGGCACAGCAACTGTTCTGAATTATTTCTTAATGAAAAAACAGCCTCAGCACCTTATGCTTTAACACAGAAACTTAGGTGAGCTTTTATCACACAAAACAACAGTGCACCTTTCACGCACAACATGGGGAAGAACAGACCAACAGTCTGTAACTAAACAAAACATTTCAGAAGCACTTCAAACATTACAGAACTTAGTACTTCCTAAGTTCTCACAGAACTTAGTACTTACTGGCTTTCTTCTTACCCATAAGACAACTAAGGACTTTTCTCCACAAGGTAAGCCTGCTGTATGAATCCTTCCCATCCCAGACAGAAAAAAATATCTGATCAATTTAATAGAATCATTATCATACAGAATATCAGGCATTAATTTAAATAACTTAATAACATAGAAACCTATGTATTTGAACCAATTCATTATACAAAATGTAGTAAAAATGTAGAAAATATTGGTATATTAATTCCTCCTACCTGTTCAATTTCTTGAGCTTTCTGTCGTTTCAGTATTTTTTCTTTCTCTCTTTCACTTTTGCATGATGCTAGTGGCACAGTTTTCAAAGATGCAAAGTCTAAATTCATCCATTCGTCTCTCTTAACAAAAAAAAAAGTAGTAAGTAGTAGTAAAGTAAAAGTACCTAATACACAAAAGAATCAGTGTCTGTACTTCCACAAAAAAAAATCCAACCAGTGCAACTAATATCAAAAGCTACTAACAGTAAACAACGTAGGTTTTACTAATATATATGAAATATTTTGATGAAAAGCAAATGTGATTTTAACAACTTCAGTCTTTTAATATTCATGTATTCAAGCATGACTTCATATCTTTCTGTAATTTGAAATAACTCTTCCCAATTTATGACACTAGCAATATGCAAACCACATAGACAGCTTATTTTTTGCTTAAATAAACTCTGTACATCTAGACCAGTTCCCTTTCCATCATTATAGAATTTCATTTTGCTGCTTTTGTCTTCATGAACTCCTACATCTCTTCAAGCATATACAAAGCCTACCATCAGTCACTGAGCACAGTTCATACCTGGGATATCTAGGCACCTAACAGCACCCTCAAATTAAACAGCTGTTCATCTAAATTCTGTGAACTGTATCCACAATAGCAGGTAGATGCATTTACAAAATCTAAGCCAGATTGAGAGCATTTTAAAAATAAGGACTACTGTCTATAGAACAGCAGCATATAAACAACCTACCCAAATTTCAAGCACTTCTTTATACACACAAAACTTCAAGTCTCAAAAGAAAGCAGTGACATACACATTATTAACAACCACTATGCAAAAACAAGTATTGGGAACACTTCTATGTACACTATAGCCATTATAATGATAAGCCTACACCTATTTTGAAACATGTCCTTGTAGATGTGTCTTCATGTCTCTTCATTAAAGTTTGAGTTGTCAGTCTGAACAGATGCAGTATGGTACTATTTCTCCATTGCTCAGAAATGGTATTCCATTGCTGTGCTGGGCTCCGTCACCCGCCCAGCACAGCAGTGCTGCCTGGTGCTCAGAGGGAGCCTCCTGGGTGCCCGGCTGTGCCCATGGCCTCCTGTCCTGGCACTGGGCACCACTGAGCAGAGCCTGGCTCCAAATGCTTCCATATATATGAAATGGGTTTACATGCTCCAAAACTGTTCCATGAAGTGATCCAAAACACAAAAGGTAGGAATGACATGGAAATTCACTCCTCACTCAGAAGTAGACATACCCAGAATGAACAGGGCAAGTCACTTTATATGAGAAATGCTTGGCAAAAATAGTGGCTTTACAGTATAAATTACCATGACATACTTAAGGATTTATATTTTGTTACTATATTATTTAAAAAAAAATGATTCAGAGATTCCTTTTTATTTCTCTTAACAACATACACAACTGCAGAATGAGAAACAAGAATAGAATTAGACACTAAACGCAAAATCATCATTTTCACACAACTGAAAACATCATGACACCACATTTATGCAGCTAAGATTACAACAGTTCAACTCTGTTAACGAGCATAAACAGTGCTTACTGGGTACAGAATTCAGCTAGGGAAATCAAGAGGCCTTGACTCCATTATTATTGGTGGTGTAAAGTTCTGCATCTCCCTTCCTTATATCTGTATCACTGTAATTACCGTAGAAGCAAGAATTCGTTCAACTGTAGAACAGAGACCTAAATTATGTAGAAAAAGTTGCGTCTCTAGTCAATACCTTTGAGTTGACTTTTTTGAGAAGATCAGGCCACGTTCCTAGGGCTTGAAAACTGGATGAAAAGAACTGGTACTAGACAACTGCAAGTGTTGCACCTTGTTAACTACTATGTAACTATTAGGTAGAGAAGTCTTCCATTGAATGAAATGTAACATTTACCCAGATAAACACAGACATTTGTCTATCAGATAGTTTTTGTTCAATACACTGCAAAAGAACTGTAAAGAAACCTAAGCACGTTTCACATTTGGTCATGCTGAATCCACTTCTGGAATAGTTATCAGACTGCTCACCTGCAAGGAGGGTCCTTTCACAGCATCTGATTCCTTGTTGACCTTCCAAGCCTTTTCTGTGTTATCTGACTGTGACACATTTGACTCAACCCATTCAACTGAAGAATCCTAAATAGAGAATTTAATATAAAGAAGAAGAGTATCTTAAGATACATTGATAAAATTTATGATACTTACCAAGTATATAACTAGCCAAACTTGATGCTGATTGCTAAGCATTACTAATGTAATACTGTTTGTTATTTTAAAATATTGATAATAAAAATGTAATCTTGATAGTCCCACAAGGGAATTGTTCCCTTACAATCAAAGCATACTGCTAGACTTCATGAGTATGTATGTGTGTAACACAAGTTCAGACCAGCAGTTGACTAGCAGCATAATGCTATTAAAGTTAAAACCATCAAAAAAAAATCAATAACAAATATTTTCACAGCATTACAAAAGCAAAATTAAAGAAGTCTATGTTCATTAATATGTTTTATTATAAAAAAAGTTAACCAGTAACACAGGTAAATCTAAACCAGTAATCTAAAGCTCTTTATACACTATCTTCTCCCATTTTCCCAACTGACCACCTACACTTGCAAACTATGCACTGTGATTTCACACTTGAAGCAAAGAGCGCTTCATTGAATAGAATTTCTTTGCTATTTATATGAACCTGTTATCTGAATAAGAGACTCTGGATCAAAGGAAACAGAATTGTGCTGTATCCTGGGACTCACTGATGTGATCTGAGCAATTTTGATGACTCCCACTGTAAACATGGGACATTTGTGGCTTACTTCCCATACTTAAAGCAAAGTTGAATTCTGATTGCCTGTCCCAGGAAAATAAATCTCCTCACACTGCACGTTCATTCACTCAGTAAATTTTTCATATCTGAAAAGATAAATCTTTTCAGGTTTTCTGAAAAGAACAATTACACTGCTAACAGACTTGCACCAAACCACTGGGAGGGATGTTTTACACAGCGTGGCCAGAAAGCAGCACTCTGATTTGTAATGCAGTCTCTGTACTGTTTTGCCAGATGCAAAATCTGCACTGACTACAGATGCAAATGCACAAGCCTAAGCCTTCCTTTAGAAAAGTGTACAACTCCCAGCTGAATATCTATGGAAAAAGGCAGTAGTAATTCATGCTTAAAATCAAAGTCAAACATGCAATTTTAGACACATTGTTTTATCACATACCATTGACTGCAGAGAATTATGAATTTTTTTACTCTATCCTAGAAGTCACCAAAAATCAAATTTTTTTCCCCACATTTTCTCTGCTGAAAAACTGTAAATTTATTTCCTAATAAATGAATTGAACATTTTAAAGTTCTGAGGCACTCACAGCATCTTCTGAATTGATTCAATACTTGCTATATTAAAGAGAGAAACTTTGCCACAGTTTTTCACAATAATCAGTCTTAGTATTATTAACTATGTGTACCCATGGAGAATAAAATGGTGCAGGTTTTTAAAATATCATTTGAAGCACTTTAAAGTTTATTACTTACTGAAGAGCTATCACTGGAGTCATCCTTCTTTTCAGATTTATGTTTTTTACTTTTCTTCTTTTCTTTCTTAGATTTTTTTGAATGCTTATCCTTTTTCTTTTTTTTCTGCACAGAATGTTCCTACAAGTAAAGGTTTGTAAATGAGATTCAGTAAACCAAGTCACCCACACACGAGCAGAACAATCACAACTTAATTACCAAACCACACTGAGAAAGGTAAAACACATGGCTGGTCATAGCTACATTTTACTTCTACTACCCTCTCTCTTCACCTTGGGGTGGAGGGGAGCAGGAGGAACATGCTACACCTCACACCCATAACCAGCTCCCCACCCAGCGGTACCTTTTTCACTGGAACTAAGGCACTACAATTCCACACAGAAGACCATCTACATTATGTTTGTTTCAGTCAAATCTAATTCCTCAGGAATGACTTCAGCAATGCATGTGCGCTTTGTTGAAGCACCTGTACAAGTTTCTAAACAAATACTTAAGGATGTGATATCTGGTGGTTCCATTACAGCTTCTCCCGTGAATTACCACACACGGAATTAATACCAAGCCTTGTGTCCTCCAGAATTCTTCCCTATTCTTGTCTGGTAGGGCTTGCATGTGGTAGAAATTAAAGCTGGAACTGAATGACTAGTTTTTTTTCCTCGAAGTGAAAGATTATTTCCACTTAAAATAACCTAAATTTGAAGCATAAGGAATTCAGAAACTGGAAGGTTTTCTCTATCACCTTAAAGCCCTCAAAGCTTCCTTTCATGTGGACATGCTGCAGGGCCAACAACACAATTCAATGACATACAGTTGCATCACCTTTTCCAGTTGTTCCACGCGTTCATTCACTTCAGGAAGCATCCACGTATCTTCACCTCGCAGATGTTTTTTCAGCTTGCGCCTCTCCTCCTTCTCATAATTAATTTTGGCCTAAGACAAACAGAGAAGAAAGATAACCAAATGGAGTTAATAGCATTAAGTACAGACACCTTTGTAAGCCACGTCGACACAATCACGCACCATTTTAAGGGCTGTACTTGAGAACTTCTCCTTTCAGAGGACAGCAATAAAAATACTTTAGGATTATGTTTTAGCTGAGTTTCCCATTTGGCATATTATGCACGCTCCTTCCTCAAGCTACAGCTTTGCAGCTCCTCTAGCACTGATTTCCTTCTATCACACTCAGTAAGTGATGCAACGACATTCAACTTCCATTCTTAATTCAGTGAAATCTCCTGTTCTTACAGCCCTCATGAACTGCATACTATATGTATACAATACAGTGAACCTACCTTCTGATTTTCTACTTCAAAAAATTACCTGGGTAATTACACCACTGCCAAGCACAGCTCACTCTCTATTAATTTTAGAAGTAACCGCTAGCAAGCCTATCTTTGTGCACATTCAACCTTAGAAGTATCTCAGCCAGGTGCAAAATTTGGATTATAGAAGTGCAGGCTCTCAAGAAGCATGGAAGTACTGGCATTGTGGGCTGCCAAATGTTCTACCCCTTCTGGTTATGGGGAGAAAAACAGAAATATTTTTACTACTACTTCTGAAAAATTAATAATCACTGTAGCTTCAATTCCTGAAAAGGATTCCTGCAAACTATGTGAATAAAATAAGGACCTTTCCAGCCACTGAAGTTTCCTCTATTGCATTCAACACAAGCCTGGTTTTCACAAACAAGTTCCCTCAAACATGATTTGCCATTATGAAAACTGTTTATCCCAAAATGCAATCATCACACTTAGTTAAGCAGGAAAAAAATTATATTATTACAACTCTACTTCTGCAGTGTTTTCAACAGCTTGAGATAAACCATGCTGGTTTTACTAAAGTCAAAGCAAAAGCTGCAAGAAGAATTTGGTTTTCTTCCTGAGCTGCTGAGTTTACCAGACAGCCTTTGCAATGGTAAACCAGGGGACTGCACACAGGAAGAATGACAATGTTACATAGTGGGAAGCAACTGTGTCCTTTCACACATTACAAAAGTATCAAACCATAAAGTCATTCTCTGGATCCTTTACTGTTTCCTCTTCAAGTCTTCCTCCTGAGCATCATTCGCTGTTCTCCTTCCTGTATTTACTCCCCCAGCACCCTCCCAAGCCCACCTCTGCTTCGCATTTCAGACGTTTTATTTTTAATTTGGAGCTGGAGAGGGTCTCCCTATCAATTAGGGCTCTCATTTATTTGTGTTTTTTTCCTGTGTCTCAGGCTCTTACCCTCCTCTGTAATAAAAAGCATATTTTAAATGAAATTGCTATTTCCCTCATGTTGCAAAATTTACAAATATACTTTGAGTTACATGAAGCTAACGTTACGAATAAGGTACAAAGGAAACTTTTATCTTTTTGATTAGCTCTACAAATAAGAAAAAAAAACACAGGCAGTATTTATGCAAAGGAGATACGTGATCCTAATAAAAGTGGCTGATCACAGCTTTGGCTGAAGTGCACAAATCCGTATTCAGGGCACAGAGCGACTTGAAATCAGCATTAAGCTGCAGACCGCTGTCTCCCGAATTCTGGCTGGAACAGGCTTGCGTGAGATGAGTCTGTGGTGGCAATGCCACCAGACTGCTAAAAAGAGGGAGGCACAAAAACAGCAGCCTGAAGTTGGTTCTTCTTACACCGAGATACTACAGAAGACTTGTAACAATATCCTAACCAAAAACAAATGAGAAAGCTGCCTAGCCATTTAGAAAGACTCCAGAAGTTACATTTTCACCTGAATTATCAATTTAACACCCAGCAAGAAAGGCAGAAGCAACAACCTCTGGTCCTTCTAATCGCTAAAAACTATTTACCTCCCTCTACCATCAAATTACAATATTTATTTTTATAGCTGGTGAATGTTTTTTCCCTCACAGCACACCCCTAATTATTTAAAGTGTCACCAGGGAGGAGGAGGGGATTTGTCTGCATTACTTTATTAGCTCCAAACGTCCTTCCTATTCCACTTGCCTTTTATAATCAATCACACAGGGCTTACTAGCATCCATCTATTTTTTCTTCCTTTTCTACATTTTATAATTAAGTCTGCTGTCAGCCTTATTCTATGCTACGAAGGCCAACTAATAGTTTCACAGCTCTCAACCCACAGCAGTTCAAGCCTTTATTTCAAATGGAAGTTCATTAATACAACTCATCCTTTCACCTTTACAGACAAGCACTTAACATTTGGTACATTTTAAGTTGCCACCGCAACAACATTTGTGAGCTTCCTTCTGGGGGCTGGAACTCGATGATCTTTAAGGCCCCTTCCAACCCAAACCATTTTATGATTCTCCATAAATAGAGGATGTCTCATTTCTGAAATAACTCTGCTGCCAAGTAATGAATTAATTCTGCAAGTGGCAGAGCATACCAAACACAGAGGACCACTAAAAGCAACTAGCAACTTCTGCGGTACCCTAATAAAGTTGCTCGGTCCCATTTGAGGCAGGCACGAGGTGAAGTCTAACGCTGGCAAAGCTCTCTGCGAGGTCTGTTGGTGTCACGTAAGCAATCACTTCAGAGTACTAGGTTAGCACTGCTTGCCACAGCAGCACAGCAAACTCTTTACAGCCTTTACCACACGCAGGCCAAAGGATCTTGGATTTCACAGTCCCATCTGAGAGAGGAAGGAAATCAAGCTCAGGGAAATTGCTTTCCAGTCTCATTACAGAGCTGAGGCAGGTCATGAGTCCCGGCCTGCAGGGCCGCTAACCACAGTAATTGCTGCGTGAAGTAAAAATCCTGTTCCCAACAGCTTGTAAAGCACAAAACACCAAAAGCTGCAAAAATGACAGCACATCACTGTAGGATCTAACATAAAGGATCAAACACCCTTCCAGTGGGCAGAATCCACAGGTCTCCAATAATTAGAGGTTCCTACAGGACAGTACCTCACAGATGTCCAGAAGTGGGCATGCCTCACCTAGGGCTCACTCCCTCTGCAGCACACCGAAACCCTGACCACCAACAGCCTTTCCCAATTCCGCTTACCATTTCAGCTCTCACCAAGGCCACTGAAAGTCCTCCACTCTCCAAACCACGACAGAGACCTTGCAGTTTCCCACCTTTCAGTGTGGCATTTCAGGGTAAGATGATCACCACCACCACACAACAGCTAACTTCTTCATTCAAAAGAAAGAAAACATCACTTTTCCTCCAAGTAACAACCAGAAGTTCCGCAGCACACCACCAGATCAGTACAGCATGACAGAGACAAGTGACAAAGAAGCCAAGTTGCTCTCAGGGCCAGCTGCCATGGAAGGGCAGGGCTCCACTCCCACACCTCCTCCATGCTCCCACCCCGTATGTTCCCAGCACTTTCCTTGCATTTCCCTGCCTCTCGCTGTACTCTGGCTCAGGTGGAAGCCACTTCAAGAACTACCCCGACAGAAAATGCATCCCACCAAGAGCAGGGTACAGCTTCGTGCACATCAAGCTTCCAAGCCGGCCCCAGGGCAACGTCTCGAAGGCTACCAGTTTCCATGCAAGAAAGAAGAAAAAAGATATGTACTTTGGGTCCTGGAAGGAATGAGTGTGGAAAAACTCCTTTTGGCAACAGCTTTCTGTTAGGCAAGTTCAAAAGAGAAAACGCTTAGCCCAGTCCTTAAGATATCAAAATGAGGAATCCAAAATCCAGACACTGAGCTTCAACTCCTGATTTCAGAACTATCTCCTGTCCTACCATAAAATTGGTCCCACCCATTTGCCACTTCTGATATTAAGCTATCAGAAAGGTCGCTGTGGGTGGTGTTGCTCTCCCAACTTGCATCACAACAAAGCTCAGGGCTGGGACAGCCTGGTTACGTGAGCGCACATCTCCAGGGAGTCCTTCCTACCGTCCTGATGCTCCCTACATCAACTCTCCACCTGAGCACGCCAATTTTCTTGTATGCTTACTGCTTTTCCTACCCTCAATGTTCTGATTATCCTTACACACCAGAAGCTTTACCAAGCTTCATTCAAAAGGGCTGAGCTTCCACCCCAGGCTGCCACAGCGGAGCTGTGCCAGGCTGCCTCTGGTAACCACCACCTGCTCCAGCCGTGTCAGCTGGAAACATCACTGCTCTCTGCCACCTCCACCTGCCAAAGGGTGCACAAGACAGATCACTGATAAGATTTAAACCATTTAAGCTTATTGTGATCGGTACTCATTACAGAACAGAGTTTAAAGAAGAGGCTAGAGAACTCACAGCCGAAAGCACCCAAAAAGAAGGACTCGCAGAGCCTAACAGTGAAGGGCTCTGCACGACCTGGCTGTTCAACCAGACATTGCTTGCAAAAACGTATGTCAAAGTGGTTTAAAAGAAGTCTGAAAGCCTGTGGAAAGGCAGTATTCCTTTCTCACTGCTGTTACTCTTCTAATTTCAGTCAAAAACGTGAGTACAGTACCACAGTACCACCTTCCTGTAAGACAAAAAATATTTTTCTGTTAAAAAATGAAGTGTCAGATGCTGCCGAAGCATTCCGCTACCTCTGCAAATCCTAGTCACTCGAACAACCCAACAGCTTTTCTAAGGAAACGCCTACCCGGGCCTCAGGAGAACATGCTGATTTCATGGCTTACCTGGAGGTCAAAGGCTGTGCATTCTGTGACATCGCTACTTTTTATTTTAGGTTGTATTTTCAAAGAAAATAAATAAAAAACGTAAAACAAAAATAAATGTAGATTCCTGAGTCAAAAGCAAATGCATTCCTGATTATAATGGATTGTACATCTCAAAATTATTTCAGAAATCTAAAGGACTAAAACTAATACACACAATTTCTTGTTTGTGCCGTAAGCCTGTTTCAAAGAATCATTTTATGTTGTTTCATGAACATCTTATTTGTTTAAAATACTCAGTTCTCATTTACTTACACTTTTTTTTTAATCCCTCTGTATTGCTACCAAGAGAAACTCGCAATCTCTCAGCCATCCCTAATGATTAAAAGACAATTTCTGCATAAGCAATGGCCAAATCACATCAGCCTTTGAGACCAATGAGTCAAAGACTTGAGGTCTAATTCACAGAGCTGTAACACTGAAAGACAAAAATACACGTAGTAGCACAGATTCAGGGACTAATTCAGGATTGAATTATTGCCAGTATTTACCAAAAAAAAATGTACTCACATCTAGGGAAAGTACACATGCCTGCACTTACCCAAACATCTATCAAATTATCTTCTCCTTCTAAACTCGCAAACTGAAACAGTAGTGTCATGAACATATCACACTCATCAAAACAAGATGCTATTTCTGGAGCTTGATAACAATTTGCATGTCAACACTTAATTATTTGATTACTGATCATTATCCATAAACATTACCAGCTGCCAGGGTTTGAGCAATGCAGTTGGGAGGACAGACTACACAAATAAGATACATTTCCAAAATTTAAAAGAGAAATCTCAATCAATGGGTTGGTTTGATTTTCATAAGAAGTAGGATAAAATCAAAACCAGCAAAACCAGGAAAGTTTAATTAAAAAAAAAAAAAAAAAAAGTCAGCAAGAAGCAACTTCTGGTCAGCTTGTTTTAAAAATAAAGGGCAATAAGTCAAGTCTACTTCTACAGCTGTTTCAAAATTTGTAATATATTTAAATCTCTTTACATTTGTGGATGTGCAATTTGCAAATAGAAAAGAATGAGCTGATCCTAGCAACTTCTTGTGAGTTCAGAGATTTTGGCAGAATTGCTTCTGAATATAGAGTTCCCTTGGACTCCTCACTGTCCTAGCCATCAAGAAAAGGATGGTATTGGTGACCAGGGTTAAAGGTTTCCTTTTCTTCATTGCCCTAACTACGCTCTCTATAGAACAGAAGACAGACTAAAATTTTTCAATATTTTATAATCACAAGCTGAGTAATTATATTTATAATAAGTAAATTTATATTTACAAATACAGGTTATATTTTAAAGGTGAGTCAGCTAAACATCTCATCTTTCAGAAATGGAACTGAAGTGTTTATGTTCATGTCCATAAACCTCTAACATTATTAGGAGTGAATACTCAAAGACATACACAGCCTCCCAATTCCTTTCCCAAAACAAACAGCAGGAGCTTCCAAGACTGCAACCATCAAATAAATGCCCTTAGAATATTAGCCAAAAGCTAAAAGTCACTGCTATTCTACTACCCTGCCACACAGTGCTCCCAACCTCCACCTGGCCTCCTGCTCCTTTTTTTAAGCCACACATATACTGCAGTAAATCCGTCAAACTAAGCCCATTTCTTTCTTGCCTTCACAAGCAACAGGGTCAAAGCTCACAAAGATGAAGTCTTGCAGTAGTTTCCTTCCAATTCTGTTCTGCTCATACAGCAACATGCAGTCTGACCATAATGAGATTAATCTAAGTAAAGCAGAGAAAATCAACACGTTTAAAATATTAATCAATGCTCACTTGTCAATATTACCAATTATGTACACATTAATCAACAGACTGACATCTTTAGGAGTTCAGAAAACCAGAAATACTTTGGTTTCTACAAATGAGGACTGTTTACCTTCCCCAATAAGAGAAGGAAAACCAAACCACCAATCTGTCATTTGCAGTTTTTCCTGCCTAGAACTTCGGGCAGAATACCACTGAGTTCTTTTAATTTGTCTCTCTCCTGCTTTCTTCTTTCCTGAGCAGGCAGCGAAAAGAAAAAGAAAAAAAAAAAAAAAAAAAAAAAAAACTAAACTGCTTTTAACATCATTCAAAAGAGAGTTTATTAAGAAAGTGCAAAAAAAAAAAAATTGAGTTCAAACTCCACTGAGTATTGGCTATTGCTAGATGTAATGTATAATGATTTCCTTTGTTCTTCATTCCTAATAATCTCTACCACTTGAATAGCTTTTGAATGAGCAATGATACAACACCTTTATAGATCAATATTTTTTCCCCAGTTATTACTTTCGAGAGATAAAAATTAATTGTGAGCACTGATGTATACAGAAAATTAGAGTTGCCTTCCTTGCGCATACTGCCTTACTCTCACCTACATTGAAGGAAGGGGAGAGATGAAATTCGATCAGTCAATGCTATCTTGAAATATCCTTCTGGAACACAAGTCCTGTGAGGAGTGGCTGAGGGAGCTGTGGTTGTTTAGGCTAAGGAAGAGGAGGCTCAGGGGAGACCTTGCGCTCTCTACAACTGCCTGAAAGGAAGCTGTGGGGAACTGGGGATCAGCCTCTTCTTGCAGATAACCAGCGACAGGACTAGAGGGAATGGCCTCAGGTTGCACCAGAGGAGGTTCAGGTTGGCAATGAGGAGACATTTCTGCTCAGAAAGAGCAGTCAGGCACTGGGACGGGTTGCCCAGGGACATGGTGGAGTCACCGTCCCTGGGGGTGTTCAAGGAGAGGTTGGACGTGGTGCTTGGGGACATGGGTTAGTAGATGACAGTGGTGGCAGGGGATGGTTGGACCAGATGATCTTGGAGGGCTTTTCCAACCTTAATGAGTCTACGATTCTATCACATCCTTCTGCAATTCTTTGCTGTGTATTTTTCGTTAATAAAAGGCAAAAGTATTTCCTCCACTGAAGTCATGATTTAGAACACAAGATAAACACCTCAAGTAGCACAAAAAGAGAGAGGTGGAATTCATGCATTTGGTTTTATTTAGCATTGCAAAAAATTGCAGATACTTTTTTTTTTTTTTTTTTAATATTTCCACATAGGAATAAAATGTATTCATGGCATTTTAAAAACAGGCTAAATAATGTGATGTACTGTTTCTTTGTCAACTTGAAGAAAAAAAAAAAAGAAATTCAACACAGCATATCTTGTAATATAGCACAACTTACTGGTAAGAAAAGAAAAATAAATTCAGATTTTGTTCCAACCTAAAATCTCAAAATCAGATTTTCTATTATTCTTCAGCAAGGCTGATGAGCAGCATCTAAATCTAGAGGAACGCGTCAACATTTAGAGTTAGGACCCATGAAACTACATCTACGTTACCATCAATGACCTCTTGAGACATATCCCAAGAGCAATAATCACAGCCATTACAGCCAAAATATTGTGCTTTGTAGCACCAGCTTTGCCTCTGCCAAAGCCACCTTCGCCCCTTCCCCCCCTACATCCCCGTCCCTTTTCCCCCATCCTCTGTATGCGTAGGAGCCCTCATCACCAGCTTCAGCTTTTTCTCCATGGGAGCAGCTTTAGTTTCACTGCCGTTGTTTCACTACTGCAACCCAACCTTTCTCAGCTTTACTGTGTCTCCTGGAATTTAGAGTTAGTTTAGTGATGACAGGTTAAATACAAATCGGTTGAGTTTTCCACAGACTATAGCATATTTAATACCACCATCCAGTTACTACAAAAACATCACAGGAGCGTTTAATGCTCTCTCTCTTACTTACATCTTCGAAATATCTCTAAAATACTATTATATTAAAAATATAATATTTAAAATAATAATATTAAATATAATTAATAAATAATTAATAAATATATTAAATATAAATATATATAAATATAAATATATTTATATTTTTAATTAAATAATAATTTAATTAAATAAATTTAATTAAATATTATTTATATATTATATTATATATTTTATTATATTTATTATATTATAAATATTATATATTATATTTATTATATTATTATATTATATTATTATTATATATATAATTTAATAATTTAATTAAATAAATAATTTATATTTAATTTAATGAATTAAATATAAATTTATATATAAATATATATAAATATAAATATATTAAATATAAATATATTAAAAATAATAATAAAATAATAATATTAATAATATAATATTTAAAATACTATTAAATACTAAAATACTATACTATTGACTTGTAGTCAATAGTATTTTAGAGATATTTCGAAGATGTAAAAGGCCATCCACGGACATTTGGAAAGACTAAGTCATGTCAAAACTTTTAGACAACACCCTCACAGAACAAGAACACTTCTATGGCACATTGCACTGCTGATGCAAGTAGAAGTGAAGAAGAAAAAAAAAAAGAAGAAAAATGATTATTTGATATTGATAAACTACTCTGTCAATGCCTGACAGCGTAAAATGTTTGCACAAACAGAGCTGCATGTTCCCAAACAGCTTGCTGCATGAGAAGAGGTAAGGCAGGATAATGGTGCCCTACCTAAGTTTCACTTTCTTTAATGTTTTGTGCACATCCAAGAGTTTCAACCGGGCAGGGGAGCACTCCTAACAGTATTATTTCATAGTGGTTTAAACAGAGCAGGAACTGCAGAAAACATTAATAACACAAAAAAGAAACTTCTGCAGGAAAATATGATCTGTTGCTAAGTGAAAGGCCACTCCCTCCAGCTCCTGGTAAGGGGGGAACGCACAGGGCAGAGCTGTCCCAGCGCTGTGCAGTCACATAAGGGAAGCCCTGCTGCTTAGGAACAGCTCCCTGTGGGCTCGGGGAGACACCTGCACGTACCTAACACCCCCTCTGTGCCTCCTGCTTTGAGAAGTGGGGAGAGACAGCAGCACCAGCCCAGCCAGGACACTGCCACTGCTCCACAAACACCTCGGTGCGGCCGGGTCTGCCTCCTCCCATGCCCTGGCGTAAAGCAGCCAGAGGCTGAGCCCGGCCCCACCGCCCAGCACAACCCCCCTGAAATCACTCGGCGGCCAGCCCCTGCCCGGCCCCCCCTCCCCCCGGACTCCCCCCGGCTCCTCCACCCGCCCCCAGCCCGGGGCCGAGGGGCTGGAGGCTCCCCGCGGGGGCCGGGCCGCCCACCTCCGCCAGCAGCTCCTCCCGCTGCCGCCGCCGCTGCTCCTTCAGCGCCGCCAGGCTCGCCTCGCTCTGCCAGCCCGACGCCATTGCGGGCCCCGCCGGGCCGGGCCGGGAGGGAAGGAGGGAGGGAGGGAGGCGGGCACAGCGCGGCGGAACGGGAACCGGGCAGCGGCGGGGCCCCGCCCGGAGACGGAGCGGAGCGGAGCGGAGCAGCGCCCCGCATGGCTCGGAGCCGGGCACGCAGCGCCCCAGCACCACAGCGGGAGCTGCAGGGGTCAGGGGCTGGACCCCGCCGGCATGGTCTCGGCGTGGTCTCACCTCCGCCGCTCCCTCAGGGTCCCTCTCTGCCCCTGCTCCCCGTGGGGTCCCTCCCATGGATGCCGTCCTGCCCGAACTGAGCCTGCGGGGGCTGCCCACAGGCTGCAGCTCTTCAGGAACTGCTCCCACACGGCTCCGTCCCACGGGGTCCATCCCCCAGGATTAAGGGCTGCAGGGGAACTTGTGCCTGGAGCACCTCCTGCCCTCCTGCTGCACTCCCCTTGGGGGCTGCAGGGCTGCTGCTCTCTCAGCTCTCACCCCTCTCTCCCAGCTGCTGTAGCACAGCAGATTTCCCCTTCCTTCAATCTGCTCTCCCAGAAGCCCAAACAGCGCTGCTCATGGCTCTGCTCTGGCCAGCAGCAGGTCCCTTTTGGAGCCATCTGGAGCTGGCTCTGATCTGATGTGGGGCAGCTGCTGGGCTCTGCTCACAGAGGCCACCCATGCAGCCCCCTGCTACCAAAACCTCACCACGGAAACCCAACACAGAATCACACACAGAATCACAGAATTTCTAGGTTGGAAGAGACCTCAAGATCATCGAGTCCAACCTCTGACCTAACGCCAACAGTCCCCACCAAACCATATCCCTAAGCTCTACATCTAAACGTCTTCCGAAGGCATTACACCAGAGAAAGGTCCCAGCAAACAGCCTGTCATGGCACACATAACTCAGCAAGTGCCTGTGCTGCTTGGCTCACTGGACCATGAGCATGGAGCCTGGAAATACTGAACTGCAGACTGAATGTTGGCCTTCCTGCTGAGCCAAAATAGCCTCACATCAGCCCTGGTCCCCTCATCTGGAGCAGGTTTCATAAGAACTGAACAAGGGGAGAACATGGCCTGACCAACTCTCATGTGCCCCCATACTACCCAGTGCTTGGTGCTCCACATTGCCACCACAGCTCTGCACAAGGACCTGGCGGTTCAGAGCCTCTGGGCTCATTTGGCTTCAGTACCTGGCAGGTTGGCAGCCTCTCATGATATGCCTGCATGAGAGAGGGAAATTAAAAAAGGCGCTTACAAGTTGCAGTTGGCCAACAGTATTTGACAAGGCTGGTACATCTCAGGTGAAACAAACATGCATCCAAGACATAATTTCTTTGGGATGAGATCAGAGCATTATTAATGTGTGTCTGACACCAAACGCATTCACAGTTGCCAAGTAATAACGTTATTTAGGTGAAGGTCTGAGCGAAGCATTTGGTAATTTGTTAGCTATTTGCATTGGACAATATGTTTTCAAAGTGATAACAGTAATTTAATCATCATCTTTGTGGTGGTATTAAGTGCGTAAATTGCATTTGCATCTTTGTGCTGTGTTTGATTTATGCCATGACAGCTAACAACATCTCAAGAAAAACTGTCATAGATCACCCCTAGGTAGAGAATGATAACTGATAGAGCTTCATAAGCATTGTTTGGCAAAGTGGTACAAGAACCCCCTCTGGGGAGCCACTTACAAAGGAAACAGATGGATACAAAAGACATTCCAGCAGGATTGGCAAATGCCATGCTCAGTCCATAGCTATCTGCAGCCAAGTACACTGGTTGTGAGAGGAGAAGCAAGGGAAGTGTATGTTTGGCTCAGTAAGGAAAGCCTCTTCTTTGACCATGATGTGCTCTTTTTGCAGCCAAACTGATTTCTCTCCCTCCCAGCTCCAGACAACCCCAGGGCAGGTCAGGTGGGTGCTCCATAATTCACTCCACACAGTCAGGCATATTTACCAAATAGATTTATATTGAAGCTAAATTGATAACCATGAGTTGATCTGACTAGTTTTGACTGAATCAGTTTAGGAGGTACTTGGAAGAGCTACAGGAGAAAAGAAAGCCTGGTAACTGACAGAAATGTGGTTAGCAACAGCTGTGGTCAATTTCTTCTTCCAGGAGCAATAGTGAGAGCAGGGAATGTGTGTTCTACAGCAGAAGGTCACAGACAAAGAGAACTCAAGGCAGTATGTGAGCTTCTGCTGTATTTATTGTTATTCTTGATACCCCTAATCCTCCATCCACATCGTTAATAAAGCAGCAGTATAACTTTTCATTTAAATCCAAGTTTCTACTACTCCCAATTTTAGAAGAGAAACTGTGATACAAATGCATTCTGGAATCTCAAAATCTGAAGAACAATTCAAGATATTTTACAAATGTGATCATTCTGCTGTTGCTTTGTTTGAGAGATGACTTTAATTCTGAGGTCAGCCATTAGGAAAAGGATGACATAATTTAATCTCATTTCTTCTCTTCATCCAAGGAAAGGATTTTTTTCAGAGGAAGCAAGCAAAAAAAAAACTGAAACTTTCATCTGATTTATTTCAAGATATTACTGTCTGAGGACTTCTCACATATTCAGAAATCTCCAGTTCTTGGTACACCGCTTCTGATGGTCAGCAGGGCACCTCTGCTCAGTCATCTCATTCCCACTGCCAAAATTAAGCAGGCTAATAAAACAATAATGTTGTGAAGATACTGATCTTTGCTGAACTCCTACAGGGAGGCGCTGACCTTGCAGAGTGAATTATTTCCTATTTAATGGCGCATTTTATGCTTTCCCTGAAAGAAGCTGATGACTCTTCAACTGACCTGCTTAATAAACCTTCGTACTGATAACTTTCACTGCATGCCTTCAGTGCTCTGATATTTTATTTTCATAAGAAAAAGGCTGAAAAAATCCTCTCTGCTCAGTGCAATCCTGTACAGTTTTCTTTACATGAAAGGCAATGGCTCAATAGTGAAAAGAGGCTCTATACTGTGAGAATATGGGAATTTTTTTTCAGCAGAGGTGAAGAAGCTGCAAGCACGGTAAATCCAGCTTGCAGCTGGAGAGAATTTCTTGCCTTAATTTTAACAAAACATTTTGAAGTGTTCATATTGAAGAAGCTCGGCATCCAGCAGGATGGTGGGGAGAGCACAGAGTGGGTACAACCAAGTCAAAAAGGTCTGAGTTTCAGTTAATTCTCAATCTGTTCATTTTTTAAACCACCTGGTTGCCACTGGTGCTGCTGAGCAGTCATTTAGATTTGATTCTGAAGGATCAGATAGACCAGGATGGGAATTTTCAATGACTTGTCTGATAAAAACGGCAGTCCCTTGAGAAATGATAGGAGAAAAAAAAAATATGGGAAAATGCGTATTTCTTTTATAGAAATTTCATGATGTCTCCTCAGCAGAAAATTAAAGTTACTGTGTCTAAATTCAATGTCATAAAATGATGGACCACCTTGCCCAAAAATCAATGCAGTAGCCATGCCTGGGTTATTAGCTGCTTATGCCTAAATTATGCAGTGAGGCCCTGAACTGAAAACCAAGATGACATTCTACTGTCCATCAAAAACAGTGTTCTGGGCAGCAGCAAAAGAGCTCCATGACACTGAGGATCCTGACAGCCTGCTTCAGGAAGAGGAGCTGGGTTTACAATGGAAATGAAGGAGACTGGTGAACCAAAGAATGATTCACCTTTTGTTCCATATTCAATAGCAAACCATGTGGGGTCTGCCCCTGAGCAGCAGTTACTTCGTTAATTTGCTCAGCTACATTGAAAACAAGTGATCTTTTCAACTATAGTTCGTCAGACCGGGGGTGAGGTTTACAAACACATCCCCTTTCTCTCTCCCCACCCCAGCTTCATGACTGTGATAATAAGAATTGTTCATCTGGTAAATTCTCTGGTGACAACTACTAGCTAATAAATGTTTTGTGAGGAATCCATATAAGTTCAAATTGCATTGTTACACATGCGAAATGATAACATGTTCAGTTCATTTCTTGCTTTTTTTTAAAGTCTTTTGAGACTTGAGAAAACAAAGGCTATTATCAGCTGGCAAGCACAGAGCAGTGATAACACCTGTCCTGTCCTTTCTTTATTGAGTCTGATAACACATCTTCTTAGAAATCCTTTATTTGAAGGAACAGGAAGGGCCTTTTCTATGCCTGCTCAACTTGGAGAGGTCCAGCAGTGCACATGACAAGGAGCTTCAAGTCAGCTGCTTCCAAAACCAGACATACATACTGACTCTGACCACCTGGCTGGGGCAGAAATGAAAGCCTTGGGGCTTTGGGGTATCAGACCAATGCAACAAGAATTCAAACAACCTTGAGCACAGCTTCAGTGCAGTGCAATGGGTTTGCCTGTTCTGTTTTTAAAGTGAGATTGAGGTATATCTTTGCTTTCTAAAGCCAGGCCAGTTGCATAACGCAGCTTGTAGCCCAGTCCCACAGGCAGCTGTATCAGGCAGATAGTTACAAGAGCAGGAACACCTTAAGCTAGTATTAGAGACACCTTGTACTGAGAAATCACAACCTTTGGCTGCTCCTGCTGTTTCCCCATCAGCAGCCACCTTCCAGAGACCTTGGGGCTGCCTGCCCTTTTCTCATGCAGTGCTTTTGTTCATTCCAGTGCACACTCATGTGGCCAGCACCCAGCAAAGAAAAGGAAGCTGCTGCCACACTTCTGGCTGGGCTCAGGGTGTGGCGTATGGTAGGAGAGTCTCCTCCTTTCGTTGCAATAGAGAATCAGAACACAGGTGGGGATGGCAGCTTGTCTTTCTCTAATGAGGTGGTGAACACTCCTGAAAAAAATGCTGAGACCAGTAAGGTCTTGCTTCATGGAAAGGGCTCCGAGCACTACAGCACCGTAACAAAAATTGTAAAGAGAATTTGACTGCCACTGAGAGTGCCTGTAATTGTCTCTTTTGGCAGCAACTTGAACAATTTGCTTCTCTTCAATTTTCACCCCACAATTCCTGAAATTGCTTTTCACTTTTCTTTATTTTACAGTACTGTGTTAAGAGGGAAGGGTAATTTCATACCCAACCCTTGCCTCAGCCCTTGACCCAGAAATAGCTGTATACATGGAGTAATTCCTCTAGCTCAAAGGATATGGGTAAACTTCGTGATCAGCATTGCTTCATTAAAAGGAACTGATGCGAACGCGTTGCACTGCAGATCACTTTCTAATTTACATCCTTGCCACATACAGCCTGAGACCCAAGTGCACAATAAGTAAGCGTGCCTTTTTACTATTTTCTTCCTAGCATTGCCTCAGAAAGATGGGTTAAAGATCCTTTATAGTAAAAACAATAAGCAAAATTCAAGCCTATTTTTTTTAAAACGTGCCTCCTGTACACTGACACAAGAACTATTCATGCAAAGAAAGGTTTGGCTTTAATGAACAGTATGGTAAATCACTGCTTGCACTGAACATGTTTGCAATGCAGAATAAGGTGACATGGGCTAGAGATATCTTAATATGCAACTCATCTTTTTTCATTTAGTTTTCATTGAATGCAGACAATGGGATGCTCTGACTCCCTTAGAAATTTTGTTTCTCCATTGTAGGCTTAGGTTAATCTGGATGAGAAGGAGACCATGTTACTTTGCGAGAAAGCAGAGGGAAAAATACTGCAATAAAAGTTTTCCACTGGTCTGCATAACCATGAAACCAAGTAAAGTCCAGGGACAGGACTCACATTCCTCTCAGATTTTGGGTACCAACAGAAGTGCTGGCTGCACTCAGCCAGAAAATAGGGACCATTTCCTTTCTGACAGGAACATCAAATGGTGACCAGGCTTTCTGTGACCTCCATCTTGGACATTTGTACTAGGCACTGCCTTTAGGTCTACATGTAATGTGAAAAGTTGCAGGTGCCAGCCCTCTCTTGCCAGTGCCATAGAAGTTCTTGAGCCAAATTGCCTTCCACAACCAGATGCCTTTTAATGTGTCATCTAAGGCACTGTCTGCAAAACCCTGTATCACAGAGGCCAGAGTATGGAGCTTTGTCACTGGAGAAGAGTAATTCATTTTGATTAAAGAAGACATTAGACTAGTTGGAGGACTCAGAAATAACTCCTAGAGCCTGAATATGGATGCTAGTTTCCAGTGTCTTTGCAGTAATCTAACTTCAAGGCAATTTGAGAGAACACAATTTAAAGGAGACAGGGAACCAAACAATTGGACCAGATGAAATACACCCCCTAGATCCGCTGCCCTGGTGAGAGGCAGTGATGAATTTTAAATAAAACATCCTCTGATTGTCTGTCCTTAAAATATGAGATGCAATGTGAGGTAAGTGAGGTTTGAAGTGAGTAGAGAGCAGAAATCACTGGAGTAGCAATAAAAACATAAAAATAAAATGAAATAATAAAAAGTATTCCTCAAAGAAACCATGTTTACAGAAGGGCATAAGGGGCATAAAGGGGCCTCAAGAGTTCAGCATCTCATGCAATTCCCTTATGTAGAGCCCTCTCCAGGATGGCCAGTATCCTTTCAAAAGCCACTGCTTGATTACAACAGAACCAAATAAAAGCATATGTGGAAACGATTGCATAAAGTCCTGCAGCAAGGAGCCAATAATCTGAGGAGAGTTTTTGAATGGGAAGTATCAAGTATTATGAGTTTCAAGGGAGTTAGACATGGCATTACTTGCTTTGTGAGTCAGAGGATCATTTTAGTTCTTGTATATTAGGAAATCCAATGCGGGGGAGAGGTTATAGGCCATGAGGCCCAAGAGAGGAAACACGTACATTAATCAAGCTGCACAGATGGACAGCACACACAAACAAGTCCTCAGACAGCGATGTTGTGCACAGAAGATTGATTTGGAAAGAGAAAACCATCAGATTTGTGTTGCTAGATTAGAGAGAACAAAAGAATGTATCAAGACTATGTACTGTGAAAATCACATTCAGCAACGAAGAAAGAAGTGGGGGGGGGGGGAATAGGGGAGAGAACGAACAACCCAGTTATCACCCTTGCCATCTTTAAGTAAGAGAATACAGCAGTGCAAAAAGCTGGGGAGTTTTGAAAATGGAAACCTGAAGGCAGGATTTGCCTTTCAATAGCAGGAGTACAGGATTCACTGTAATTATCCTAAGAGATTTAGATATTGTCAGATTGCAACTTGAGTGATTGCTGAAGAGAGCTGCAGCATCCTGTGAAGGACTGCCTCCCTGAGATGAATGCTTTAGCAGTTCCTCTGTTGAAAGTTTGTATTTTGAACTCATCCAAGGGTATGAGAAGTCTGACATTAGGGATTGATGTGTGTTTGAGCAGTGGAGTGTGATGAGAAATGTGCTTCTCCATCTTCTGCTTTGCAGAAGGCATCGAAGATGATCCAGCTGAGGAGACAGGATGGCTCAGAAGCAGACTATTTTCAATGTTAATAGTTTCTAAATTCTGTCTAGGACTTGGAATCTATTTCAGGTTTGATCTAGATTCTAAAACAAAACATCATGTGAAGAAGCACAAGATCATTTATAAAAATATGTATTTTGCACTCATTTATTCTAGTGCCTTATGCTTCAGCTCAATAGAGTTTTCCTTTTCCTTTTAACTTAAATGTCAGTACAAATATAAGACAAAGACATAGCTAAGAATAAATATGCCATTTTATATTGTTGATTGCTGAGATAGAACACAGATACTCCTTTATTTTTATAGATATATGTTTTACAGCAAAGATCAGCTTGCCATCATGCTACAGTGATAATACAGGGTATTTCTGCATTGGAGAAATTTACTTGCTAATATTTCAATGACATAGATCTCCATCTTATTTGCTTGTGAATTGAATTCATTTTTTGCCTTTGCTTTTGCAAAATCAAAAGAAAATCAACTGCGGTCATTGGGTTTGCTTTTTTGTAATGGTGATGCACAGACAGCTTGCTCAAGGGGGAGAAATGAGTTTCATGTCAGACAGCTGTCTATGTGTGCCTGATCCAGTCCATATTTCCTAGATGTATTTCCATAAAGCTGCCAGTGTGGAGGGGCTGCCCATGGTGCAGTCGTGGTGCCCTCAGACCTACAACCACAAAGTTGGTATTGCTGGCCTCTTGTATCACATAGGCTATTTTTCTTCACTCCCAGGACTTAAGATCTTCTTTATCTTTCACTTAACATTGTGGTTCGTGATACATCCCGAAGTTCATGAAAACAATGAAAAACTGGTGTGAGACAAAGAGGGGGTCAGTGAAAGAACACAAGGAGTGTGTCTAGACAAATTGAGAATCTGGGAAGATGATCTGCAGTAGCACACCAGATACAGGTGTCTAACCAGATATAAATGTGGTAACATTGCATTGCTGAGGCCAAAAGAAAATAAATGTTGGAGCAAACTAGCCATGAAAATGTGCAGCCTGAGAGAAGGTAACAAACTTTATTTTAGCCACAGTGAGTTGTGTTTGCTTGCTATCCAAAGGAGAGACCATGATTTTAATGTCACAAAGAAACAAGCCTGGAATGGAGAGTTTGACCTGCAAGTTGTCTGCATACCAATGATAATTACATTTGCATTTGTGGGTGAGACGACATCATGATAAGGAGAAGAGATGAACAAGGGCAGAGCCTTATGAAGCCTATCTAAAGGATGGGAAGGAAGAAAAAACTCACTCAAGGACATGCACAGAGTGATTAGAAATGCAGGAGACTCAGGAAGGAAAAGCACCACAGGAGCAAGGGGAGGAGAAAATATCAAAGTAAGAACATAGCTGGCATTCTCAAAGGTAAAATGAATGTCAGTGATGAGACTCAAGATCAGACTGCAACACTACTTCAAGTCGTGTCTGAGAAAAAGTCTTAGTTTTGTAACTCCGATGGGATTCAGCCTCTGACAGGAGACATATTGAGCGTTATGTTCAAAATAAATTCAGTCATATAAATAACACCGTCAGGTCCCCATTTGTCTCTGATAACTATTCAGGGTCTAGATGTTGACCTGAGAGGTAGGCATCAACACCAGTGTCTTTCAAAGTTAGATGAGGGGGCTCAGCCTAGAAACCTGTGGATGAGAGCACCTTCAGGCAGAGGCTGTCTGCATTCAGCAAGCACCCCTGCAGCAAATACCTGGTGAGGAAGCAGGCACGAGATTGAAAATGATTCATTTTTGGCCACCCGAGCTGTCAGGTATGGCCTTTCAGAGCAGTTTGGACAAAGCCATGCAATTTTGATTCTGCCCCAGGAGGACACATATTAGTCAATGCCAGGCAAGTTATTTGCATAATAAATTAGGGTCCAAATGCTGCTGTTGACAGCATAATCACTTCATATAAAGTGCATTAGCTCACATAAAAGAAATTTGCAATGATGAATTAAATGTCTTTCCTTCTTTTCTCCTCAGTAAATTATATAAAACCATAGTGACACACAAAGCGGTAATGAAGAAGTCCTTAATTGTAGTAGCAAGAAGAATACACAAAACAAAGCACACTGGAGACAGTAACTATTAATCTTCTTCAGTTTTTCTATGCAGATCTTTAACCTTTGCAAGTGGAAACTCTTCAGATGAACAGAACTGAAATTCTGAGACTAAATGTCATCTGTGTTCCAGTAAATCTGAAAATCCTCTATGTACAGAAAACATTGTTGCTCTAAATCTCTCATTATAAAAGTGTTTGGGATGGCTCCCCATCCACCCAGTATTTCCCATACTTTGTCAGGGGAATACTAGCATAATTCAGAACATTTGCTATTTGCTATATGTAGTGACAGCTGTATGACAATAATTTCTGGCACACGGTTCCCTAAACATGTTCATCACCTTTTACTTCATGTGGAGCATGCCCAAGCTCTGCTCAGGAGAGATTTACCTACACAGCTGACTTTCTGTTTCATTTTTCAGGAGTTTTCTTCATCCTGTATGCACACTAGCAGCCTGCTATCACTCACACTGATTGCTGTTTTTCCTAGCCTGTATTTAATATCTCTGATAGACATTTACTTTAATTGTTCCTGTTGGGATCATGCCATTTAACTGATCACTATTAGTCTCCACTCTCCACTCTCATGCTCTGTTATTATTAAGTTGTAGTTTCTAAGCTCCTATAAACTGTTCTTACAATTTCTCTGCTCTTATATCTCTTAATATATTAAAACAACTTCCTGACTAAAGACTGAAATGTACTCTAGTTACTTTATATCCAGCATCAACATAAATGTGATAGATGTCAACTCTCTTGGTCAACTTTAATCTCACTTGCATGTATGAAGCACATCTGTATTTGTATTTATGTGGTCAATAAAGTCCAGCACATAGAAAAGTTTCACATTCTGTAATGGTTCTGCCAAGAGGAGATGACTAATCCTGGCATAAGTACAGGACATCATCATTTCCCAAGGCATGAAGAAAGATTATATCTCAAAGGAACAAATATTAAAAGTCAGGAAAATAAAGTAAAAAAGTGAGTAAAGGAAGGGAGATTATTTCAATGAGAACCATAGCAAGTTCCAGGTATGGTTTAGGGCATAAAAGCACTGCTCTTCATGATTCTTCACTCAAAAGGAAAAGCTCAGAAGAGCTCAGGTGGTCCATGGCTACATGACTGAGGTAAACACCTCCAAGAGAAGAGGACGGAAACCTTTTACATCTAAATTTAGGGAATTACATTGAACATCATTTCTTCTTTCCAGTAGTTTTCACAATACCCAACAATAGCCACTCTTTAGGACATACAGAAATGCAATAGAACGCGCTTCCTCAGAGCTGCATGGATTATTTCAGGAACTGGTGATACAGTGGCCTCAATGGAAAAAGTTTCTTACTGGTAATCAGCACTATCAAAAAGCATCTCTGGTCTGCATCCAGGTTAGCAGAGAAATGCCCTCAGAAGTCATGGAACCTCAGTCTTTGGAAAACTTTTGAAGTTAGCTGGACAAAAGCCTTGAGAACATCTTCCTCTAACTTTGAAATTAAGTCTGGTTTGAGTACTATGTTGGACTACATGGCTCCAGAGGTCCATGATTCTTTCTATGATCCTGTGCCTGGCCTCCATCAGCCATCTGCATTGCTTTGCTATTTCTGCCTTCTGCCTGTCCAGCTACACGTGTTCTGTTTCTGCCTCTTACTCAGAGCTTTCATCCCCATCTCCTTTTCACTCTCTGTCTCCCTGTTGTTACACTGCACTGGGCAAGAAGAGACCGGTAACATACGTTCAGCATTACTCTTCACTCTCTGACCGACACCTTCCTCCTTTCCAGCCTCTGACTTGCAGCTTTTCAAGCATGAAGACAAGGTGCCCATTACAAGTAAGACAATGTTTTAGATCTTTCCACCTCACTGGCTCCATTGCTTGTCAATTTTTGAGGGAGTCTCTGCAGCTACCTTCTCTAAAACACACTTGCCTACACTTAACCACACAGCTCTCCCTCCTTGTCATCATTCCTCCTACCCAGGTCTCTTTTGCTCTTTTGTACTCCCCCAGCACTTGGAATCTCACTAATGGCATAGGAAATAATTTCTCTCTTGGTTCCTCTTTCTCTCTCTCTTTTTTTTTTTTCTTTTCTGTAGGTCCTATCAATCATTGACCCCTTCAACATCTTTATTTTCTTTCTTTAGTGTCCTCTGCAGGCAGCTGATCAAGCAACACCCATCCTTTATAGGCTGTTTTATATAGGGCAAGCCTTCCACCTGGCTCAATGTGCCTGGATCCAAGGGAAGGGTGAGGTAAGAGGGGTACTGCTAGATCTTCTGTCATAGCCCAGCTACTGGAAGGAAATCTCCCCTTCCTTGACAAGAACCATGATTTCTCTACACCTCAGTGTCCAAGTAAGCAGAAGAGATGCCTGGGGAGAACAAGCTCTTAGTCCATGTTCTGGACAGCACCAGGACACACAGCTCCTTAACCCGCAGCATGTGGCAGGCAGAAAGGTGTAGCCTTTTCTGTGTAACATGGCAGAGACGCCTGACTCCCACTGAAACTTGTTTGAACTGTTCTGGTGTTGAGAGGTCCCAAAACTAAATTGTATAACAAGTTCAGAGGTTCAGCAGAACCTTGGCTGTCCTATCGGTTATGGCAGGGAATGTCAGAGTCAGGAGGAATCGGCATCACCGTTTGCATTACCAAAACTGCTGCTAACCAGCACAATCTCCCACAGTCTCCTGGAGAAACTGACTGCTCATGGCTTGGACAGGTGTACATTTGGTTGGATTAAAAACTGGCTGGGTGGCCAGGCCCAGAGCCATGGTGGATGGAGTTAAATCCAGTTGGTGTCCCCAGGGCTCAGTACTGGGACCAGTTCTCTTCAGTACCTTTATCAATGATCTGGATGAGGGGATTGAGTGCACCCCCAGTAAGATCGCAGATGACACCAAGTTAGGTGCGTGTGTCGACCTGCTCGAGGGTGGGAAGGCTCTGCAGGAGGATCTGGATAGGCTGGACCAATGGGCTGAGGTAAACTGCACGAGGTTCAACAAGGCCAAGTGCCAGGTCCTGCCAATGGTTTTGGGGCAAAACAACCACATGCACCACTACATGCTGGGGGAAGAGTGGCTGGAAAGCTGCCTGGTGAAAAGGGACATAAGGGTGTGGGTTGACAGCTGGCTGAATATGAGCCAGGAGTGTGTTCAAGTGGCCAAGAAGGCCAACAGCAACCTGGCTTGTATCAGAAACAGTGTGACCAGCAGGGCTAGGGAAGTGATCGTCCCCCTGTACTCGGCTCTAGTGAGGCTGCACCTTGAGTACTGTGTTCAGTTTTGGGCCCCTCGCTACAAGAAGGACATCGAGGTGCTCGAGTGTGCCCAGAGAAAGGCTACAAAGCTGGTGAGGGGTCTAGAAAGCAAGTCTTATGAGGAGCAGCTGAGGGAGCTGGGGTTGTTCAGCCTGGAGAAGAGGAGGCTCAAGGGAGACCTCACTGCGCTTTACAACTACCTCAAAGGAAATTGTGGGGAGCTGGGGGTTGGCCTCTTCTCCCAAGCAACAAGCGATAGAACAAGAGGGAATGGCCTCAAGTTGCACCAGGGAAGGTTTAATTTGAATATTGGGGAAAATTTCTTCACTGAAATGGTTGTGGGGCATTGGAGCAGGCTGCCCAGGGAAGTGGTTGAGTCGCCGTCACTGGAGGAATGCAAAAGACACATAGATGTGGTGCTTAGGGACATGGTTTAGGGATAGACTTGGCAGTGCTAGGATAACCAGTTGGATTTGATGATCTTTGAGGTCTTTTCCATCCTAAATGGTCCTGTAATTCTATGAATTTAGCACTGACTCCCCCTAGCTGTGCCTTCACAGACAAAGCATGCTGTCCACAGCGTTGTGCTGACAGGTTTGCAGGCACAAAGACCCACAGCCACTGCACCCCAAGTTGGGCAGGGAGGAAGAGCCAAGTACAATATTGCCTGCAACATATCAGTTATTCATTTGTATTATTCATTTTTCTGGCCCATAAGCCATTGACATTTGGAAAGCATAGCTCTAGAGCAACCTTGTAATTGATTAAAATAGTCCTTTAAGAGACAGGAGGGGGGGATATTTGGCAGGGAAGAAGAGTAATGTAGCATACAGTTATTTTTTTCTCCTTTTTCACCCTCAAGTTGCAGTAATGCAGTCCTCTGCTGTGTTTCAGACACTAAGACTATGTCAAACTGGCAACATTTGCACCCATTCCTTATTCTCCTAGTTTCCATTCAAAAATGCCTTTAAAAAATCCTCCCTGGCAGAGCTTAATATGAAGAAGTTAGCAGCAGCAACCCACAGAATTTTAAGAACCTACAACCGCTTGCCTAAGCCCACATCCATGCATGTATCTGAGTTATTTCATTTAGGTTTTTGAATCTCCCTGGAACTGCACAGGGAGCTTGAGGACCAAGTACCAGACTGACTCACCCAGCCTGGGGCACCGCTGAAGCGAGCAACTGTAGTGCACAGACATAAATCAGCTGGCAGCAGCCAGATGTGACAGCAACTTCTGACACAGTGCCACGTAAACACCTCTGGTAAGACTTGCCAGAGATGTTCTCTCTCTCCAATTAAAGAAATGATACACACACTGAGAGTTTGCTTTTGCCTTAATCTGCAAATATGTTAGGTAAATGCTGAGGTGTTGGTTTGTTTGGTTTGGTTCGTTTGTTTGTCTCTTCCTTTGTTCTGATATTAGCAGGGAGGGTCTGGGGACCATCACACGACACAGATGCTGATCCCTTTTTATAAGCTGCTTGTATATTCAGGCATTTTCATGGTCCTGGTGGCTTCATGCAAAGCAGCACCTCTGTGTCTGTTCTTAGAGGAGGCAGAAACTGATGGCCATCAGCCATTGCAGAGCAGATCTGGACAGAAGGGAGGAAACAGAGGGAAAGAGCTTTTATTGCAGCTTTCCTTCAGTGGGACGGGAATGCTAGAATTGCCTTGGGAGCAAAACAAGGAATCAGGCCATAATGGGCAAATTTCTAAACACAATTCAGAGTCAGATCATGAATGCAGAATAAAAGAAATAAGTTTGACTAGCACAGCAGGCTGCTTCTGATTGCACAGCAATGCATGCATCTCTGCAGAGCAGAAAGCCATGCTAACTGTTCCTGCTGGAGCAGAATCTGGGCACTTGCAAGGACTTTGCCCTAAATTCTGAAAATGTTCTACAGCAGTGAAAGAACTCATTAACAAGAAAAAAAAAAAAAAAGTGTATTTTTCCATTTGCTTCTCACAAAATTCAATATCTCGTGGGGGTAAGAAAATCTTTTTGAAGGCTGTAACCTGAAGTACCACACATCCCTGAAGAAAGGTGAATTGTGAAGAACAGGTCCTCACCCAGCCACCCCCAGAGAAGCATCCCAGACATAGTGGTCCTTGGCAAGTGGCCACACTTTCTAAAGAGATACCAGGGACTCTTTTCAGATGATGTCTTGACCTCTAGAGAAACAGTCATCTGACTTAATGCCATACAACACACCTATCCCTGTGGGATTACCAGCCTTGTTCCCTCTCCTGCAGTTAAATCAGGCAGAAAGGGTCTGGCGGCTCTCTGTAGCCACTTTCCTGGGCAGGAAGCAGTGGGGCTGCACCAGCGCAGAGCACAGAAGGCAATCCCTTCCCTCACCCAGCCAGCAGTGCTGGGCCTGGTGCACCCCAGTGTATAGTTGGCCCTTTTGGCTCCCAGGGCACACTGCTGGCTCACGTTCTGCTTGTGGGGATCAAAACCCCTAGATCCCTTTCTGTGTGGCTGCTCTCCAGCATCTTGTCACTCATTCTCTACAGATAACCAGGGTTGATCCTTCCCAAGTGCAGAATCCAGCCCTTGCTCTTGTTAATCTTCATATTGCTAGTGATTGCCCACTCTCTAATTTGTCCAGATCTCTCTGCAAGACCTCCCCACCCTTGAGGGAGTCAACAGCTCCTCCCAGTTTGGTATCATCCTCGAACTTGCTCCAAGAACCTCAAAGTCCTTCATCCAAATCATTTATGAAAGCATTGAAAAGGACTGGTCCTAAAATGGAGCCCAGGGGAACCCCACTAGTGACAGGTCAGCAGCCTGACGTAACCCCATTTACCAGAACCCTCTGGGCCTGACCCATCAGCCAGCTGTTCACCCATCTTAGTGTGCTTTGATCTAACTGGATTCTGGTTAATTTGTCCTGAGGGATACTGTGAGAGACAGGATCAAAATCCAGAAAGATTACACCGACTGGCTTCCTTTGGTCAACTAGCTGGGTGATCTTGTTGTAAAAGGAAATGAAGTTTGTTAGGCATGACCTTACCCTAGTGAGCTGATGATGGTTCTGACCAGTGACTGCGTTGTCCTTTAGGTGTTTTTCAGTAACTCCCAGAATAATCTTCTCTGTTATTTTACCAAGCACTGAAGTGAGACTGACAGGCCTGTAACTGCCAGGATCATCTTTCTTGCCCTTATGCCCTTTCCTTCTGTCAGTTTTGAAACACAGTGAGCTCTTTCTTCTGAATTCCTTATTTCACAGCCACTTGAATCCAAAAGTTCTTTCTGAGGCCTTTTACATGGCCTCCTCTGACTGACTCGAACATCAAGCTGGTCAAGGGCACCTAGCCCATATCAGGATGTTCTGCTAAGATGCACGCATTGCACCTCGATTCCCAGCAACAAGGGAACAGGGAGGACGGGGATGGTTCCAAAATAACATGACTAAAATTGCACTGACAAAACCTCCCACATCACAGCCTTGCAGGCCTAAGCATTTGCACTAAGTAGCTGCAGTTCTGCTTTGTGGATCCCTCCTACCTGTAACTCAAGGCAGTGCTCTGGACCCACCATACACATTCAGGATAAATAGTGCTATGTGCTCAGGAGGTCCTTTATTTTCAACACAAAATATGGCTGAATCCTCTCTGCCCCAGCACTGGACTACTATTCTGTTTGTCAAACCTTCACTAAAATATTGCCCCTCTGAACAAGCCTGTGACACGTCTGAGATAAGATGAATTACCCTCAGCTCCAGACATTTTGTTCCTGTACCTCTCAAATGACTGAGTACATAAATTGGGAGAAAAGACCTTGACCTAAATATCTGCATCTCTTGTACAGATTAATTGCTTTGTCTACAAGGAGCAGACTGATGTCTGTAGGATTAAAGAGGGACTACCTGGCAGCTTCTTCCAAAGTGCACATCTTCCTACGTCCTCATTTGGCTTCACCATTCCCTGTCATGCAGTAGCTTTTCCAGAAGCAAGAAAATGGAGCGTTGTTTGCCAACACAACAATATCGGTTTGAATTTCATTCCTTTGATGGTTCATAATTCATCTGTCACTTTTTGAAAAAGCTTATTATGAACACATCATCATGCTTGCAAAACAAACAAATGGACAACAGCAACAAAACCCAGAGAGATCAGGCAAAGCAAAACCTTGGGAGCGGGACAAATTGCATCTTCTGCTGTGGGGACCCACAGCACAGATCTGCAGGAATAACCTTCAGGTGGGGAATCTCTGCTGCCTCGGGCCTCTTTTCTCCTGTAGATTGTGTAGCTCACGCAGTTTTTCCTCTGTGCAGCCCTCTCAAGCAGTTTTCAGCACAGCTGAGGGACGGGACCTGCAGTGTATCAGAGGACACACCTCAGCGGGCCTTTGCCAGCAAAGAACGTGCAACATGGAACCAAACCTGATGCACACAGCCGCAGACGAGGAGCCAGCTACACTCACACCACACAGAGAGCGTGCGCTGCAGAGAAGGTACAGATCACGGCAGCAGAAAATACGGATGCAGACGAGGGGAGCAGTGAGTCAGCCGGCTGTGTGGCAGGGAATAACTATTCATAGCACCCTGTTCCAGTGTTTTCTAGCGTCACTGCAAAGGAGAGAAATAAGGGGACAAGACAGTACATACCATAACTATGCAGAAGGCAAGGCAGAGAAGGCAACCAAATCCCATTTTAGAAGCTTTCAGAAATACAGTCTCCAGTAAAAAAAGGAAATTTGTACATTTTGTGCATTGAAAGCTCTCACAGATTCACATAAAATGTGAAAAACAAACAAACAAACAGGCTAACCAGACAGTCCAACGGCTGAAGAATGATTTGCTCTGAGGATTTGTACTTGGGATTTTTCTGTATTGACTTTTTATTTGTGTATTTGGTAAGCAAATAATTTACTTAAAAATAAAGTTTAAAGTTTCTGTATTTAGTTTCTTGAGCGTGGAAGTGGCATTTTGTTCACATGGAGAACTTCTCACTGACTGCACCTTTCATTTTAGATTTCACTAAAATCACCTTGGAAATTATGCACACAAAAATAAAAATCTTGAGGAACCTCACTACAAGTATGGCACCAGTTTGTTTGGTTGTTTTTTAAAGCAACTAACACACACTTGAGACTTTCATTGCTCAGTGAAGCCCTGAACATTCTCTTAGAAAGCTCTTTTGGAATCACCAGAGATAGCTTCCCAAGTAGGTTTTGATGCTTTGATCAAGGACTGACATATGAATCTACCAAGAATTCAAAATGCCTTTCCCACTGCCTTCCCCTCTGTTGAATTCATGTGGCCACGAGGAGCAGCACGAGACCTCATGCAAAAGAGCTTCTTCACAGTGAGGGTGACGGAGCACTGGGACAGGCTGCCCAGGGAGGTTGTGGAGTCTCCTTCTCTGGAGATATCCAAGGCTCGTCTGGATACCTACCTGGGCAACCTGCCCTAGGGAACCTGCTTTGGCAGGGGGGTTGCACCCGATGATCTCTTGAGGTCCCTTCCAACCCCTACAGTTCTGTGATTCCATGTGATTCATCTTCTGCTCACTCCACTGAGGCCAGTCCTTCAAGCTCCCTGAGAAGAGGCCGAGGTCCCCACGCAGCTCAGTGTGCCACCCCTTGCCGTCTGCTCTCCTAAGCCTCTGCCTACAAAGCTGAAGTTGAGCAGTTCAGGAGTAACCTGGCCTCCCTGAGACCCGGGGGAGTTTTGTCACAGGCACCACCACACCAGGACGTGCCTTTGGTTCTTTGCAAGCTTAATTTTCTTCTCTGTCCCCAGGACAGCAAATGGCATCATTTGCACACTTAGCTTCCAGCATGACAATATTCTGCTGCCCTGGAGCACTTATTTTGCCAAGGACAGTGCGAGACATGCATGGACAAACGCTGTGTCTGATGGGATGGGGTGGCCCTGGAGGTCCCTGGCACCAGAGGCTCAGAACAAGCAGGACAGCAACCCCCAGAACAAGCTGCCAGCTCTGGTCCCCACACCAGGTGTTTGCCTGCATGTGCTGAGAGCAAAATAAACGGTGGTATTTGGGGCAGAGAGGAATCCCCACCTGCTGGGTGTACTGAGAAGCACGTTGAGGACACCTGCCTGGCCCTGGGGGAGGACTGCAGCAGGAGACACATTGGCATTCAGAGCACAGGTCGTACCCATGTGGAGCTCTGCCTTCCCTTTATCTCCTAGACCACAAATGAATAACCATTTAAGTGCATTTGTTATTTAAATAAGGCCAAAAAACGGATCACGGTTATTATGAAAACCACTGCACTGTGAAACCTGTAACATTTAAATCCAACTGTTGACCTGAAAGAGCTTCAGCTCATTACGCTCCCAGGGAGAAAACAGGGGTGAGCGAGAGCTGCCGAGGGCATCGGTGGTGGCACGTAATTCTGTTGGGTAACGAGCTCCTCAATAAACCTCCCCAACAGATTCTGTTAACATCTACCTGTCGTCCTCCCTCGGCATTTTCATCCTCTCTGAGCATCTGAAGAGACTGTCTGGCTATAATCAAATATAAATCTCAGAACATTTCCAAGCCTTGGAGGATGTCGGAGTCATTTCAACTCTTCACACGTCTTTGAAGAGCTGCCGTGCTGCTGGGACCAGGCCTCCAGCTCGCAGCCAAGCAGCACCCTGCTCCCCGTGCAGAACTTCACTGGGAATGCCAGGAAAACCCCTTTGGGAAGGAATTATGCACGGCAAGTTTAGCCCGTCAGCCTGCATCTCCCAAGGTGGCACTCTCCACGTGAGAATCTGCGTTCACGACCAGTAACATCACTTGGCTACACCAAGTCCATGCTCAACTTTCAGGGTTTGTTTGCTGCAGCAGGGCTCTTGATTAGGATAGTGTTTAAGCCCATGCCCAACTCAGCACCAGTGGTGAATACAGAGGCACCACAAAGTGCTCACATTCTGACTGAGGTGCCTGTGCACCTGCTTACGCTGTGCCCTAGTGCCAGCAGCACGCAAGGAGGGTCCTTCACAGCTAATTGCCACAACTCCTTCAGTTTTCATAGCTTGAACATACATTATTCGGTGTTTCTCTTTACTTGTGATGTAAGTAACTACCAGCACAGCACACTCCTGCATGTCTTCCCAGCACTGCCCTCGGCCCATGGCATGTCAGCTGTGAGCAGAAGCAAGGATAAGCAAGTTCCCCTCTTGGCCAAGGGTCTGAGCTCAGCCCCTTGCCCTCCGTGGCTGTGCTGGGACACACACCGAGCTGAAACACCCAGCAAAGACTGATGCTCCTGCAAGGGCAAGCCTTCAGTTTCCTCCTGCACATCTCACCTGAAGACACCAGGACTTGCTCACATCACTCCTACAAGCAGGCTGACCACAGATGTTAGCAAGGGGCAAGCAAGGCTTCTCCTGCAGAAATTCACCATCCAGTCCACAAACACACAGGAAGATTTTGCTTACCAGCTACGTGGTATGCACTGAATATATGCAAATCGACTCCTAAGTGTGCCCAAGAGGGCTCACCTGCCTCTTTGCCTCCACATGGCTCAAACAAAAGAAATCAGCTAGGACAAGGCTGCTGCTCCAGGGTCAGTACGTGCAGCTGAGGAATGAGATCGTCTTCTCCAAGTGCTCTTCGGGGGGCTCAGTAGGTCAGGTCACTCAAAGCCCTGCCAATCCCATTTTCCACACTTCCAGGATGGGAATCCACAACTTCTCTGGACAACCTGTTCCAGGGCCTCACCACCCTCAGTGTGAAAAATTTCTTCCTGATATCCAATCCAAATTTATTGTTTCAGGTTAAAAGCATTGTCCCTCGTCCTTCACTACGGGCACCTTGGTTTAGATGCCGTTAATTACAGCAGCATTGACCTGCTTATGCTGTAGAGCTACCCACAGGCAATGAATCAGTGAAAAGGGCAATGAAGGTGTAGCCCCGCAGGTCTGGGTTTCAGAGACACCGATAGCCATTCACCCTGAAAAAGCGAGTCCATTATATTTTAATTCTGGAAAGTCACTGCAGGTGGCCTGCCCCTTTGATAGCACGAGGGCTGCGTTAAATAAATCCTGCTGTGACTCTGTGCTGGTCACTGCAGGCAACGGCAGCAGCGGCTGCGTAACTGTGAGTCAGCCAGCTCAGCGTCAGTTCTTCTGAAGCACAATAAATAAAACTCGTTCCAGCTATCAGCATTTATGGGTTGAAACTACCCTGCAGAAAATTTGCACTGCTTCTGCCCTTAATTTAATCTTTTTCCTGAATTTTTCAGGGCCACCTAGGCTGGCACCACACCACAAGGCCACTACAGCAATATCAGCATAAATTGGTGTAAGAGAATGGAGAACCAGGCCTTTTGTCTTTAAAAGCTCAACCATGGCTTTACTGACTTCCATGGCCAGTATTTTACTCATTGCATCCTCTTCCCTGTAATTCGCAGAAGTGAAATAAACACTCCACGGAGGTAATATCTGAATTTGGTCCTTATTTAGTTAACACAGGCACACAGTGATAGTTACTAATTCAGTAAACCTTTTATTCTGTTATTTTAAAAGAGGTGATAGCTATAGTCTGCATTAAAAGTACTTCCAGAAAAAAAGAGGTAATGGAGGAAATACCAAGGACTACAACTTTTCTAGAACCACACACCAGTTTCCCTGATCATAGTAACTCTTCTGAACCCTCACACCATCCAGGGATCTGCACGCTGCTTCCAGCTCGCCTTCACAGAAGACATGGTAATAGCGGTGGAAAACAGGGCTGGGTCCTTGCGATTCCTTAGAGCCAGCTGGAAACAACACAGTCTCAACACTTTCCCCTCTCTTCTTAGTGCCACCTTTCAGGTGCCAGGGAACCAGCAAATCCTGAGAGTGAAAGGAGGTTCGGTTGGTGTGAACAGGCAGTCTGCAGTCCGCCACTGGCTTTGCACCACAGCCTTTGTCCTTGGAGTTGTCGAGGAGTTGGTCAGTACACGCTGAGTCTTGGCTGCTGCTCTCAGGCATCTGATTACCAGGCAGTCTCTGGGCCATGCCAGAACTGATTTCCTCCTCCTTGTCTTTATTGCCGTGCTTTTCCTTAAGGTATTTAGACTTCTGGTTCTTGTATTCTTGTTCCATTGCCCAGACATAAATGAGTGCTGTTCCCCCAGGTCTCAGAAGCCGGGCTAGTTCACGGAGAGCTGCCAGCCTCCTTTCCTAAAACAGAAAAGCAGAAGTGGGAAGTTAGTATATAAACAGACACAATAACAGACCTGGCAGCACATCCTGCTTACTGCTGTCCATCTGCCCACCCCCTGATGCAATGAAGACCAGAGGAATTTTTTCCACTCTGCATTTTGGGCAACGTCCATTTCTGCCTGACGTGTGGGTACAGAGCACCATAATCCACTAATGGCCAGGCACTGGTAAATAACTCTTAGAATCACAGAATCATTCAGGTTGGAAAAGACCTCTAAGATCATCTGGTCCGACCTTTAACCTAGTACCGCCAAGTCCACTGTTAAACCAAGTCCCTAAGCACTACATCTACACATTTCTTTAAGACCTCCGTGGATGGTGACTAAACAACTTCCCTGGGCAGCTTGTTCCAATGCTTCACAACCCCTTTCCGTGCAGAAATTTTTCCTAGTAACCAACCTAAATTTCCCCTAGTGCAACTTGTGGCCATTTCCTCCTGTCTTATCACTTTGTGCTTAGGAGAAGAAACTGACCTCCCTCCCACTACAACCTCCTTTAAGATCATTGTAGAGAGCTATAAGGTCTCCCCTGAGCCTCCTCTTCTCCAGGCTAAACAGGAGAAGCTCACACAACCCAGAGAGAAGGCAGACAAATGACCAGTCTCCCTGTTGTTCTTTGTAGATTAAGAATGAAGGCACATAGGAAAAGCCATGAGATCTGTTCAAGATCTGAGCTAGGAAGTAACATATCTGCTGATTCCCAAAGCAAAGCCCCTTCCCCAGCGCCATTAATTTTAAGCAGAACAAAATGAAACAGAAACACCCAGAGATCCAAGTGCCAGGAGGAGCAAGTGCACCTGACAGGGAGAACGTAAAGAGAACGTCTCAAAGGCAGCAGCACTGTAACAGCTTAACTCTTCTCAGACAATTGCTTATTTGAATTAATAGCTAACGCTAGTCTTCAATTTCACCCCACTTGTTCTTCCCTCGTGCTCCCATGAGCCCAAACCAGCAGATTTTTATACCATTAGCAGCTGTGCACAGCCATACAGCAGTACAGTGGAGCACAGGGGGGCGACTTACGGCTGTTGAGAAATGGTGAATGACGGCGATAGAGATGCAGGCGTCACAGGAACCACTTCGCATTGGCACTGACAGGGCATCGCCGACAAAAGCCTGGAAATTTTTTTCTCCACAAATATCCACAAGGTTTTTGCTGCGATCGCAGCCAATCTGTAACAGAAAGCGTTTCATTAAGCTTTTCCTAAGAGGACAATTACAAGACTGGAAAATGATTTTCACTCGATGCTTACACTAATGGAGTCATCACAGTCTCCTAGCAAGGTAACACATTTTAGTTCAAAACAAAAAAGCAAGTGAGCATGAGAAAAGTGTCAAATAAGCAGCAAACAGGATTCCTGGGTACAGACAAAAAAGAAAGAAAAAAAGTGTTTACTTAAAACTGAAAGATAACAGATGGGCTATTAGACAGCTCATTATAGCACCTTGATTTTGAACCAGCATACGACAAAACAGCTTTCAGCACAACATTTCTCAAAATTGGTCTCAAAAATGGTATAGGAGCCAGAAAACAGCAAAGGAAGAGATGACCCAACCTAACCTTGGTATTGTCATTTCCTTTTCATTGCCACTTATAATCCGATGACATTTTAAGCAGCCAAATTCTGAACTCACAAATGCTGAATCCTCAAGTACAAACACCAAAGTGTCGACTTCAGTGGCATCTCTGAGCTTCTCACAGCTTCATTAATCATCCAGGTTTTGTCATTTCAGTGTAAGAAAGTGCTCAGGTACAGTCCTTTTCAACCTCAGCACCAAAATGCACAAAAGGTTAAGCTTTCCTATTCAGCACAACAAAGTTTTCAATGTTCCTGTACAGTCCAAACAAAACGATCCCCAGGAAGCATTTCAGAACGCCTCATTAAATGTTTCTTTTGCCCTTTGAATCTTACCCAGTGTCTAAGTCAAAGATAGTAGGAAAAAGCATCTAGAAAAAGTTTTTTTTGTTTTTTTTGTTTTTTTACATTTGCATAAAAACAATAAATCCAAACTAGTCAAGACTCTTCTTTAAGAGACGGCATGAGGCATGTACCACTCATTTGCATGTCAGCCACACACATTCACTACTCAAACCAAAGCCCCGCTACCAAGCTATATATATATATATATATATATATATATCAAACTCAGCCTGCATCAGAATATTACGTTTATTTTGATTTTCAATGATCAGCAACAAGCAAATATTAGAGCACAGATTCAGGTTCCTATATAAATAATTCTGACAGTGTTTATTTTGTTTGATGCAAAAAGAATACTAAACTATCCTTGATGCAAGAAGAATAGCAAACTGCTCTGGTTAATCAACCCAGTAGAGACAACAGCATTGCTAAAATTCAAAATCTCTTTTGCAATGATTAGTCTATTTGCAGTGATAAATCTATTTTCCAACATAACTTCTCATTTTATCAGTTCAGTTTATTTTAGCTTTCCACCTACCATCATAACTTTGAAGAAAAACATGATTCTGTCCCAGCCAGATTTCCTGAAATCTTCCAAGTGAGCTTCTGTCTACTGATGCCCCTGACTTTTGGTCCAAAGTAAATGAAACTGTTGTGGAAATGCCAGTCTGACTACCAAGGATCATTTTCCAGAAAGCCAGCACTATGGCTATGTACATATCATCCTGCCAATTAGCTCTGAACGGACCTGAAAAGATCAAGATCAATCCAAGTATTGCTTCCTTCCCATTTATTTCTTGGCCTCTTCTCAGAATTTACTGAAGCATGAAGTGAATAAAAGAGGGAACTCTTGTCTACTTGGAAGTACACATAAATCCCCACCATTTCATGCTGGAAACCAACTGAAGTGTCTTTAAATTACTCTCATCAAGAGGCAGGTTTAGCTGACAACCTGCATGCTGGTGATTCCACACCTCATTACCAGTGCCTTCAACTACTTTTGCAATTAAGACATTAGCATGGGGTACTTAATAAAGCTCAAAGGGTCCAATTTGATGCAAACTGAAAAAGAAGGAAGAGCGTTTGCAACTTCCACAGGCTTTCCCAGAAAGAATTGCTCGGGCACTACACTATCACAGTAAAAACAGGCTGGAGAGTGAAGTTCGATCCTCCCCTCCTAAAATGACCTTGAAAAGGACTACGCTGTATGCTGATGAAATTCAGTGAACTGAGAACAAGAACAAAGGCACGACTGCCAGAATGTGAAGTCCTCATTTGCATCTAAATTACATCAAATAATTACGAAGTCAGGCTTCCTTGTAATGTCATACTGGTTAAAGTGGATCTACATCCAAGCAAAAAGATTCCATTTTGCAAGGAAAATGGAAGCCTTGAAATGGATCAATTTGGATGCACAGCTGCTCTGAAACAGGTATATTAGGCTTACCTTTAAACTGGTTTTAATGCTTACCTTATAATCAGTGCTACATATACATGCATAAATGCTGAACATGGGCAGTCACCACAAACCTGCCTGGTGCTGGAGCTAACCAAATTTAGCACCCTTATTCAATAACCTCCCCACAATATTTTAACAAGACTTCTAATCACCACATTTCTGTATTTTGTAGCTTACAAGAAACACGCATTCATTCAAAACCAGTATCTGTTGGTTTCAGTCTCTTAGAAACCACTAACCTAGCAAAAAGTAGCTAACTTCAGCAGTGTAGTGCCAGCTTATAGGTAGAAACTGGCTCTATCTACGATTTTTAACATACAGGGCATTTTCTAAAACAAGATGGACATCCCATAAGAAAACATTTACAGCAAGAGACAGAGACCTCAAACTCAACTTCTCCCAGTCCTGTTACTAACAGATTTCTAGTTCTGAAGCAAGTAGAGGCTTTGATGTGATGAAGCTTCATTTACAGAAAATAGTCCAAAGAAATGTTTTGATTCAAAATAGTTTTTTTTTCTTTCTCCAGTAAAACACAAATCATTTAAAAAATCTCAAAATGAAACTGGAATGCTTTAATTTTCGCCAGTTTGTATTTCTGATATCGAAGTTTAGCACTGGATACTGTCCTTGCTAAGCTCTTCTAGAACCACGTAGAAAGGTAGAGAAAGTGCCATTAGCTCAGTGTCCAAAAAGAAGAAAATCTTTATCTAGCATATTCCTTGATGAACCAAGCTGTATACATTTTAAGGTTCCCTATTTCTCGTTATCTTTGAGTCTTCTCTAATATTTCTTACACTTTTCTCAAAGTTTTCCAGATCAAACTGCTTGCTTCAGCCATGCAATTTCTTACATGTATCCCCAACAGCATGGCTGACTGTTCAGCTGAACCCAGCTCTTAGCCAGTCCACCTCCAAGCAAGCTGCTCTACTTTCAGTATTCCCCCAGAGGAGGTCTGCTTCTCAGGATTCACCAATTTTACTCCAGGCAGCCATTCCCTACATCCCTGCCTTTTTGTCAGGCACCTACAAACCTCTTCACTGTTGTTTTTTTTTTTGTGATCACAGGAGCTCCAGAGTCAGAGTGGCCACTGACACCTATTTGTTTGGGCTCGTGGTATGCTTTTTTTTTTTTTTTTTTACAGGTATATCTGCCACTGATTTTCATTTTATCTGGATAAAACTATCTACATCCAACTCCTGTTTTAAGCCAGGAAATGTGTATTATCAAACCTTTAGACAAATTAAAGAAGCATCAAAAAAGACAAAGAAAAGATGGGAAGAAGGGAAAGGAGAAAGACATGTAAAACCTGTGATTTGTCTGAGTTTCCAGCAGCTCTGCACTGGGTTCCTTGGAAAGGGATAAGACTGGCAGAAATTCCATCCCGATCCTTCAGGTTCTCAGGCAACTTCACCTACCCCATTTCAGCTAGGAGTTGTTAAACTAAATTTTATAAAATCTTGTTAATGCAGTGGTTTGGAATTGATCATTAGGGGCCATAAGACACTAGATAAATAGCTTGCTTTGTAACAGTACTGCAAATCTGCAAAAGGTAAATCTTACAGGCTTAAATAAAGATAGGTAAAGACAGGTCAGCAGTGCCCACCATTATATATTTTCTTTCTATGTTATCTCATTATTACTAACTCTACCTGGTTGAATTAGTTCATTTAAGTATCTGGGAACCTGATTGATTCAGCACATTAGAAACTGATGAAGAAAACCACATCTAATTCTGAAATCCAACTAGCAAACGGAATTATGTGGCTCCCTGGAGGAACACCTCAGCTATAACTAATAGCGCCAGAGCCTCAAGGAACCAAATTACATTCCAGCACACATGCACACAAGAAGAAGAGACACCAGCGCAGACACGGCAAGGAAGACAAATCTCCTTGCTCCAGTTGGTCTGCCAGGCCTTCAGCGTTCTCTTCACGCAGTGTTTTGTTTTTCCATCGCATGCAGTCAGAGTGCCTGTGGAAACTGCTGGGACTAAACCGGGAAGCTCATTCCTCAATTACACAGCAACAGAGCCAAGTTGAGCAAGTCAGTGTTCATTCTGGTTTTGTCTTGCTCTTGTCCAGTTCCTTTTGAGCCCAGAACTCCAATCGCTTTAATGACTCCTAATTCAGTGAGAGAAAAGGGCAGGAAAGGTTCCTCTGCCTCACCCTGCTATCACTGAAACATACAGTGACCGGACTCTATGTATACCTTGGCCAGATAGTTTTGTCCTTCCATTCTTTACTCACTGCTAAGTCCTTCAGATAGAAATCTGTTCTCAAGCAACATGGATCCATTGCAACTAAAAACCACTCACCAGTACGCAACATTAATGCAGCTGATCTTCACAGTCCCTCTTCCACACACCCTCACAAAATCGAATTTACATGTACATGTAAGAACTTACATGTTACATGTTCCAGCTGGTAACAGGTTGGGACAATAATGCAGGGGGGAAAAATAAAGGAAGATACGCATCTCACTGCCATGGGGTGACTTACAAGGTCATGTGAAATACAGACAACATTACTGAGTACCTCCAAATGGCATGCAGTGCAGAACTAGGAATGTCTGTATTAAAACAAACCATTTGGGCTCCTGTGTTGTCATCATTTTTCTTCCTAGCATCACTATTCTGGCAAGTTGAGTCATTTCTTATATAAAAAGAAAAACAGCTGCCCAATGCATGGTCAGTTATTACTGGTTGTCCCACCAGTTTATCAGTTCAACTGCAAGTGTAAACCACAAAACTGAAAGGCTTCAATGGCTTCCACTCACACTAGCCCCACAGGGATGCTGCACGTTTCTGTGGTGATTTACACATCACCACACCTGCTTGGACACTGGGAGACAGAGCTACAGCTCATCAAAATGGATGAGATACACTGCAATGATGTCAACAGGCTCTGGAAGGAAACCCTTGTGGTGATGGGGGAACAGGAAAGGCTGAAATGCTGCGTTCTGTAAAAATAAAAGCTCTGCTTATATATATGAAAATTAAGCTTGAAAACGCTTACATATATAGTGTTAAAGTAATCAATCCCCCCAAATGAGGTTGGGTAGGAAAACAAACAAAAAACCTGTAGACATCTCTATTTGCATTCCTTCCAATATAAACATAGCTGGGGGAGACAGAGAAACAAAAGTAATCTGAGACTAGAAGTCTGAGATTTTCTCCAGTCTCTGCCCTAACTACATCAGACACAGACTCTCTCTCTCAAACATTCTTAACCTGAACTTGTGCTTGTCACGAATTTGCTGTTCCTTGACTGTGTCAGAACAACGCAGCTGTTGCAGTGCTGTCATTTTCACTGAGCATAGCTGGACTCGCGCGCATTTCATTGTAACACAATGATACCCGGGTAGGTAAGGCTCTATGTAATCATCCAAAGAAACTGAAGCAAATTCAACTGCTCAGGCCACGGCAGAGACATTTTCAGGCACTGCCTGAAGATTAAAACATCAAGAGAGATACCTTAGCTGTGACCCACCATTAGAGTTGCTACTTGGAAGCATCCTGTCTAAAAACGTACAGTAACCTTTCAAGTACATCACTTGACCTCAGGAAGTGCTTGCCTCAGGTCCCTCTGCCCAATTTTCAGTATTTCTGAGAAAAACATTTCCAAGCTGCATGGCTGTACTGTTTTTCTTCTTTCCCAACTAGACTCAGAGCTCCAATGCACTGTGCATAAAAACTTACCAAGAGGCACAGCAATCCTGTGAAGGAAGGATGCAGATGAGTAAGTTTCTGCCTTGACTTTATGCTCACGAGCTACAAGGAGTAAACGAGGGAGGAAATGGGTGCCCTGTATCTAGAGACCATCCTGTTACCCCAACAATGCACCTGGTGTGTGAAGCACGAAGCACCCCCTCAGCCTCAAATCCATGCCCAACCCATGGTAAATGGCCAGCTGGAGGAAACCATCTCCAGATGCTAATTTTCAACCGTCTCAACTGCTTTAAAAGTTTCCCCTCTTTCACTCTCACTTTGCACTTTTGGGACTTCTGCAGGCATGTAGGAGATGAGTTAACACCCAAGGGAACAGAAGGGCAGGGCTGGCATTCAGCTGACTGCCAGTAGAGGTATGATCCTTCTTTCCCTCCGTTGGTTAACTGTGGGCTCCAGAACACAGCCTGGTCCTGGGAATTTCCGAACCTCACAGAGACTTTGCCTTAAAAGCCTACCAGAAACCTATACAGCAGCAATTTCCCAAATTCATTCTAGCACTAGATGACCTACATGAAGTCCTGGAAAACCTTTTTCCCCTCCCTCTAGTTAGGTTTGCTGATTTTTCTTACAGGAAAGCGATTAGTTGGGAGCAAAAGACTGAAATGTATTGAACATTAATAATTACTTTCAGGCTACTGCAGTCAGGCACAAACATGCCTCCTTATAAATCAGTTGCTTTTTTTTTTTCTCCTATCTTATAAGAGCTGTAATGAAAATAAATGCATTACAAATACAGACAGGGCTGTAAATAACAACTTATGTCTTATAGCTGAATATAAATAGCAGTACAGAAACTCTCATTCCTCTGTTGCAACAGACAAACAAGTCTGACTTTTATTATTGATAATGAATGTTTTGCCTTGCATAGAATCTTTCAAGCCTGATGGATTTTTAAGTGTTTCATAGTACAAATGCATGAAAGAACCAGTTCTGGAACAGGGGACAGCTTAACGTACACCACTCAAAGTTTTGTTTTGGGTAAAAGGAACAACAAGAAGTTTGACCCTGCAAAAAAGTCTTTGAAACATTTGCAGTGAAACAGTCTGTTGGTCCATATTTGTATGTGCTTCATGATCCCATAATAGGAAGGGAGAGAAGTAAAACTGAGCTAAGCACAGACTGTGTGAGAGGGAAGGTGATGAGAACACAGGAACAATGACATCAGGACTATTGAAAAGTGAGGAAAAGAGTGAGGGAGAGATTATAGAAACACGTGCTAAAGTTGAGACTCCCCCACACATTTTATGTTGGCATATTTACCGGGACTATGCACAGATTCAGGTGGGAAGGCCAACCATGGCATCATTCACAAATGAGCCATGCCGTCAGGCCAAGGGGAACTGAAGATGTATTAAAACAAGGAATGTCCATGGAGACCTCAGCAACCTGTACACTGCATTTCCCACACATCAGCCACTTCTTGGAAGAATTCAAATTGCCCAACTATTTTCTCTTTAATAATCTTACTTAATAATAACAAAAAAAACAATAACATGCATTACAAATTTTCCATCAACTGCACCCATCACAATTTATTTTTTTTTATTAACATATTCTGACTTGCAAAGCAAAAATTGTTTCTGAAAGGTTAACACATCACGAATGGATCAGGAAGCCTAACACAATTGGTAATTGATCTTGGATCAGGCAACAGCTTTCTGTTCTTGGCACTCCTCCTGCAGTTGAAGCTCCAACATAGTCCAACTGCACAACGGAATAAACGCTAGCACTAATGAAAACAAATGACTTTGGCTACTACTTACCATGTACAGATCCTTGTTGATGCCCAGATATTTCCCATTTCCACAACCAACATCAGCGACTATTGACCCTTCTGGTAGCGACCTGAGAAACTCCACAATTCGGGGCCACGGGCTATGCCTGGTACTGCTGAAGTGTGTGGCAATCTCTTCGTACACCTTGTGGACATATTCCTGCTCCAGCTCCGAGGCTTCCATCTCATTGTGGGGAAACGATGGTTGTACCTGTCTTTGCTGTCCTTTCTGGCTGTCACAGACAGATGGGTAAACTAGATGTACCAACAGATATGCAAACAAGAACATCTTTTTTTAAACAAAGTCATTTCATATTAATTAAACTTACTTAGCAAAACAAAACAAAAATAAAAGTGAAATATTAAATTGCAACAAGTGTTTCATTCCTTCCTTTACCTTTTAAGAACTGAAACACAGGTCAAACTGCAGCACCGTTTGATGATTTTACAGCAAGCAACCTGCCCATGTGTACCAGAGGCTGTCTGCAGTGATCACTCATCCTACTCTATTAACAAGGTTTGTGTTTTCAAAACTGAGACAGTGCCCCTAGCATCAGAGACCACACCATTGCAATTCTGCCTCTGAAATTCCCATGAAATGCTGTTCTGAGGGCACAATTGGACTTCAGGTTCCACATAACAACTGAGCAATCTATCAATTATTATCTGTACTGCCCTAAGGCACTTACATGGTTCTATCATTGCAGATCTGACTGCTTTTCCTGCTCTAATGTACTTATTTTCACAAAACTACAGTCCCCTTCAAATACCCAGAACTGAAGAATAGTAGCTACTCCTGTTATATTACATTCTTCCAGCACTTAAGGTCCCAAAAAACACAAGATTAATACAGAATCATCTGACTCCAGTATTAGACAAATGCCTTCCTGTATACCGAAACTCCAGCAACCACACAGTTGCAACTAATTCAAACCATACTGCATGGCTAACCCCGTAGTGTTTAGGGACAACTCCCAGGACCGCCAAAATTATCTAAAGGCATAAACCAATTTGCTCAAGAAATGTGCTTACATATTGAGGATATGCAAATAACAGTTTTGACTGGGAGAACACCTCAAGACACTTACTGCAGTTGCAAGGGCTTCTCCTCACTTTCCTGAATGTAAACGATGTCCTTGTTTTCCTTTGATTTAGTGTTAAATCTCCAACATCAGCAGTGATTGTTCCAACTTTCTGTCCCAGCTCAGAAGCTTGTATGATATCATATTTTCTGGGTGTAATCCTAAAACAAAGTAACACAAAATCAAAGAACAATTTAATTTGCATCAGAAAAAAATAAACAATCCATCTTTATAACAAGGCAATTCTTAAATGCTCTGACAAGTGTGATTACAACATGCCATTTAATGTACTGCTGCTTCTATTTTCAGCTTATTCAATTTCAGAGAACAAAAAAAGAAGTGGTGACACGTAAACTAATGATGTTAATTAAAGTGTTATTTAATTGAAAGGAACTACGGTTCCCTTCCCTTACTTCCTTTCCCTCCATAAGTTCGATTATTTTTAGGCCTTTATCTGAAATATATTCATTAAAGATAAAATACACTAGTAAAAATGGAGGCTGTGGACTTAGAATAGTATTGACCAGCTCTAAACTGGCAGATTGAAGGTTCTTGTTACAAATGAGCCTTTTCACAAAGCCTGCTTTGCAACAGAATTGCTTTTCCATTTATTGACTGCAGAAGATGCAAAGACTAGCACTTCAGAGATCTGCAAAAATGCCTGAAGGGTGCAGCTCTGCTGTTCATCTTTCTTGACCAAAATCTATCAATCAAGTGAACTGGGAACAGAGCTTTGTAAGCTACTTCTGGCTTTGACACAGATCTTAATGGAAAACAAAAACATTTTTGGAAGCATAAAATTCATAAAATGAAAGCAACTTGGAACATTTTTTGGAGGTGAAAAAAGTTTCAAACAATTTTATGAAGAGATTTACATCGCAAAAAGTACCACAATGTAGAATTTTGAATAGCTCTACAGTAGATCTCTTAAAATTGACAAGAGGAAAATGAGAAAGTAAAATGGGAAACAACATGAGATAAGAGATACAGCTGCACCCACATGTGGCTTCCTATCGCTTGCACATGGGATAAAGTAGATACTCTTTGAAGAAAATCAAAACTCTTTAGGGAAATAGCTTGGTACTTCAAAGCTGCTACTGTCACTGATACATTTCCCTTTCCTGAACTTAGTCATCAAGGAGACAAATGCAGAAATTTTCCCAAGGAAAAAAAAAAAGGAATCTCTAAGGAATTGGCCTCAGTGAAGCCTCTTCAGAGCTGCTGACTTCAAAGTCCTTGATTCCCAGAAGGAAAAACTCTCAGTATAAAACTGACTTCCATATTGGTTAGCTGAGTTTAACCTTCATAAGCTGAGCTAGAAGCAGGGGGAAAAGTCTCTGATATTTTTCAGTAAAGCAGAACAGTCTCAACTCTTACTGCTACTGCAACTTTTTTGCAGGTCACACGAAACTGCTGATCAGTGCCTGTGCTTAACCAAGCAGAAGAATGATGTGAATGCCAAGAAGGCAGCCTGATCAGCAGGCCAGCAATTTGTTGTATGTCACCTTTCCTACCGCAGGGAAGCCAATCGTTAGTCCCATCACAGAGAGAGAGCACAGGTCCTTCCTGTCTGGAAATCACTGATGGTCCATGGAGATCTTGCACAAAGACAACACAGGGCAGTCCTAGCAGAAAGCTCCCAGAGACAGCCACGAGAAGCATGGGATCTAATAAGAAAACTGCCTTGTCCATGGCAGTTAATGAAACTACGATGAAATAACCAGCTAACAATGGCCAAGATTCCCTTGACAGCAGAACTTCAAATCCCAAGTTTGCAGTTTTGCTATTTGATTTTCTCTTTATGTAAAGTATTTTTGAATCTGCAGCAATAAGCTGTGAATGCTGTGAATATTTTCAGATATAAGTCTTCTTTTTCTGGGCTCTGTGGTTCCAATCTACATGCTTTCTCCTTTTGTCCATGCTACAAGAAAGAATGCTAGATAAAGGCTGGACTGATAACAATATTCTCAATGTCAACAATAAAATGCTGTAAAAATCCTTTTCCTGTGCACCTTTTGTTAACAGGGTTAATTAAAATAAAATCTCTAGTTCTCTTGGCACCCAAACATACAAAGTGAATACATTTCCAGAATGATTCCAAAAATGAACCTTTTGCTCTCTGATTTGATTTCTGGGGAATAGATAAAAGGCATCACAAACGATCTTAAATACATGTTGATGTTATGTATGCAAGTGAATTAACTACACTTGTTCGCTGGATTATTCATCTCATTAATTGCAACAGCGTATTTCACTGGCATGAAGGAAAACTTGCTCCTTACTGGCAAACTGTGCAAGCCCACCCTATTATCTCTGTTCTCCTTGGTTTCAGAAGATGCCCATTAAGTAACAAAGTGCACCAGGTGAAGCTGAGAGAAATATCTGATGCTGCAACAATAGGTACTTCAGAAAAAAAAATAAGAAAAAAGATAAAAGAAAAACATAAAAAGTGTTACCCATTCTGAAATAAAGAGATTCCAATACCCATCTACCTCAGTTGAGCATCTGGACCCGCTACTGCTTTTAAAAATATTTATCATACAGAAAAACTATTTTTAAGGAAGGCAGACAAGCACCAGGAATGGGAATATATGGGTAGAAAGTCCCAGGGCTGGAGATACCCTGCCAGCTCCCCTGGGCCAACTCCTGGTCCCCAGGCCAGCAACATCACTGACATGGAAGCAAGTATGTTCTCAGATTTGTAGACAACCCTTCCAAAAAAGACTGACAGTATTTGACAGAACAGAGTAAGAAGTCTATAATGCTGGACTTCATTGCCCAGGACTTCTTTCAGGTTGGAAATGAGGAGACATTCCTTCTCAGAAAGAGCAGTCAGGCACTGGGACGGGTTGCCCAGGGAGGTGGTGGAGTCACCGTCCCTGGGGGTGTTCAAGGAGAGGTTGGACGTGGTGCTTGGGGACATGGGTTAGTGGGTGACATTGGTGGCAGGGGGATGGTTGGACCAGATGATCTTGGAGGGCTTCTCCAACGTTAATGACTCTGTGATTCTATGATTCTATAATAATGCATGTCAGGAGTACCAGCTTCTTTTTACAATTATTTAATTTAACGAGGGAATATACAGGTAGTGTAAGTGCTCTATAAAAATGAACAATGTAAGCATCGTTGGGGAGTTCATATTCACCCTTCTTCATAATACAAATTAACCAGTAAAATTAAAAGGCAGAAAGTCTGCCAATAAAAGGATTTGATGTTTAATTTACACAATGTAATTAGTCTCTCCAATTCACTGCTGTAACCAGTGACTGCTTGGGTCAAACAAAGGAAGAAACATTTATCATGGGCATTTTTGTCCAATACTGTTGCCTTCAGGGGGCAGTGGCGACCCGGTTCAGGAACGGCACGGCGACCAACCCCAGGCCGCTCGGTCCATCGGCTCACAGACACCAATGTGGTGGATGGCAAATGGCGTTTATTGTCGAGTCACATGGGCTTATATACCCGAGGCCCATAGCATCACTTCCGCTTGCTTACATCACAGGCCACACGCTACTGTCCATCAAGGGAGGGGCTCCACCTTTCCGTACATCACGACATCTTCCAGCTGCCAGACCCTAACTACCCACATTTCCCCCCTCCCTATGCACAACCAAATTAGCTAAAATATAACAATCTTAAGATGTAGACATCATAACTTAACTAAAAAACATAAGGCACAATAACCAGGAGAAAACTAAGAGGTAACTGGTAACCCTGAGTAAATACACTCTTAAAGTAGTTGTTGGTGTTCTACCAACATAATGTTAACTTTCTCTAACCAACTTTTAACAAACAACACAAACATATTTAGTATACAAGGTCCAAAGATAAGATCACACAAAGGCATTGCAGCCCCCCACCCACGGAGGTTGCTTCGCTGTTGTCTGGATTCTGCCAGTGTGGAACTCTCAGGCTTAGACAGGACGCTTGCTGACTTATTGTCTTCTCTTGTCACCGGGGTATACAGATTACAGGGGTGCCCGATGATCCATTCCTGTGAACAGAAACTCAGTTTTCATTAGTTTTGTTCTGAAGTTGGGGTGTCGGCTATTTGGAGCTTCTCTGGCCGCACGAATTGCCATACCTTCGTGGGCCCTCAGGCCCTGGACTTGCGCCTGGGGGGTGATCACTGTTGGGTCCGTACCCATTAGCCGCTGCAGGCTAGAGCCATACAGTGTGTGATCCGTCCCAGTTACTTGGGCCTGTTGTCTCATACAGTTGTCCCCCCATTCTCGTTTAAAAATGATCATCCCACCCCCGTCAAAGATCAGTCTACAATTTTGTTTTATATCAAACGGGAGCATGTCGTCTCCCCTGAAAACACCATCTATGAGGGTGGAGACCATTGCAGAATGAAGCCCTTTATCCACAATGGCTTTAACAATCGCTTGCACATCCTTAGGGTTTGTTGGTGAGTGAACCCTCTGCCCCCCGTCTGTCACCCAGACCAGGAACGCTAGCATGGCCGATAGAGCCAAGATGGTGCACGCAATCTTATTTTTCCTCCAATCTGTGAGAGGAATTTCTCCGCTTCGCGGTGCAGCTTTATTTCGGATGGGGATATTTTTGTTATCTGTCCCCATTTCCTCCTCCGAATGTGAATCGGTATCTGATCCGGAGTCGGAGCTCGGCTGACTGCTCACCTCCGAGTTCCGGTCCCCTCCCATCGAGTTCCGGCCCCGCCCCCCACCCCTGCGGTCGGGCCGCTCCCTGCCTCGTGGCTCGCCCCGCCGCCATCTCAGCGAGGCGATTGCGCCACAGGAGCGTTTTTTCGGATGGCCATTCCGATCGGCTCTCTGCCCCTCTCTCACGCTTCTACCTCCTCCCCGGTCGTCCCCGCAACCGTTCTCTTTCTCGCATTTCCACTTGTTAGTAAAACCTAACGCTTTATCCCCGTTCCCGCCGGAGGCTTCTTCACCCGACTCTTCGTCTTCTAGTTCAGCACCGTACTGGGGCGCACATGGCCGTGGTCTCTCCCAGATTTCCCCAGGCTCTGGGTCCCCACCGGCATCCCTGGCTTCCTCAGCCGAGCCACCCCACAGCTTCCACAACTTTGATACGACCTTCACAAGGGTTTCCATCTTCCTTGTTGGTCCGGGAGCTTCCTCCCCGCCGGGCTGGTCCCGCCGCTCCGGCCGCCGTTCACCCGAATCCAGGAGTTTTCCCGGGTTTCGGCACCACTTGTTGCCTTCAGGGGGCAGTGGCGACCCGGTTCAGGAACGGCACGGCGGCCAACCCCAGGCCGCTCGGTCCATCGGCTCACAGACACCAACGTGGTGGATGGCAAATGGCATTTATTGTCGAGTCACATGGGCTTATATACCCGAGGCCCACAGCGTCACTTCCGCTTGCTTACAGCACAGGCCACACGCTACTGTCCATCAAGGGAGGGGCTCCACCTTTCCGTACATCACGACATCTTCCAGCCGCCAGACCCTAACTACCCACACAATACAAGGGTTTACATATTATTCCTCTGAAGTACACTACTGTCACTCTCAATCCTCACCAAGTTTTCAGCTTTCTTTGTCAATTTCAGTGCTCCTATTGTAAGTATTTCCCAGTGGTTCACGATTTAAAAATCTTATTGAAACTCTACAATAAGCAAAGCCTCAAGACACCTTTAAAGAAATCTCTTTTCCTAAGATCCCAAACATGTTCACTATACTGCAGCCTTATCAGTAGTTAAAGTGGTCCTAAATCAATGGGAAAGAGCCCAGGAGGACTTCCCTTTGTGACCTTGTGGACTGACAACTAGCTTCCTAAAATTCCCATTTTTTTTTTCTTCAGTTTAACCTGAGCAGCATCTAGACAGAGGAGAGAACGTGTATAGTTATCTTAAAACCTCTTGGTTTCTTTCAGAGTAATTTTAAATACAGAGTAATTTTAGATACAGATAATACATTATTTAATACATTATCAAAGCAAATGAATAACAAAATTTAATACACTATCAAAGCAAATGAATAATATACTTTCTCCTCCTATTATCAGCACGCAAGGGCTCTTACACATACCCATGTGTCCACAGGTATCTAGATTCTCCAGACATCACCAATAAACTGCATCGGGGCAGCAAAACTGCCACTGTGTGGCCATCAGGGTGTTTGAAATCCATCACAATCTAAAAAGAAACAAAAACAACCACCAGCAATGAACATGGCTTACAGAGCATCATATACATGCCAGGCATTCCCAAGTCTCAAGCTTTGTTTGTTTCTTCAATGTGTTAATCAGAACATTGCCACAAAACAGCTACGTATGTCCTAAAGAAACAAAAGGTTTCTATCCTACAAGCCTTAAGATCCCTTCCTTTCAGCAGTGTGTTCAAAAATTTAAGGCTGTCACAAAATTTTTAAACATGTTATCTTATAAATAATACAATTGAAATAATAAATAGTTTATTTACACAATAACAACTTCATTTGCAAGATCATGGGAGCTCTGCTTAATCTTTATATGTACCTGTGATATAAGAAGAGATGATTACCTTACAACTAAAGGCAGCTGCCTAAGGAGAGGGGTCATTTGCTATCCAAGTTACACATCTGGGCTAAGGCAGTCAGCTACTGCCTTTTTGTAAGGTTTATGCAGAGAGAGACAAGTATCTCCGCAGGGCAATTCATCATAGTCTAAAATGCAGTTAAGTGATGTGGGATGACCCCAAGCCCTCTGGAAATGCCCATTTATTCTCAGCAGATTGAGCTGAGACAATTAACTCAGGGTAGATACATAACATTTAAAGAACAAGTATTAGGGCAGACAAATCATTTCCAACCTGTCCACATTCTTAGAGCTCTGCAGCACAAAAAGGACAAGGAGTCTCCCAAGATCCTGACTAAGATGCCAGCTACCAGAGCAGCCTTTTCTTATGTGCCACCTGGCTTCTAGCCATGGCAATATACTGAGGTAATGCTTTCAGCTTTACAAAACTTCCCAAATGAGAGAAAATCCTGCTGTGAAAAACAAGGAACAGGTCCTTTAAGCATGCCAAATGATTAAGACTTAACAATAAAAAAAACAGTGGTCAAAAATCATTCAAGTCATGGTTCTAGCTACACTGAGAACAAACACCATGAAAAGTGGTGCCACCTGATTTGTAACCTACTAAGGATGCAATTTAAAAGCAGACTTACTACGCTACACCAGATTGAAAGAAATTAAGCAGTTTTGCTTCTGCATACAGATGCATTAATCAAAAGAAAACAATGGTGCAATGATTAGTCATTCAGCACAAAAAAAAAAGACAATAAAACAAGACTGTTTTAAACACTATAAATTATCACTTGCAACTATTGCTATTTATTGTTGTGCACACTGGAGCAAACTACAATGCCATTTACATTTTTAGGGAAAAAAATTGTTTATGCTTTAATACCAGCTACATAGAGCGCCAGCTTCTGCTCCTGATGAACTACATAAATTTGAGGAAGTAAATCAGCATGACGAACAGTGGGACAGAAAGGGTAAGAGAAACACGGAAAAACAGGAATACAGCCTACCTGTGAGCTCTGATTAATTACTACGAAACATTTCAACAGCTACACAAAAAAATGAATGGCAGCCACTTTCTAATATACTCCTTCCCTTGCACGTTGTAATTTCTTCCAGGTAAAGAAGCTTCACAGATCTAACAGGGCGGCTGCGCCACACAAAGTGTGGCTAGGCACATGCCTCTGTGAAAAGCAGCACTCTGGTAAGGTAAAGAAACCAGAGGATGACTGATCAAGAACATAAGTAGGGGAAAGGCATGAGAAGAAGTGAAGAGAGAAGTGGTTGGATTAAATGGATGAGAGGACACCTCAGCCTCTTTTGCTTCTCTGTTCAGCTGCTGCTCAGGGACAGGTGTAAGGAGCATGAGACTGGGTTCTTCAGAAGCGCAGCAGAATAAACTGAAAGAGAGACACTGTCCAAATTCCTTCCTTGGAGGCTCAGTTACCCCTATCTGCTGTCTGGGTCAGTAGTAGCAACAAAGCCCAGTTCTTGCAGATGACATTCAAGAGTTACACTTTCTCCAGGAGTCAATGCTTGCCCGTTCTGTGGGGTCCCCTACACTTCCAGTTCCCATCTCTCTTCAGGGTCTGCAAGAGGACCTTGGCCCCTTTCACATTTTCATGTGGGGATTTACATTTCAGGCTGTATGAAGTATCTGGCAAATCTAATCCTCACCAGCAAAGGATCCCAGCTCTGGCCCTGCTCCCTACTCTCCTGTGTAGGAAAAGTTTCTGTATTATTATCTCACAGTGTGTGGCTGTTCCCCTTCTAAATGTATTTCATCCTCGTGTCAAGCAATGATGATTTGGGGCAAAATATAAATAAAGGATTAATTTATTTGCAAATGAGCAATGACATTAAGTAATTAGCTGTAATGGGAAGAGTCAAAAATCCAAATTCAAAACTGATTTCTGTTTATGAAGCAGACAGATATCCTTAGCTGAAGAATACGGAAATTCTGCAATTTTCTCTTAACAAATTAGACACTGCAGTTCAGAGAGAGAATCAAATTTAAGGAACCCACTGTGAACATTTGAAGAAAAATTAGTGCAATTTTGGCGTTAATGTTTCATGCCTTTATCTATATAATACCTGCACCTGAAGGCTTAAAAACCAAGCCAAAGTACTTCTGGTCTTTGTCTATGGTACAGTAGAGAGCATTTAACCCAGAAGGGTTTTGAAGAACCCCGTTCTTATCTCTGAAAAGCCTATTACTGACTGAAGCAGATAACATCCCCACACTCCTATATGTGTCTTTATCCTGACAGAGCATTCTCAATTGTCACTGTCACACACACACACAAAAGATTAACGCATTCAGCCCGCTTTTTAATTTACTAAGGACTCACAGTCAATAAAGTAACTCTGTCACTGCTGAATCAATCCGCTTCATGACAGCTTTGCTCCACGGGAGCTATTTCCAATTTCTTTTTTTTAACCTATTTACTTCTTTCTCTTAGGTGGCTGAGTCAATAAAGATCAAATTTCCTGCTAGCCCATGGTGCATCACCCAGGGATTACATTCAAAAATAAAGAGAGTAGATGCTTTGATCTTACACAACTTCTACCTTCTTTCTTTGTAGTGTGGAAGAAGTGTCTCTCTATATATACACCAAAAACTTGAAAGAAACACAAACAGCTAATAATACCTACTCGTGGATTTAAATATCTTGTCATGATGCCAGGTTATTTAAGAGTGTTCATGACAAGGGAGCACATGAAGCAGTAAACAGCTTTCAAGGATGGCTAAACATCAAAGCAAAGCAACACCCACATCACAAACACTGTTCCTCTGGTATAAAATACAGCTAAACAAACACAAAGAGAAAAGAATCCAGCATGAAAGTAAAAGGGAAGAAAGTATGTTTTTCTTAACTCCTCAGGGAACGAGAAGTCTGTGCTACCTTTCAGTGCTGCAGTACTGTACCTCCCGAAAGTGCAAGGGAAAGGAGATGAACGACTGGGCTATCAAATAAGTACTGATCCAAAGGCAAAACAGACGTAGAGCAAGGGGACTGTAAGGACAACGTCAATAAGAATTTCACTGCTACAGTGGGGAACAACAGGTTTTTTCTAAGCTTCGTCTCCGATGCAATTTGTATTTGATGTTAATAGACTACCTTAGATGAAACATACTCTAAAACTCAAAGAAGTGCAACATGGAATATTTTTCCATTCTCTGACATTATTTACTGAATTTTCAGAGAGAAAACACACATTATTAGCCTACACAGCAGTTTCCCGTGTGTAAAACAGATGAAAAAGAATTTCTACTTCAAAGACAGTAGAGAGGTTTAAAGCCCACACACAGAGCTTGAACAACACAGTGCAGAGATGAGAGCCTGGTGGCCTATGTGGGACTCAGGGAATCAATCAATAACTTTCAGTGTCTTTCATTGAGTGCAAAACCCATACTAACTTACAAAATTTGGAATTTAGGAATATTCTGAATATTTAGGGGCAGAGAGTAGGATTACCTTTCCCAACCTATCTCATAGGAAATTTATTTTATGTAACCTGATATTTACATCCACTATCATGGTCTCTAGCCGTGCTCCAGAAGATGAGTGCAATGATCATGATGATGAAATATTACTTCACTACTGACTACCTCAAAAGTCTCTAACACATGCAACAGGCCTCACCCAGATCAGATTTAAGCTAAACCATACCAACTCATGCTAAGCTTGCTTATCTATCTAGACACTACAGTGACACTAATCAGATATTTAATATACTTCCAGGTTCTCTTTCTTCAAAAATTGTATTCAATATTTGATCCATGCAATGCATTATTTATTCCTATATCATCCTATTATTATATTATTTATATCCATATACATTATATATACTATTTAGATTTATTCCTGTTTTATTTATTCCTCTTAGTTTTTAAGCATTCATTTCCTAGACCTCAATTATTTCAAAAATCAGCGTACTGCGTTCTTTTCCTTCTGAGGTCTCACCTTGCTGTTAACTGTCCTGATAACCACAAGGAGATTGTATCCATGGAACAAGATAGCAGTATTTCTCCCAGCTCAGGTTGAATGTTTACCTACAGTACAATGGATCAGTTGCATTACTACTGCTTCCCTCGCTCTTCCACTACAGGTATAACATCGTCCTTTCTGAAAAATACCTACCCAACCCCAGCATATGACCTCAACGTCCTCCTGCGAATCCTGAGACAGAGACTTTGTCAAGTTCTCAACATCCAGTTTATTCAATTTTGCAAACATGCCATTTTAAATCTTTAAAAAATGGCCTCCCTAGGTCTTAGCTTAAATTATTTTAGGACACAGAAAGCAGGAGGCTAATGCTGTTAGTCTCCATTTCATTTCTTCTATTGACTTAGCCTTCTCTGCAATATTTTCCATCCTTTCAGTCGTATGTCTTCCCTTACATCCACAGGCAGTCCTACACTGACATACTGGGAGCTGCATCCACCTACACCAGAGCAGAGCATGCCCCACACGCATCAAATCTCTCATCTTCTTTTCCTGATACTGTGTAAGTTGTACTGTTAGCTCTGTACTGGGACTACAGTTCAATGAAAGAGCACAAGATGACTACAATAAAAAGGCAAAATCCTAATCCTAGTGGTTTCCAGAGGGCTCATTCTGCTCACAATTTAGAGCCAAGACGACCCAAGGACTCTCTCTATTTACACATTTAATGCTATACCAAATGACCACCAAGAAACCACTGAACAAGTCTTTTCAACACAGACACAGATGTTCTGTAATAAGTGCAACTTTATTATGCAAGTTTGATGACATTTACAGAGTTCTAGCATGCACATCTGTGCACATGCTGCTCTGATGTATCCACTTTTTTTCCTACACATGATAAAAACTTGTAAGATCTCAAAAGAGATTTTCAGTATCTCAGTAGAAAAGAAAGGATTTGGGGGCTCAAAAAGAGTATATCACCTTTTAAAACTCAATGGTCATTTATAAACATATGTGGAAACACATTGTAAATCAAGTTTTTCCATGTTCCTGAGGTTACAAATACATGTGCAGAACTCTTCATCCCTAATCTTGTTCCCATGCCACCCTACCTGTACATTTATCATCCTGTCATTGACAATTATAGTCTTTAACAGCAAGCTTTCTGGAGCAGAAGCAGCGTGAAGGACTGTGAACAGTGCCCCCACATAACATCAATAATAATCAATACAGGACAAACCAGTCCTTGGCTGAGTAAAAAATACTGCCAAATGTGGGATAGGAAACCCTTACAGTAATGAGAGACTCATTTCCGGAAAGGAGGACCTGAAATGCTTACAACTGGGGTGATACTCACACCACTTATTAGTGTAGCACAGACCTCCTAACGGTCGTAACACTCCAAGTCCTTACAGGTTCAAGATACTTCATGGCATGGATAAAACACACTGCATGTTCATCATCCAGTACAGTGGAAGATCATCTTCCCTCACTCACCACAAACACCAGGGTTGTTCATCAAATCCTACTCTCTGAAGGTCTCAGCTTTCTGCTTGTAATGCTGTGGTACAGGAAGCCAAGGTAACTCCAAGCAGTAGGGCAGGATTCAGTTCAAGATGAGGACAACTACATTTGGCCATAAACTCAATGCTTACATTAAAAGTCCTGTTAGGGCACTGGAACCTGTGAAAGCAGGTACTAGGTGCCTACATTAGCATAACCTGAATCACTCCCCAGGCTGGCCTGACTCAATCCCCATTGGTATCAGTGGAGCTCAGGCATGAAGTGCACATGTACACCCATACTTGCCAACATAAAATTTTAAGTGTCTTAATCCTGGACTCAATACCATTGATGACACTATTAAACACAGCACTTAACAGTATAGATTCACCAGATGCCTCAAATCTGTTTAAAACAGTCCTGCCTGAATTAAAACTTCTTCCTGCACTATTGTCACTATGAACTTGCCCCCTACACACTGAGGAAGTAGCACGTAAACAGCCCGGTGCTGAGCATCTGTAATTCAGCAGGATGAAAGGATGCATCTGCTCAGCCTGAGACTGAAGCAAAGCTAGCCGCTCGCGTGACTCCATCTAACGACAGTCCCAGAGACCACAACAATAACAAAGAACTGACAGAACACAAGACATCCAAATCCTGTTTTTTCAAACTAATTCTTGCATCATACCTCATAAAAGAGAAGTAACAGGTATGAACTAGAAAAAAAGTAGATTTCAACTAGCTCTAAGGAGGAAATTCTTCACTCAGAGGGTGGTGAGGCCCTAGCACAGGTTGCCCAGGGAAGCTGTGGATGCCCCATCCCTGGTAGTGTTCAAGGCCAGGCTGGATGGGGCTTTGGGCAACCTGGGCTGGTGGGAGGTGTCCCTGCCCATGGTAGGGGGTTGGAATTGGGTGATCTTTAAAGGTCCCTTCTAATCCAAACCATTCTATGATTCTATTCTATAATTCTACTATGAATGTACCACACATCTGAAATATACATATTATTTTCAAGTAGGTAAAACGAAGAGAAATAAACATATTTTGATGTTTGGATAGGTGTTGTTCTAATGCTGCTGATTTTCATCACAAGTACCATATATTTCTTCTCTCGTACCCTCAAACTGCTTCACTTGCTCAATGAGTGTCTTCACATACTGCAGCTGGAAGTTATGCACAAGGGCTCTACCACAGCATCAGCATCTGGCCATGAATTTACAATCGATGGCTTACATGCACATGTACTGCAGAGAGGTGTAAGCTCTAAGAGAGGAGGAGGAGGAGGAACACTGCACAAGGAACTCTGAAACATGCAGTTGTCCCTGCCTTCAGCTGCACCATCAACCTGGGTTCCCTGCAACACTCTCCTGCAGCCCTAGCAAACAGACCAGAGCTTCACCTGCCCTTCCCCAACAGGCTGCCTCTCCACTTTCTGCTCCAAGAGCACAGCTCTCTCTGCCCCCATGCAGAATCTATCTGTCAAGTGTAGTATCGATATCACAGGATTGATAGCTTTGGTTCCAGCACACTTTTAACCTCTCTGAATTGCTAGTTCCTCACTCAAAATTTCCAGAGTCAACTCCACTGGATAAGAGCTCTGTGGAGAAAATATTAAAACACTAAACACAGCTGAAAAGAAAACCAGAAACAAAATTGGTGCAGTATACAAGATGCTCACAGAGTATAAAGGCAGGCAGAGTTCAAACCCCATTTGCTGTACTTACAGGTATTATCTAAGTCCAGGAGTGACAATATACCACAGCAGGAGCTTAACAAGTGAAGCTTGTTTCTTTGCTTATAGACTACTTGTGATTGTTATTACTGTTTGTCATTTCTACATGAAACTTGCCACAGTCTTAAAATAGGCTCCTGCAACAATAGCGATGACATCACCACCTAATGAAATTAGATTTCTCTATTGAGTTCCAGAGCTGAACTGCTGCTGAAATGCAACAGCTAAAGATAACGACTTTTTAATGCCCTAGAGCTCAGTCTGTTTGCTGTTAATTTGTGGCAGACACCAGGATTTCATTTCATGCACCAAGTACCAATCTTCTAAAAATAATGTGAGGAATAAGAATAACTTCCACTGATAAATCTCTTCCAGAGATTAAAAATTCTTAAAAAAAATAAAAAAAAAAAGAGTAATTCTACTCAAACAAACAGAGGCTTCTAAAGGCAAATATAGCAGAACAGCATTTAACGAATGACAACCTAAAACTTGGCTGAAAAATAAATTAAGCTGTAAACATACTAATTGTATTAGTTTTCTTCTATTACATGATTACATTTTTCACAGGAATTAATAGTAACTTCATACGGTTAATCCAACCCACCACAGCAGAGTAGTTCATGTATCATAGTGAAGGGTACATGGGAGGAGTGAAGTGGAGCAAGAGAAAAAAAACAGATTTTAGTTTATAAACAACAATATCGAGTTATAATCTAATCCATTTTTTCAAGAGTTTTAGCTAACTTTGTACTTTATATGATATGAAAACCAATTAGAAGTCTCTAACAAAATCTATGGAATTGCGAGACAGTTTCTAGAGGGTCTCTTTGATTCCACTGAAAAATTCAATCTATGTATTTGTGTGTCACAGTAAAGCATCAGCAGACAACTGAGAACTGGAAATGAAATAATACTGCCTCAGCATATGAAATAAGCACACTACAAAAAAAGCAAATAAGCTTGGAGATAACATGTGGTATTAAAACAAAACCAAGTTGATAAAGTGATTACCCAGTTCTCCTTCATTATTTAGCAGCTAGGACTGCAGTCAGATTATCTTAAACGCTACTGCAGACTACAAACATTTTAGAAATGTGTTTCCCTCATAGTTTTCTTACAATCAAAACAAAATCCTGCTAAATGGAACTATGTCATATTTTTCATAGCATATCTACATATTCTTCCATGCAATACCGAGTGAATTTCATTTTTAAATTATATCATCCTAACTGCAGTTTCTTTTTTCTCTCATTCCAGCAGTGAACAAAATGCTGATATAACTGCCAGAGGAGGGCAGGACAGCAACACTCTTCCCACATTCCCTTCTCAACACCAGGGACTCAAAGAAAATGCAGGATGCTAAAGAGCAACCAACTGGGTGGAAAGAAGCAAAGTGATAGGAACCAGGAGGAGCTGCAGCTCTGCCTTCCTCTTTCAGTAGCCAAAATAATGGACCACATGCAAGAAACACAAAACTGCTACAGAGAATAGAGTAAGACAACTTCCCATCCTAGCAGAACCAGGGGAGAGACCTCAAGTCACAGCACACTCTGCATATTCCTACAGCAATCTAACTATGGTCTGCTCTTCCTCAGGGCTGACACAGGATTTTAGCCAATTTAAGAGCAATCAGGTCTTGCAGTGTGGGGAACATCTTTACTGAAATGCAAGTCAGATGACAAGTTTCTTTCTTTCAGGGAAAGGAAGGGAGGCTGGTATGACTTGTCTCTTACCTGTGGCGATTCTACAAATCTATGCAATATGAGTCCATGAATGTGATAAAGACGAGAGATAAAGCTTTCCAGAGCTATTGGCCCAATACTGGCCCACCAGTAGTAAATGTCAGATGTCTGCGACTCACCACAGGAACAACTCATACAAAGAGACACACGGAAGTTGGAATGTCTCACCAAGATGGAAGAGCAGAAAACAGACTATTTCTACATACAAAACTTTAAAATACGGGCTCTCTCATAGTTTAGCTTTGATTTTGTTCCTCTGATGTAGCCAAGGAGGTAGTGGGGAACATAAGTTCTCTATGCTCTGTCTCATTTCACAGCACATTACTGTCATGCAGCTTCTACAATGAGAAGACCTTATAAACAACCAATGCTACAGGAGAGTGGAAGGAGGTGATTAAGTATTGCAGCACAGACTCCCTCTGAAAAATGTACATGAAAGTGGGCTTTCATGACCCTTGCAAAGATCAAAATAACTGATCAGGTGGAAATGTCAGTAAGACACGTTGATATCTGTGAACAGGATCCTGTATGAAAAAGGTAAGGCAATATCCAGCACAGAAATAAAAACTCAGAATAGTTCATTTACTGAATATTCATCTTTCCCTGAAAACACAGTAAGACTACTATAAAAATTCCCATGAAGGGCTGCAGGCATTGTTGCTCATCTTGGAGGGTTCAATTCTGTATTCATTTACATCATCAGGAAGCTCTCCCTTGATTTCAGTGGGTCTTGTTCACTTTGTTGGGATCCAATTTCAAATAACAGTGGAATGACATGGGCAGAAAAAGACACACAGGACATTTATAGAGAGTAAGCATGAAGAGCATCAGCACATTATGAAGCCTGATGCATGTAACTTGTGGTGCTCAGGACAAATTTCACATGGAGAAATTCTTCAGTAGTTTATAAAATGAGAAACTACTTTAAATGGTAAAAACTGCTAACTGATAAATAATTACAAATGCAACCCCCTTTGGGTTTCCAACTAAATGATACAGAAACTGATGCAAACTGCTCTTCTTCAGAAGCAGATGAAATCCATGACAGTCGGTTACAGCTCAATAAACCTGTCTTATAGATCTGAAAAACACACTACTGAGCTTCACAAATACCACCACAATCATTTGAGCAAACCTCTGAACTCAGCATTAGATCTTAGCAATTCAAATGAATGTCTTCCATTCAGGCCAAGAGACACTTTGGTCCTGCCAACCCAATCTCATTTTTAAACATGGATTGCTACTATTACATTTTCACCCACTACAACTATGCTGCTAGCATGGACAGAGTTAAAGCTTTGTCTTAGAGCCTCTATCAGAGTAATTCCTTAAATGAGTTAAGATGTTTTGTGCCTTCCCCTAAAACTGAATCAGCTACTAACCAAAATAAGCAAAATATGACTGAGACCACACAGTTAACACAGTAACATCCAGTACCTGCCTACCTTGTTAGAGCTCCTGCAAGAACTGAAACAGGTACCTACTGTCAATGGCTGGATACAGTCTAGGCTTTTGAAAGGCTTCTGATAAGATCTGTCAAGCAGCTTATTACAGACCAGCTGCTGCTGCTACAACAGCTACAGATTTGCGTTTGTTCACCAAAACAGATTAGAAATAGATTAACAAATAAGAAGCAAAAGTGCAGGAATAAACGGTCAATTCCCAGCCTGGGAGAAGAGTAATAGCAGGGCACCTCATTCTATCAGTTCTATGACTACCACTGGTCATTCATATTTCAAAAGATCTAGTGGAGTACGTCTTTGTAATATCACTCTGCTTTCAAGGCTTAAGAGAGTCACGACTTTTCTTTACAGATCAAGGCCCTTAATATCTGCAGGCTAGGGCATGATGGATGTGTGTTCAGATGAACAGAAGTCAAGCAGAAGACAGGGATGATCCACGCCCTCAGCCTCACTGTTTAACCTTGAGCCACATGTCTGTCTCGAAACCCTGAGGTTTCCCTTTCACGGAAGTTAGGAGCCTCAGCAGGGTATCAGAGCAGTTCTCCTTGGTGATGTCAGTTTTCTGCTGGGACAAGGCACAGGGACTGGAAGTAGAGTAAGGCACTCAAGGGGCAAAAGCAAAAGCTAAGGAGAAGAGAATGACAAGCCTGTGATTTTCATATCAGGGACAGATATTAGGAAAAAAAAGAACAGAACACCAAAATTAGAGCACAGTGCCAACATAAGACACCCCTCAGGAAGACTACAACTGGCTTCACCCTCTGGCATGGGGGTAGTCCCCCCTGGTCTCCAAGAGAATGAGGCAGGGCTGATAGCAGGTGATACACTGCACTCCCTCTTCCTATTGACTGGGGGTGAGATCTGCAGCCAGGAAGGGAAAATTCCTTTCTGAGTTTGAGACTCTCACATTGGCACTTTCACGGAAACATTACCTCTGTATTTCTAAAACTCCGATGAATCAGGGTTTACATAACAGCATGTTAAATGGCAAATTAGGAAAGACAGAAAAACAGATCTCAATATTGATCGAGCTCCTGTTGCAAGCCTGCAAAGGGAAATTTGACATGGGTTTTGACTAGGATTTTTTCAAGGCAGCTGCAAACTTGGCCAGGCTCCTAAGATGAAATATTGTGAAGTTATGTACCTTTAGAGACACCAAATGGAAGCACTGAAAATAACACCCAAATCAAATCAATATAGAAAATTCTTAACGGAAAGGACTATTCCCTGCTTTGTAGCACTCTCTTCAGATTCACAGACACAAGGATATATGGTTTACCATTAAACTTAATAAAATCACTGCAGACTGATTTTACCCAACTACCTTTCTTTACCCACTATGGCAACTTCGGAATTGAAGAAAACTATATCCAATATCCTAACATCAAAACTGACATTCATTAATATTTTTTGGAAATCAGCTCATATAAAAAGGGCAAACGTGATAATTTATAAAATGTCATTAGAAGCCCATGGGACATTCTGGAAGTCTCACTTTATTCTGCAGTTCCCCAGGAGATGCCAAAGAAATAGATCAAAACCCGAGAAGTGATTACCCCGTCCTGACACTCTCACCTTTCCTGGAATACTGTGGGACAAGACGCATCACGTCTCACTGCTTTGCCTTCAAACTGTATAGTGGTTTCTGTAAGATAGACAGAAGCCCAAAGTAATAGTGACATTTTCTCCTTCAAATCATTTAATGCCTTGTAAACTCCATAAAGCACAACATACTGCAGCAACTAGAACAAAATTGAGCCACTTGGTTTCACTGCGCCTCTTGATAGACCAAGTTGTTCCATGTGACTAAGATGGGAATGAGAATCTCACACCTCCATTTCTGCCTCATTTCGTGGAAGTTTAATAACTTGAATTGCTGGAGGTTATCTGCTATACTACAAACGCAGTGTTGTGAAAATCACCCCCTTCTCCAGATTGTTCATATTTTTAAAAGTACATTCTAATGCCAACAACTATTCCTTCTTCAACATAAATGAATTTTGCAGAAACAAATCAGACTTACAATGATTCCCCTAACAGAATAGTCCAAAGTGCTTTCTTGCTGGATAAACTCATTCTGCAGAGGAAAAGCCTGATTTCAGTATTGTTTCAGACTGCAAGGTACCACTGACGGTGGCATTGGCACTAAGGGAAGTAGGAGACATGTCAGTGGTGGTGTCCTCTAAGGGTCAATACTGGGGCTAGCACTGTTTAACGTCTTCATTAGTGACCTGGACGATGGGACTGTGCCCCCCAGCAAGTTTCCAGACAATACAAAACTGGCAGACTGACCAATACACCAGTGCTGCCATTCGGAAGGACTTAGGCTGGAGAATGGGACAGACAGGAACCTCATAAAGCCCAACAAAGGGAAGTGCCAAGTCTTGCACCCGGTTAGAAATAAGCCCAGGCACCATCACAATTTGGAAACTGGTCAGCTAGAAAGCAGCTCAGCCAAAAAGGATATTGGGGTCCTGATGAACTTGACTGTGAGCCAGCAATGCACTCTTGTGGCCGAAAAGGCCAACAGCCTCCTGGGTTGTATAAGGAAGGTCACTGCCAGGAGTTTGAGGGGGGTGATCCTTCCTCTCTGCTCAACAGCAGTGAGGATGCATTCGGAGTACTGTTTCCAGTACTGGGAACAAACTGGGCTCCCCCATATGAGAAACACAGAGACCTACTGAACAAATCCAGCACAGGGCCGTGAAGATGATGAAGGAGCATCTTTCATATGAAAAGCTGAAAGAGCAAGGACTGTTCAGCTTGGAGAAGCTTCAGGGGAGATCTTATCTATGTGTATAAATACCTGATGGGAGGGAATGAAGAAGAGAGAACCCAACTCTTCTCAGTAGTGCCCATAGGCAAGACGAGAGAATGGGCACAAATTAAAACCCATGAAATTCCATGTGAACATAACACAAGTGTGGTTTGGTTTTGTTTTTTTCTTCCTCTCTCCTCAGACAGAAGTCAAACCCAGGTTGCTCGGGGACAGATTTGGAGCCTCCATCTGCAGAGACAGGCTAAATGCAGTCTCTGACAACCTGCTTTAGCTGACCTAGCTTGAGCAGGGTTTGGACTAAAACTCAGGAGGGCCCCTTCTAACCTAAACAGTTCTGTGAAGATATCACAAGAAGTCTGTAAACCCATGCTGCTGATTACTAGGCTATGAAGGCACTCATGTTTAGTCCACTGGTCTGCCTCGAACTCCTTTTTCATATGCCAAGGCATTTATTTCAATTACTAGTTACTAGAAGCTGCCTAACTCAGATCCTTGAAGGACAAGCATACAAACAATGGGAAGAAAAGTTCTTTCATGACTTAACACAAGAATTATGAGGCTGATTTCTTTTTTTTTTTCTTCTGAAGTGTCTGGTTAGCCAACTTCAGAAAAAGGTTACACAACTAGTTGGGCTGCGAGATTTTTTCCTTATGACACTCCTTATTTAAACGTGTGCATTTCCATTGGAGAAGAACACAGAAAAGACTAGACATAAGGTTTTATGTATTTTTTTTCCAGTAGGTTGCAGCCTAACTTATTCCAGTGAAAAAAAAAACAAAGTCACACTACAAGGAGAAGAATAGAGAAAACACAAGAGTCAGGATTTGCTGACATAGATGCTACTACAACTATTTATTATCAGAGCGTATACATTTTATGAACTGTGATGGGAACAGAGTTGCAGGCTTTGAGAAACTCCTGAAATAACTCACGTATTACATTTTTATCTGATTTTAAAATGTAAACAGCAGTTGCAGTAAGTGCACAAAAATATATTAAAGAAATAAAAAGTTATAAAAGTACCAGAAAGCAAAGGCATCAAATAAAGCAGCATTTTCTGTGCCACTGGCTTGTTTTATTGCATGCATGCTTTGATTGACTGAATCTGAAAAGTTCATTGATAGCCCATTAGGAAAAGGCACTGAAACTTGGACACAGTCTGTTAGCTCCCAATGTCTGTGTCTGAAATATCTATAAATGGCCAAAGTCTAGCTGTTTCCCTGATTGAATTATATACATTCCAATTTTTAACAGCACCATAATCCTCCAGGCAGTCCTCTTCACAGAAAGGTTTGTATTTCTCAGGTGATTAAAATCACTCTGCTTTTGGCCATCTGTTTGAGACCATCACAAAGCTATGTTGTAATATAATCATCTGGAAATGCACTGCCTATGGTGCCTTATTGATGAAGAGAGCATCCAAGTCAGAGTCAGCCTTTTAATTGAAATGAAAAAGGTAAGAAAGCCTGGGGCTGCAGAGTGAGGCAGAAAAGGATGTGAAATTACAGCAGCACCAATATAGCTTTTATAAAGAAAACTAAAGTAACGTTTTCACTCACAAGGTCAACATAGGATTAGATGTAAGGCAGGGTCATCTATCTATTGCTGCTGTGCTGCTATACATACTCAGCATGTATTAGAAAATTAAACTTAGGATTGATAAACTGCACAGAAGATCAATTACAGCTCTTTCCCTAGAGAAACTGCATGAAGAAATGGATGTTCTCAGGTACTATCTAGCATGGAGGTGCTGACACTGTTAAAAGATACCACTGCCGTTGCACAGATCAGAACACACTGCCACAGAAAGTGTGGCCACACTGCCACACCAAAACAAAATGAGTGAAGACTACTGACACTGTTTGCAACACCATCACACCTAATTTTAGACTTTCCTACTCTAATCTGATGCTTTTCTTAATGTTTCCATGGCTTAGATTAACAAATGCATCCATAACCTGTCTGAGAGGACAACGCTGACACTGACACTTCCCTTTCAGGGGATCAAGAACACAGAAGTGCCACTGCCACACACAATATTGGGAAGGTTACTCTTCCTCAGACTCACCCCTAGTCCCAGAAGTAACACATCTACTTTTTTTCTTGAACATTTTTTTAGAAGTCAGTGTAAGAACCCAGATTAAAGATGCAAAGAATGTCAGTGCTCATAATAGCCATGGTCCTCCCTCTGCCTAAAGAGTAAGACAAACCAAGAGAAACAATCAAAGTTGCTGTTTCGTAACAGAAGGACACTGTCTATTGGTATGCAGGTACATCTAACTCTATATGCACACACATCTGTGTCCTCTACACACCACTGCCAGAACAAAATAGCAGATCAGATTGTCCTCACACAGGGTTTGCAGCTTTTCAACAGAGAAAAAAAAAATCAAAACAGGAACAAAAACCACTAACAACAAAATCAAACCTCTAATACCCACTGCAATGACCTTTTGTTCTTAACACTGTTAAACTTCTAGTTATCCAGCACCATGGGAACACACAGCAATATATACCTTCCCTGTAACAAAAAGCACAAGGTCTTAATGGAAATAGGCCATGCAGCTATGTCTAGAATATGAACACCCTCAGGAAAACATAAGAAGGTGCAACGGCCAACTAGAAAAGACTCACTGCAGTAGTGCTTAAGGCAGAGTAGGTACCCCTAAATTTGTGAAACAGGATGGCACAGGTGCAGCACATGAATTCTACAATAGAGTAGAAGTATGGCCACTAACTAGAGGATTAGATGATACAGACTGTTCTCAGCCCTACTACTGGGACATCGTATAGCTTCTTTCTACTTCACTGTTCTTACACTTCCCTTCCTACTCTTTGCCTGCACCACCTGCACATGTTGGAAGCTCTTGAGATCAGGGCCTACCCCTGCATGCATCATGACTAGCTGAGTAGCGTTCAGACTTTGACCAGACCCTCTACAGGTCTGCCCATTTACATTACCTTACTGTAAACACACTGTATATAAATATTGCAGACCAGAGGGAACAGGGGATGGCACAGGAAAAAATGGAAGTAGAAACATAAACAGGGTATATACTCCCTAAGATGAATACAAAATGAAGGAAGGTCAATGCAGCACTGGATGCTAAGATTTAAAAATAGGATATCACTGGCAAATCATCCAGTGACAACATCTCATTGCAGTTGCTTATTTAATTGACATATCACATTACCTTGCATGCTTGAGATTGAACTCAGATGAGTGTGAATAGACATTACGCAAAAACAAATTAAATTGTATTAAACAATATAAAAATGAAACTTCTCAGTAAAGCATCATCAAAATATATACAGATATAAGTTTACCTCAGCTCCTAAACTGAGAGAGATTATTTCATCCTCAAAAGCAGAATGTGTATCAATATGAGGAGGAATTCCTGCACATAAAAGGAAAAAAAAGTTGTTATAATAACAGAGGGTATCTCTTCAAGCAAACTCTATTTACATGGATGTCCTCTTCGAATGGGCTGAACAAACAAAATTTATAAAGGAGCCTTCCAAAACAATTCAGGACAGGATCAGCCCATCGGATTTACACACCCAGATTAGATATTAACCACACAGCTAACCTAAGTGTTCTCTATAATCAATAGAAATACCTAAAAGACAGTTCAGAGCACCCAAAGGCCTCACTCACTCACTGAAGACTCCTACTGGTCACCTTGCTGCAGCAAGCACCTGAGATCATTATGCTCTCCTCTTGGCTTAAAACTAACAGTGACGTTATGCTGGCTGTCTTTGGGCCTTAGCTCATCCATGATCATGTACTTCTCCCTCAAACTCTTCCGCAGGAAGGAATCATCCCAAATACCCCTTGTGTTGCTAAGCAAATGAAGGTGCAAAGGGTTTCAGCTTCAGAATTAGGACCTACTACTACAAACAGATACTGTGAAGGTCAAATCCTGCCCCTCTGCTTTGGAGTTCTCAAGAAAAATCTACACACCACTGCTGGGCTAACCCCTAGGTAGTAATTCTTTTGGGGTGTGTACGAGTAACCACATGTATCTGAGAATTTCCAAAAGGACAGCGATTTCTTTCTTTCTTTCTATTAAAGAAACTGCCATTCCCTGAAGCCCGTGCCACATATTTTAACACAATCAAATTTTGTAGTTGAAAACATGACCCGCGGGAACGTGGTTAAGCTGAGGCAGGGGAAGTTTAGGCTTGACATCAGGAGGGGGTTCTTCACAGAGAGAGTGGTTGCACACTGGAACAGGCTCCCCAGGGAAGTGGTCACTGCACCGAGCCTGACTGAATTTAAGAAGAGATTGGACTGTGCACTTAGTCACATGGTCTGAACTTTTGGGTAGACCTGTGCGGTGTCAAGAGTTGGACTTGATGATCCTTAAGGGTCCCTTCCAACTCAGGATATTCTATGATTCTATGATTTTTTCCTAACACTGTCAGTCAGCTCTACAAAACATCATTCTACACCAGATTTTACCTCCAGATATAAATAACCTGAGTTTCATTCATTTCAGTGAAAGCAATACTCTTGTTTTATGGAGGCCAACATTTAGTCTAATAGAAAATCAGCCAGACTTGAAAAGCAAGGACACGTATCTGCTTGTGTTTGTTCATAAATTTTCTTCTGTATGAAGCACTGAAACTCTTCTTTCAGATGCCCACTAAAGGCAGCATAATTCACTGTGCAACAAGAGGACAGTTCTGCATCACCCAAACAATTCAACCAAGACCACACTGACCTTCCTGCTGTTTACGCTCCACCTACACAGCACATAGTAAGAAACAGTCACCTAAGCATTCAAGTGTGGGTGGTTACTTTCAAGTATAAATCCAAAACTTAAAACATTATTATGATCCTGAATGAAAAAAGTGCTTTCAAAAATGAATTCATTTAATGTGTCTTCAACGTGGCCCCTACAGTTTAGATACAGCTTAGTCATCATTCACTTTTTAAAATCTCAAGTTTAGTGTCCAGTGACAGAATCTGGCTCATAACACAGGTACTAAAGGCATTAATCTGGCTGCACTCTATGTTCATTTATATCCTAACAATTTGCACTCCAGAAAGGGTATTGCTTTATCTTGGTTTGTTTTTAAAAAAACTGCTTCTGTTCTTGATAGAAATCTACAATTCCTGCTAATCTCCTGAGGTCCCTGCCAGGAGTACATGACTGTAACAATTTAACAGATCGGCAGATACATAAACAAATGCGATCAGCTTCTCAGACTCCTGTTTGGCACACACTAAATTAGCTGTCAGACATTGATTCTGAAAGAAAAGCTGTTGTCCTTCGTTCCTAAGGACAAATTAGATATCCACTCTAGAGGATGCCAGATAGTTAGCCTTGATAACTGACCTTAGCAAAAAGCACAGCACATGATTTATTCCCTAGAGGTGTGATGAGAAGCAAATTTCTCTCCAGTCTGGGAAAGATTACAGAAATTGAGTAATTTCTTATTCCCCAGATAAGAGAACACTTCTTGCAGCATACTTAAGAGCCTACTAACATTATACCACGTAGTAGCAGCAAGAGCTGTTTTCTGGAAACTATGCACATTACAGGGAGAAAGTAAAGCTTGGGGAAGCAATGAAGTACACAAGTGCAAAAGCAAATACAACTGCTTATTCCTGTATCCTTTTTTGTTTAGTTTCCATGTTATGGTCTTGCATTCTGGAACACCATCAACTTCTGTAAGTGTTATCAAAAACTGTACTTCTGAACACAAGCTCCTTGGGTTCAGAAACCAGTATGAAGACATAAGGTTTGATATCAAACATCTCAGGTCACAGAGTAAATACATTAAGTAAATGCTTAAATCCTATCCCATTAGATGCTATTCTCTTCTGAATTTCAATTAAGGTAAAAAGCTCAACATTTTTGAAAGAAAAAAAATTTACCTTGTCCAGGTTCATACTGATTTACAGTCAGTTGATCAGGTTTATGTTTGATATATCCCTGCTTCAAGCACTTCTCCAAGAACAAGCTACAAATTTCAGGAAGACCTATTTACAGAAAGAAAACTTTAAGCAAGACAGCTTTTTACATTTTTATCCTTTCCGTTTACATTTAAATATAATAGCTGGGCAAAATACACAGATACAACTTCATAGATATGTAAGGTCATCTTTAATAATAATCGCTATCAATTTATTCTAAAAGACACATCAAAATTGTTGGTCAGATCTGCAAGTACCATGTATGTGTGACATCTCACAATTAGAAAGGCCGTTCCTCCAAGATCACATTTAGAGGCAGACCAGGCCCACTCCTAACACATGCAAATTGTGTTAACCCTGCATATAGTCACAGAATCACTAAATTGTCTAGGTTGGAAGAGACCTCCAAGATCACCTAGTCCAACCTCTGACCTAACACTAACCAGTTCTCCACTATATGAATAAAAGCATATCAGATCAGGGGCAAAATTTCCACCAACCACTGCAATAAGGAAGCTGCAGACAAGAACTAATAATTATTATGCAGAAAGTCAGAAGTTCTGCAGAAAGCTCACTAAACAAAAGAAAATTACCCCCTAAAAGTCTGTTACTGAATTAAATATCACCACATAAATCTGCTGAAGTCAATCTGGTTTTGAAACAGGAACAAGAGTTCTTCAATGAATCTTTAGCGTGCTATTTTATTAGAGGACATCATTTATATTCTGTTGGATGGAACACCCACAAACATGTTAATAGCAGCCCTTTCACAAATCTATTGATTTTTATTTTTTGTCTTCCCCCAGTGAAGTATTTCCATTTATTCTCTGCTCACATGTAAAGAGCACTAGCTGTAAAGACTAGAAAATACTCAAATATCAATGCTTTTATAATTATATACAGTTTCACTGCTAGAACCAAAAGTAACCAGAATCCATCTGTTGAAAGCTACATGCACCACAGTACCCATGCATGACCTTAAACACCTCCAGGTTTGATAGGAGTTTAACCTCCCTATTTTACTATTTTTAAATTTAAGACTATAAGATGACTCACTTGATTTGCTCTGACTTCACAGCTATCAACTCCAAATAAGAGAGTTAGTCAAACCTTTTCAAGATTGCTTTCAGTCCAAAGGAAAATTTTGGAGCTTCAAGCACGTCAAGATAAATGTATGTTGCAATACACACTGCAACCCCAAATTAATATGCAATTTTAAACACAAAATCATTTTATGGAACAAAAGAAAAATAAAATAACAGTTTAAGAAAAGACAATTATAATCCCCAAATTTGGGATTATTTGATTTGACCTCAACAAAAGGCAGTAATTCCTGGCCACAAGTGTCTGGAAAACAAGCTTCAAATGCTCACAGCAGTCTGGAATGGATCCCATTCACAGAAGTGCTGTTCAGTGTGTGCTTAAGATACAGTGAAGATTCTCCTTTTATTACAATCTCAAATCTATACCTTAGTGAGGATTCAAAACTTTATATAATGGTTCAAATATCAGTGCAAATTATTATATTATAGGGAAGTTCTTACCTCCAGGTAAAGGTTTGTCTTTATCAATGTTGTTGTTATCATAGCGAAATTCATATCCAAAATGTTTTACTTTTCTATGCTTTAAAGTCTTCTGGGCTGTGAAAAGACACAAGTTTAAAGTAACATTAGACTACATAAAAGAGTAGAGGCAAATTGCTATGCTTCCCTGTTCCATTTGACCTCTGTTAAACCTAAACATTCTTTAATTAACAGCTAAAACAATCTATGCAACCCTTGTTATTCATGGCACACAATTCTTCTGCCTTGTTACCTTTTGTAACTGCATCAGGCATTCACTGTTGTTTAAAGTCAAATTGACCCTGCTTTTGTACATGCAGGAAGTAGAGAGTACCAATTTTCTGGACTCCTAATGCATCTTTATTCTTGCTTTGACCTCTGGCATAGCATTTGACTGATAACCTAGGGATACAGCAAGATCCTCCACTTTCACCAAGTTATACGTTAACTAAGGTCAATATAACCGTTTGTGTTGTTCCAAGGGAAAAAGATTTTTAAGTAGGACATAATTTTTTTTAGAAAAGATTGCCACATCCAAAAACTACAATCTTATTCAAGTAAATCTGTATTAAGATATCGATTCAGACCACTTCGCCCCAGTAGTTCATGACTTGTAATATAAGACCCAATTTCTAAAATACCAAAAGCAAATACACAATGATTTCAAACAATACATTTATCAACATGCAGACTTTCTTGTAAACTGAAACTGGAGGAAATAACAGCATAAAATCATATGAGGTATGAATTTCTTCGGTTTTACCCACCATTTTGAGCATCTTCATCTCCTATCCAGTCAATACTTTCCAACATTCTCCTTTCTTCTTCTGGAGAAACTACCTTTTCAATGACTGTGAGGCCTGGAGGCAAGTTTGTAGGAACAGCATTCTTCCAGAAAACTAGGGTGTACGGAAAAAGAGAATATTGTCACTCTGTAGGGAAAATAAAACCAGGTATTCCCTATAGGATTATTGCTATGTATGGGAATATATTATAGCTGTAGGAATATTTGCTGTAATGATACAATGGAGTATCTAATTTGGTGAATGAGTAATTCATTTTTGACACAGGGAAACAGGGTAAGGCCCAAATTTTGCATCACAAAAAGCACTTTTTAGATTTTACTGCGTAGGACTCCACACTACCCAAACGCAAAACCACCTGTGATTTTCCTGTCAAAATAATGATAAAAAAAAAATCCAATCATTTCAGGATTCTACCAGCATTTTAGTTTTCTACAATTTTGATTTACCTCTGCTTATAGCTGAAAAGCAGAGTGCCACTGTAATTCTAATATTCCACCTACCACTAACAGGAAAAAACATGATTTCTTATTTTCTATTATTTTTTGATATTTGATGTCTATGGAAGCAATTTGTAACCAAATACAGACAGCCATAACACAAAACCTAGAAAAATAGAAAATGCCTGTGGTATACAGGCCTTCAATTGATGTCCTTATTTTAAAAGCTTTTCACTGGCAGAATATACAAACCCAGAAGTCTTTTCACTAGACACTATAAGAACTCATAGACAGAGGAACCATTCTTGTATGAAATAGCTTATAGGCAGCCATAAAAAAAAAAGTTTGAGAAAAAGGAAAAAAAACAGAAATTTTATTCTGCCTATGTTCAGTCTTGGAGCTAAGATAGAGATCACAAGACTGTCACCACACAAGAAGTCCAATGGAGTACTCAGAGATCCCCTGGGTACCAATTTAGCTCCTTAATTACAAAACCTTCAAATGCAGCAACGAATGGTCTTGAAACTACTTAAGAGGCCACCCTTTTCCTCATGCCTCCAAGTGAAAGAGTTCAATTCAAGTATCCTATCATGGAACACAAAGACAAAAAGTTATTTTCTGTGCTGAATCTTAGATTCTGGCTTTCATTCTCTTTCTCTACTTAATATACTGTGTGCTTTTAGCTATATTTACTGTCTAAGAAGCAAAAGCAAAGAGAAGTGTGCAAGTTTATAGGTAAGCACAAAAATAATACCTTTTTCCACAAAATTACTATACAGTACAACATTTTGGCCAGAGTCTCCCAGCATTAATTCTTTTCCATTGAGGGCATCAAAGGCTTTCTTGGCTTCTTCTGTTGACCCATATTTCACAAAGGAATATGGTTTATTCGGTGGCATTAGAAGTGCTTCCACCAATCCATACTCTTCTACTGTCTTGAGAAGTTGTTTTCTATTCATCCCATTACCTAGGCCAGCGTTGGCAATAACTAGGCTCTACATGAAGAGAAATAAAAGAAAACTTAAAGTTATTGATTACTGCTGATTGATCTAAAACTAATACTAAGAAATCATCTCTCAAGAAAAACAAAGCAATCCCATGATTACTTTTTAATATATTCCACACGAAAAACTTGTATTTTAATTAGGTAGGTATACAAAGCTACGACAACCTCTGTCTTAGCACAAATTCTGGTAGAAATGCTTGCAAATGCTATTATAAGACCACTTAAGCTTCAAACTGGCATATGTAAGAAGTGTTCTGTATGCAAAAAGTGACACCTTCAGAATCATTTTGGAGTTTTCCAAAATAAAATTTTTCTAGAGCCCAGTTACTGCTAACAAAAACAAACAAGAAAAAAATCCTTCATAGACTATGATTCTTTTGTTGTTGTTATGAAAGTTTTCTCTTCTTTGCCAAAGAATCTTTCTAAGTACAGAGTGACTGATATTCCCAGTCACACCATACACCAGGTTCACAAAAAAAAAAAAAAAGGCAGCCTCTATAAACAGACCATTAAATTCTGCTCCATCACTCTTTTCTGAGAATTCCCACTTTCTTTCTTTTCTAAGCAAAAAGGATTTATGCCCCATCCTTATTAACACAGATGACTTTGAGCACCATCAGAATAGTTTGGGTTTGAAGGGACCTTAAAAGTCATCTAGTTCCAACCCTCCCTGCCATGGGCAGGGATACCTCCCACCAGACCAGGTTGCCCAAAGCCCCATCCAGCGTGGCCTTGAACACCTCCAGGGATGGGGCATCCACAGCTTCTCTGGGCAACCTGTGCCAGGGCCTCACCACCCTCTGAGGGAAGAACTTCCTCCTAACCTCTAATATAAATCTCCCCTCTTATAATTTAAAACTATACCCCTTGTCCTATCATAAGTCTGTGCTTGTGTCTGGGATTGCCCTGACCCAGGTACAACACCTTGCACTTGGACTTGTTGAACCTCGTTAGGTTCACGTGGGCCCATATCTTAAGCCTGTCCAGGTCCCTTTGGATGGCATCCCTTACTTCAACCGCACCACTCAGCTTGGTGTCATCTGCAAACTTGCTGAGGGTGCACTTTATCCCATTGTCCACGTCACTAATAAAGATATTAAACAGCACCAGTACCAGAATAGACCCCTGAGGGACACCACTTGTCACTGGCCTCCTCCTGGACATAGAGCCATCGACCACCACTCCCTGGGTGCAACCTTCAAGCCAACTCCTTATCCACTGAATGCTCCACCCATCAAATCCATCTCTCTCCAATTTGGAGACCAGGATATCACATGGGACCGTGTCCAAGGACTTACAAAAGTCCAGGTATGACATCGTTCAGTCTTCCCTTGTCAAGTGATGCAGTCACTCCATCATGGGATGGAGTGGTGGCTGCACACTGGAACAGGCTCCCTAGGGATATAGTCAATGCACCAAGCCTGTCTGAATTTAAAGAGCAATTGGACTGTGCACTTAGTCGCATGGTCTAAACTTTTGGGTAGATCTGTGCAGTGCCAGGAGTTGGACTTGATGATCCTTATGGGTCCCTTCAAACTAAGGATATTCTATGATTTTATGATCACAGAACACCACCAGATTGGTCAGGCATGATTTACCCTTGGGGAAGCCACGTTGGCTATCTCAGATCACCTCCTTGTCCTGCATGTGCTTTGCAAACAATTAACTGCTTTACTCTAGGTCTTCATCGTGATTTATGTACAAAGTTCTGAATGAGTATGCAGTTTGTAATACTATTGCTGGTTTGCTAAATATTAGAAGAAACAATAAAATAGAACTTTAAAAAGGACTGTTATAAATATATATACATATATATACACACACACATATATACTTCGCAAATCCACAATCTTTTTAAAAAGATTCAAGTCTTTTTTTGACATCTAGAGAGCTATTTGCTCTACCTGGATGTTCAGTCTAATCATGGAAGTTTAAATCCCTTTCTAAGGACAAATAAGGATGCAGTCTTGAAGTTTTGACTGAGCCCTGTAACTCCAAACAACTAGCAACAATTTACTCAGATTGACTCGATGCAACACCTTTCCAGAAAGCTTTCACACAATCTTTTCCTTAAATGCTATAAATGCTCTATGACCTTTTCTGAAAGCAGCTGGCAAAGCATTCAATAGTTTCAAATTGTAGAGTTGCACTTCCCTAAAAGACAGAAAATTATGTTTAAAACTGAACAGAAAGATTATTAACAAGAAAGATTTTTTTTTAAATCAGTGAGCACGCCTGAGATACTGCTGTGATTATGCTTTTTGTAGTGGCTCTGTTAACACTTGCCGTTAGCAACACATCAGGCTGTCCATACCGATGACATTTTTCAAAGGTGACCATACCACTAATTATTATTTTCTGGAATGTTACTAAAGGGGAGGCCCATGTGTACAAAGGAAATGAAGAGACTCAAACCAGTGCTCTCACTGGCTGTAGGCAGGTCACCTATAAAGACCTTCACTACACCACATCAGCATTTACAGAGATTGTTCACATTCTCATGACTGGGCAATTTCAGTAAAATCACTCTTATTACACAAAGCCTGCAAGCATTTTCTGTACTCTCTGCACAAGTTTGTTGTGGTTTAACACAGCAGGCAGCTCAGCACCACATTCACTCACACACACCCTGCCAGTGGGATGGGGGAGAGAATTGGAGAGGAAAAGAAAGTAAATGCTTGTGGGCTGCGATAAAGACCATTTAATAGCACAGAAAATGAAAGAAATAATGATAATAGTAATAAATTGTACAAAGCAAGAGATACACAACTCAGTTCCTCGCCACCTGCTGAGCAATGCCCGGCTCCTCCCCAAGCAGCAGTCCCCCTCAATCCCTGCCAGCCACCCCATTAGTTGCTCAACATGGTGTCGTATGGCTTGGGACATCCCTTTGGCCTGTTGGGGTCAGCTGGATGTTCAAAGGAAGGGTGCCCTCTACACATCATGCAGCTGACACTATGTGGAGTAAGTTACACTGGTCACACAATGGGATTGAATAGGAAACTCCAGTCACCCAGGGATCTGGGAAGTGATCATGGACTGGCCAGAAGACAAAAATTTTGGAATATCACCAGAGGAGGAGATGACACATGCTGAAGAAGCCCCACTGCATCATAATCTACCAGAAAATGAGAAGCAATATGCCTTGTTCACTGGTAAGTCCTGACATATCGTGGGGAAACACTGGAGGTGGAAGGGTGCTCTACAGATTCCTACGAGGCAAGTTGCAGAAACTGCTGAAGGAGAAAGTGAATCGAGCCAATCTGCAGAAGTAAAGGCCATCCAGCTGGCTTTAAATACTGCTGAGCAGAAAGAGTGGCCAGAGCTCCATCTCTATACTGACTCATGGATGGTGGCATCCCAGGAAGAACTGAATCAGACAATGAGACTTATTTCTGAAACAACCTCATAGATACCTGGGCCAAAGAGCATGGCATTGAGTGGGTATATCATATCCCCTCTTGTGCACCAGCTTCTGGGAAAAATTGAGTGACATAATGCACTGTTAAAGACTCCACTGAAGGCAATGGCTACTGGGACATTCAGACATTGGAATACACATTTGGCAAAAGCCACCTGGTTAGTCAGCACTAGGGGATCTGCCAACCCAAACCTGTTACATAGTGTACAAGAGGATAAAGTAAGAGGATAAAGTCCCTGTAGTGCACGTAAAAGACACGCTAGGGAAGACAGTCTGGGCTATGCCTGCCTCAGGCAAAGGCGAACCCATCCGTGGGATTGCTTTTGCTCAAAGATCTCTGTGCACTTGGTGGGTAATAGTGAAGAATGGGGAAATCCAATGTGTACCTCAAGAGGATTTAATGTTGGGTAAGAACAGCCCATGATTTGGGCTGCATGATGTTAATTACTATATAATACTGTCTGTCATCACTACTATAATTGTTGTATGTCATACTACTAATGGTAACACAGTAAGAGTCACCCAGATAATCACAAATGAATGTTGATAGAACTCAACAAGCATGGCGGTGTTGGAATCAGAATTGGCTTCAGCATGCAACAATCCAACAGCACACACCATCTCTTCTGCCCTGAAAGATTGTTGTGACAGGTGGAGCCCAAAGTCACGGACTAAACAAACTCAATGGACATTTTATATATGAATGTACATATTGTATGCATATATATAAATATACATACATTTCTGTATCTGAATGGGAAGAAGTTTTAGGATCAAGATGAACAAAGCTAGAGTAAATGGTATAGCTCTACAATATGTTCCAAGCCAAGTTAGCAGCTTCCCACAACTGACAGAGGAGAGTAAGACCCTCTTTAATTCCTTCTTTCTGCCTGAAAGTTCCCACCACTTATCTTCTGCTACATCAGTATTTGCCAGGTCCACTTCTGATCTCCTGAAACTCTCTACTATAGCAAAAAAAGTAACAGATCAAACAGATGGGTAGTTTGCTGGTAGGTTAGGAAATAAAACATCTTATGGTAAAGTTCACTGACTGTCATAAGAAAGAAGCAGAACTGCCCCATGTCCCCTTTTGTGCATGTGAAGAGAAAGTTCTCTGTTTAACAGCTGAAAGTCAGTCAAACAGTTCAACTCCCACAGCCTAAATCAATTTAGGTGAAGAAAACAACGTGGAAAAGATCTCTAAGACAGACATGCTATTTTTTTTTCACCAGGGAGTTAACAGATGAGACAAATTATACTTGATGGAGAAGTATAGAAGAAAAAGATACAAAAGCTAAAAGCCAGAGAAGAAGAAAAGAAATCATAGAGAAAAGAGGAGAAAAGCACATCTCCTTCAAAAAGGTAACATTTCTCTTGCTGCTGTCTTCTCCTCCCCAATTCAAGGAGCTACTGTTTCAGATACAAAAAAAAAACAACCTTACCTAACGATTTTCAAAGCCTCTCTGCAGACATTAAACTGATGAAGTATACTTCTGCTTTGAACTCAAGAGGGAGAGAAAACCTTTAATCTCAGGAAGTGCTTTTTTTTGGGGAGAACTGCATTTTAGACAAAGTGTATGCGAAGACGGAACACAGATAAACAGCATTTTCTCATACCATCAAAATCAGAACCGTCAATCACCTGTGTGGCATGGGAGACACACTCAATGCCCTCATGTCTCATCAACGTATGCTGAGCTCTGAGCTGCTTCCTCATTATCTTCTTCTTCATTTTGCGGACTTTCAAATGATCTTCACCAGTTCTGTCAACTTCCATGTTGGTGATCTGGGAAGCAAAAGTAACAGCATATAGTAAGCATCTTGCCTAAAAAATGAAATACGTTGGTCTGCTGTAGAGAGATAACAGCAAACCTCCCTGTCCTGTAAGTCATTTTTAGGACACTAATGGGGTCTGTCTTGGGACCAGTGCTGTTTAATATCTTTAACAAAAGGTAATTCCAGACTTTACGAACTACTGGGGGCTGACAAAACTGAGCCGGCAAACTACGCTATTCCTCAGTCAATAGGTCAATTTTCCCCATTTTATAAGTTTTGCTGATTAACTCCTTTATTAAAAGAATGTAAAGTAAATCTTTATAAAAGTTGCCGTGGTATTCGATTTCATTTTCCAGTTTTTATCTTCCCCTTCACTTCCTTATTCACAGTATCACTACATTCAATCGCAGTTTTTATGCTGCCCACCCCTCCTGTTTTCACAGAATAGTTTCAATTGATTTCTTTCTTCTTGAATATGTGGAACTGCCATGAGATTTGTACGATCTTAGCTTCTAAGTTAGTGCCTCACAGAATGCTTAAGCTGGAAACGTACTGTTCTTATTTAGCTTCCTTTTTCATAATTAACACTTCCAAGTGAATGTTTGGCAAAGATTGCTTTTTTTTGCACACACTGATGCTCAAGGACTAGGAATCAGGATGCTCCATACCTCATTTAGCACACCTTCAAAGACCAAATCTTAAGTAAATCACACTCTTGTCATGAGAAAAAACAGAAAACTGTGTACATCAATTAACACAGTGAACAGTGAAATCAGTGTAGATTTTACAGCAGTCTCAAATGAATTAAAACAACATGCAAATAAATTAACAACAATTTCTGGCAAACCTAGAAGGTTACCGGCATAGCAGGCTCTAACAGTTCTATCCTGAAACCGTGTCACATTCCCACTATCAACTCTGAGATGGTACATGCATGGCCATAACAGTCTGAACCCTGACTTCCTGGCCAAATAGAATTACTGAATTTTTACAGAGATCCTGACCACATAAAATTTAAACATACTCCTGAGCATGACAAAGAAACTAATCAATTACTAAGCACCATAATCCATCCTACTACTACGAGTCTGTTGCCTGTTCCTGGAATTTCTTATTCAGAGCTAAATCAAGCATAACCATGCTAACATGCAACATACAAATAATGTATGAAAATCTTCCTAGTGATAAACTGTAACAGGGAACAGTTTCTGAAAAAGGAGACTACTGAAATCATTATTTCTTATGACTTCAGAAACATAAAGAGTAGAGGCTGAAAATCTCAATTGGTTATATATATATACCAATCCTTCTGTAAGATTATTTTTCATTTTGAATTTGTTAGCAAACACTCTTACCAGGATTCATCCAATTTGCAGGCTTGTTCAGCAAGCTCATCCATGAACAGGATGCCCAATTGACATATTTGGTCCAAATGGCTTGGCCTGCTAGCCTTCCTTGCCACACTTGGGTGAAAGGAGGCCAGTAACTTCACTGACTGACTATGTGCAGGTTCTCATCTTCTCAACAGTGGGGATAAGCAGCCTCAAGTTACTTTAAAAGAAAGTATAATAGGGACATCTTTGATTTGATGGGATAGGGTTACAGAAACAGTAACAACAGTGGGTGGTTTACTTTGTGGAACCATGCAAATCTGGTTGAGAAGGAAAAGCATGTAGCTACTTTGCCCAGACCACACAGACTGCTATTGGGAAGCCTCTACAAAACAGACCCAGATGGAAAAAAAAGATGTGGAATTGAACAGATCGGGCCTCTTACAAAGTATCTACACTTCCATACACCGTGTGACTCCATCCAATCCCAGGGGAAAGCAGCTCTGAGTTTAGTCAGGCCTCAGACAAAAGGTCCTTACAAATTCCCACATCCTCCAGGCAAAAGCCAAGAAGTCATGGCCCAATACTTGGCAAACTAGCACAGAAACCGTAGCTGAAAGACTACTTGATATCCTTTCACTATCTCTGAACTAAGCAATACAAGGGCCAAGCAAGGTACAACTCGGAAGCCTAAACAAAAGTATTTAGAGCTGGTGGAGAAGCCCCAACCCATGCTGCCTGGCCTTGCAGCTGCTGCTCAAAAAGCTGCAGACTTTCCCCAGATGCTGTGTAATGCTTGTCAACGTCACCCAGATGTCTCCAACCCCTGAAGACATCTCAGACAGCACCACCTGCCTTTGCTGGGACAGCACAACCCTCTCTCCATCTGTGTCTGAACTGAGCCTGAATTCTCTGCCTTGTCAGTTATATCAAGTCAGTTCTGCAGCCTCAAAACCCCACAGTCTGACATAATTCCAGAGTTAAGGAACCACGCTCAGTTGTATGTAACTGTAAGCAAGTATATACCTGTATTTGGTGGTATCTCAGACCCACTTTACAAAGCCCAACATGACTATAAGGGTAGAAACACAAAAAAGCATGGACCAAATACACTGAAACAACCTCCCCCGCAATTCTAGCTCAGGTTACAGCATCAGTAACCGGTCTGACATTACAACTGGGGTTAATTTAAAGTTTAGCTGCCACCCGGGGGCCGCTGCTGTGTGCGGAGCTGAGCGGCTGCTGCCAGCGGGGGGAGCGCTGCGCCCACTTATCAGGCTCATCGTCTGGTTTGGGGTCGGGTTTGTTCCCCGGAAACCGAAACACAAACGTAGGCAGACACTGCATATATAGAGACATCAAAACTCGTGGGAGAAATGAAATTCAAGAATTCTCATGGGGAAACCTGGATGTTCCGGCATCGCCTCAAAACACCTGAAAGCGCCAGCGCATCCCCGTCGGTATCCCCACCGCTTTTTCACCACTGAAAGCCAGCACCTAAACCTCCCACCCACTTCCCTCAAATTTACAGGCTCTGGGGACGCGTGAAAAATAGTAAAATAGTAGCTATTTTTAAAAATATCAAAAGCAATGACAACAAGGATCTGCGCACACTTTTCCGCCCCCTTTCCGCTGGGGAGCTGCCCCCTCTCCCCCAGCCGGCGCCGCGCGGTACCTGGCTGGCGGCCGCCATCTTGGGGCAGGCAGCCCCGCCGCTCCGCCCGCCGACATGGCGGCGCCCCGCCCTGAGCCCGCCCAGCGGGACGGGTCCCTGCTGGCCGGCGAAGGCTGAGGGAGCCCTTTCCTGAGCAAAAATACTGCTGGGTGAAAAAAAGACACCCGTAAACGGCGGTGCTCGGGGCTCTCTGATGGGTTTTCCCGAGCGCTGGCATGGGCTAGGGCTGTGTCACGGTGCTCGGGGACCGGGAGGCTGGGCGGTTTGCGGAGGGAGGGGAGTGGCCGCCGCCCTCTCCTTCTGTCTGCTGTCAAAGATTCACGATTGTTTTTCCTCACTGAAGTGCACAAGACCGTCGTCATCCTCCTTCCAATGTCTAAATTCCTTCCAGTGTATGAATTCTTACTCTGAGGCGGCAGCAGAAGCACAGCAACATTTGAACCCACATCCCCAGTGGAGCAGCAGCATTTGGTCTCATGCTGGACTCTGTTTCACAAAACACAGTGTTACACACACAAACCAGAGCAGACCCATCCAGCATACCCTACCCAAAGTTGGGACCCCAAAACCTGGCACAGAGCTATCACCCAGAACTGTAATGTTGTCAGTGCCCACAGAGGACACCGCTGCAGACAGCGCTGATCAAATGACCTTTAGCAAGCTCTGCGCTAGAGGCAGAGGAAGGCAAAAACACCCCAATAAAGCTAAGGCCACATGAAGACTAAGCCAATGTTTGTATTTCCCCACACTGCTTCTCTGCTCATGAGTAAACCCACTAAGCCTGCTCAGTAAATCTGCACTGCTGAGCAACCTGCGCCTTGCTGAAGGAAGTATCTGCACAGCTCACTGTGCCTTAAATCATCCCCTGAGTCAGAGAGAAAACACCTAAATTTTCTGTTCCCTTCATTTTTCTCTGCCATCATAAACTAATCTAGCCTCATGCTACACCACCACCACAATATGACCTCTTTCCTCTTTTTTCTCCAAAACACTGAAGTTCAGCATTACCTACTTTTTTTCTATTAGCATGCTATTCTCACTATAGCTTATTATCTAAAAACTGCATTTTTTTTCTCTGTTTAACTACCAGGCTGGTTTCTTTTCTCTCTCTCAACCTCCTCTGTGGGTATTTAACCTTTTTCAAGATCAATTTGATGTGGGATACCCAGGTGGGTGGTATGCAAGGCAGCCAATGAGCCTTGTAGACCTGCAGTCAGAAGCCAGCTCCATGACTTTGTCCCAGATCCACACTCAGAGTCTCCCCATATAGTTCGGTAGGGCTGTGCTTACCCAGGAAAAAAGGTATGTTTTGCTTGGGGTATATACCATGACCTGTGCTGCAGACAAAGCTATCCCATAGTGCAAGCACACCGAGGATATGAAGCTGATGGGGCACATCTGCCAGCCTGTGAAGACAGGATTTGGTCAGAAAGGGCATCCCACTTCTTTCCTTCCACCACAGTCAGTGGCCCTACATCACTTTCCATCTTTGACCCACACAGGCCATGTGTACCCTCACGAGACATTGTGATAGCAAAAATCTTATGCTTAAGTTTTCTCACACATACAGCATGGATATGAAATGTCTACCTAGTGAGAGTATGGTGGGGAGCTTGTTAACCCTTGCAGACACTAAGTATTAGCATTGTCTGGTCTTTTTATAAGCCAGAATTAACAGGGGAAAGAACAACCACGCAGTGCCAGCAGCTGTTGTCTCTATAAGGATATTCTGTGAGGCTCTCAGCCCTGGAAACCATGCAACCCAAAAACTACTGAAAGGATGATTTTAATGAATTCAGTTTGTACTTCATTACCATTTGTTCTGACAAGTGGAAAATACCTGCCCAAAGGTTGTTTCTCTCAAGTGCCCACATTCCAATTCAAAGCCCTGACTGTGTGGGCTCTCAGTTCTTGTACTTGGCGGTCTACGTGTGTTTTATCCCACTGGGACTCACTGCTGGTAGGTAAGAAATAGAACATAGGCTTAGTGGGATGTTACATTTCAGAGCACAAACCAAGAGGTTCTGGCAGCTGCCTAATCCTATGTTCTCCAGCCATCGTTTGGGTTTATTCGGCTTTATTCTCTTCAGAATTGCTTTCTGGGGAAGAAGAGACATATTGTGTACTTTTTTTTTTCTTGAAATATCCCCTTATGATTAAGAGTAGTGAAGAATTCAGCATGCATATTGGAATAATCTTTCAGTTTTTCCATTGTAAATGTATCAATTTGCATATCAATATAACTTCTATAAACAGCATTTGCACATAAGAAAATTCCACCAATTAAAAGTAATACAGTTAAGAAATGGCCATGTGTTTTTGTTGTTGTTGTTGTTTGTTTGTTTTTCTTAATATAAGCTTATTTTGGTCAAATCAAAACCACCATTTCCTTTACAATTTAAGCCCTGAAGCTCTGTTCAGTCCCTTCTAATGCCAGTTAACATGGGTACAGATTCCTCCCACAGATACCACCATGCTTACTGACCACAAGTAAAAATACATCTCCATATGGTTAACAATATCATCACTGACTAACCCACAAAATAGCTTACAGAAGAATGGATTCAAACACATTTGCATTTCATGTTAATATAATCACTGATAAAAAGCACTTTGGGAGAAATCTCATTTTTTCTTTAAAAAAAGTCCATTTTTAGAATAATATTTTGCTTTGAAAATTCACTACATATTCTAGTTTGGAATTAATTAACAAATTAATTTCATATTTTTCTTAATCAAGAAAAAATCTCTGTTAGAAAGACTTGGCTTTATCTCATTTTATTTTATTTTTTATAACTGATAATCAGGAAACATCTTCTGAAGCAGAACGTCATGCTCCCGCTTACTTGTAGGTGAGGAATAAAATGCTTATGACTTATTCCAGGAGCAAATTACAATATTCACTATGCTGTTAGCTGTTTCACCTTTGACATATTTGCCTATTCTCTCTAATTCCCCATCCACTTCATATGATAGTAAGCAAACAGATAAGAACACTTCTGTTTCCTTCAATAAAACACGGGTTATATAGACAATCTCACTCCCTTTGATACTGCTGCAATCCAAGCCATGCTTTAGCCTAATGTGATCACACTGGATTTCCATCATTTTCAAAGCCAATTAAAAGAATATCACAGGAAGGTAGCAGGATTTGTTGTATCAAATCTCTTGATTTAAGAAGCTGCAGTTTAAGAATCATGACAAATAGGATATGTTCCAGAATAACATTTTGTTACAGAAATAAGAAACCTCTTAGCTCAAAATCACCAGAGAGTGGGTACTGTATGGTACTGTAAAGGAGTACCATAGTAAGTGATGAGACACAGATGGATTGTTTTAGGATAGCATTCATGTAATAGTGAGGGACTTTGACAAATGTCTGTTGACCTAAATTCAAAATGTGCTACTGCTGCCGCTTACAATAGTAAAATTCTCCATAACAAACCTCTGCAATGCCAAAGGCTTATATTTTTCAGGAAGATAGCAAGGCTGGCTCTGTGCTGCATGTCATTTTGATTCTGTATTTGTGCTGTTCAATGCTAGATTGCATATTTCTTTCTAAACAAAGAAAAGCAACCCCCAAATATCTGTCAGAATCTTTTAGCGATTGCATAAGACCAAGAACAGAGACAGGGAGAAATCTAGGCCCTGGTAAAATCAATGGGGGTTGTGCCAGTTATTACAGTGAAGGCAGGATTTATCTTGATTTTCAAATACTAGCAAACAAAAATATTTTATTCTGAATAGAATCAGAACATTAAATAATATGTGCTTGAATACTTGTTTTCCCTTTCCTTTAATATAAGCTGATTTTTTCCTGAAATCTTTAGATTCAGGGTATAAGAACTTTTAGAAATACATTACATAGCATAAATCTCACAATAACATTGTATGATTTGTGTCATAAACAGAAAATTATTGGTATGTTCAATTCCATCATTGTGAGGTCCCATCCTCCTGTGCAGCAAGTTTCTTTGACACAATGATACAACTTTCTCTGAGTTTCTGAGCAGGCAGATCTCAGCGCTGCGTTGGAACAGCTACAGACCTCATCAGCCAGGGAACGTAAAAGCTCAATGAATGTTTAGGATTGGGCAGAGGTTAACTAAACCAAGCACTTCTGCTACACATTGAGATTGCATTAATGCAATGTACGTGTGTTATCAGACTTGGCAGGGAGAAAATTTTAACTTCCATAGCCAGATACTGAGTCACCATCCCTGGAGGTCTTCAAGAAACATGTAGATGTAGAACTTAGTAGCATGGTTTAGTGGTGGACTTGTCAGTACTAGATTATAGGTTGAACTAGAGGATCTTGGAGTTCTTTTCCAACCTGAGTGATTCTGTGATACACTACAAAGGTGTGCCTGCATTGCTGGATCATCATTGATACATCACTAGAACATGGAGAACAATTCTGGAGGCTTCTATGAACAGCAAATATTTGATCCTTTCCTGGAAAGACCTCAGAAAATTCTTCTAAACTTTCAGGCATAAGACAGAAACAACTGTAATTCCAACATGCATGCCACAGGTCTAAAGACCTTTCAGTATCAATATTGCCAGTACAGAGCTCCAGCTCTTGCAAGGTTCCTGACATATGCACACAAATGTTGACAGAGGGTTTCCTCATTTGATTTAAGGAAGATTCTAAGAGATGTAAATTCCCTAGACACAATTAGTGGAAAGCATAATATCCATGAAGATCAACTAAAAGCTCCCAGTGCAGCTCCTGATATGCTGTCTCCTGCCAGCTTTTTCTGCTTATATAAAACCTCTCAGCGAATGGTACCCTGCCTCCGAAATCCTACATGCACTGATACTAAGCAAATCACACACTGTAGGCAATTATTTTGCCCTCAGTTTTAATCTTCTGAGTTTTCTCTGACCATAAGCAATCTTGGAGACTTAGAATTTTAAACATTTCCAGAGCCTTGACTCCTCTGCTGTAAGAATACTACTGGCATTCCCACTGCTCCAGAACAGCAGTCCTCATGCACTTTGAAGCAATGAGCCACTACCAGTTTCTCATCAGGCACTACACACCTTTATCATCGTATTTTAATTTGAAAATACAATTGCAGTACTACATGACATGTCCATGGACCATCTACTTTAGGCTTGGAGATGATTACATCCATAAATCACTCTCAGAACCACTTCTCCCAATAAAATAACGGAGTCCTCTGTTGGCTCTGCTGATCAAGGAATGCTGCTTTCATTGCCCAGATGACTTTTTCTTTGCAATTCAGGCAAAGTCAGGAGAAGATTATCTTGTGCTAGTCTAGTATAATTTCTAGGATGTCAGAATGTGTAGAAGAATAATATGAAGTACTGAAAGAAACATACAAAATATCGATCTCCCTCCAAATTATTGAACACACCAACACATCTTTTAGTTTAGCCTTGAAAGTCATGTTAGATTCAAAGCACAAAGGCTGAAAATGATCGTCTCTTCTTCAAAGCCTGCACATACTTTACATTCTCTTCTTGCTCTTTACACCTGTTCCCTATAATGAGACAGGAAGCATTATTTTCTGGAATTACTGGTTGAATTGTATTATTCTCTTCTAGCCCTACAGTCAAAATCTTACACTAACCTGGCAAAACCCAGTTCTGTCACAAGCAATTAGGATTTAGTAGGTGCTCAGAAAACAACTCTACACAGGGATCCTCCTTGATATATATCTATACTAGGTAGGCAGTCTGCTTTCCTGCATACCTGCAGACCACTATTCTTACAGTTATCCTTCAGGGTATAAATGTAAGATAAAGACAATCATAGAATATCAGGCAGTGAATACGCCTATTTCAGCAGTCAATGCATTTTTAAGGACACAGTGTTTGCAGTCCAGACACAATCTGCAAAGCTGATTTTTAAATGCGTAGTGTTGTTTACACATAACTAAATAATATTAAGATTTCTCAAGTTTTTTGCAATTCCCTAGGTCAAATCCTCGGTTCTTCAACAGGACTGAAGAAAATATTGCAATCTGTTCCATGGGCTGCGACTCTATACTTTCAGCCCCTTCCAGGAATCATCTCAGAAGGTCTCATTAGCTCTTGCTCATGCAATAGATTTGCTTTATCTGGAAGAATAGCTGTGCAACCATAAGCAAAGGAATTTAAGTTAAAATTTTGAATCATGAACAGTTATTTGGGTCACTCCACTTGCTTGCTCTTGTAATCCAGCTTTCATTGACTTCTCTGGGTCTATACGCATATTCAACACATCTGAAAAAAAAAAAAAAAAAAAAAAAAAAAAAAGAAGTTGCAAGTATTTCAACTGGATAGGACAAAAAAATTGATTCATCCAAAATTAGTGGATTTTTTGTCAAACATCACTTCTCTGTGACTCAGTTTGTCAGTCTATATGACATTTGAATAAATATTTACCCAACTCACCAAGGGTTGTGAATCTTTATGAATCATTGCTTGTGTAACACCTTGTAATCCTTGAAAGAAATGCAGCATATGCATTCAGAGTATGGATCTGCTTAACTGCAGAGGATACAGGAAAAGAAGAACAGGTAAAGAACGTTTGTGTCTCTTCTTTTCCCTTGATCAAAATTTGTTTTCAAAAAAATTCTTTATTATAACTACAGTTCTTTCTTCTTCACACATGTATAATATGGTTCGTACAGATCTTAATGAAGAAGATTAGGACACAGTCTGACGTTAATCAGCATATTCAAGATTGTTCACTTTTATTAGGATAAAAATGCAAGCACTTTTAGCATATAATAATTGAAATTCTTGTCTTTTTTTTCTTACTATTTCTACATGAAAATATCAAACACTGATTTAAGTTAAAACATAATGACATTAAGTGCTCTTAATTCATACGAAGACAAAGCCCATTCTGGTAGAATTCTTTGCTTCAAGAGACGGGTAAGCTAAATGAGCATACTGCCTGCCTCACTTAGCTGTCATCTCTCTAAAGGCCATATGAGTAAACCTGACACACTTCATCTCTCTTCTTACCATCATCTACATGCTTTTGCTATTGTCTCCCATGTTAAACTTTACAGCATCTTCTGTGAAAGAATACAAGAGAAATGAAGTATAGCACTGTAAATAAACAACATATCTAGGAGAGAGGTTTAAGAAATGATTGTGAAGGTTGTGTTTAAAGTGCTGTGGTTGCAATAATATCAATGCAGAAGAGCCATGCAATACACCATCTCAGGACATTTCTGTGTTTGATGATTGTCCTGAGCTAGGCACAAAGAGCTGCCAGCTGGTCAATATTTCAAAGCAGAACGTTGACACAAATTTCAAATATTGCAATGATTTAACACACAGTAAGAAAATAGTTCTTAATTTGGGGAACCAGATTTCTTAAGCAAACAAAACTATAGATGGTAAGGATTGGAAACATATTTTGTCATCCTACTATTCTCTTCACCACAGCAGGTTAGTTCTTTACAACATATTTCTATAGTTTTCTGCAGCTCACTTGTAGGAATGCATTTTGGGGGAGGATATCTGCAGGAAAGTCCCCATACATCTGTCAGTTGCACAGGACACTGTTCCAGGAATGGATTCAGCACCTACTTGAATTTCCATGCAGACCAAAGAGGGGAATCCCTTACTGCATCACATAATTTGGGATCATGGCCATTACCTGGGCACTGTTTGGAGTGGGGAGGAATGAACTACAAACCCCAGACCTCACCCAGTAAATCCCAGCAAGGATATGCCATGATTATGCAGAATAAGATCAAAAGGTTTGTAGATACGTTGTGCAGTATCAGACATACAAGAGAGATACTAGCCCAACTAGCACATGAGTATCCTAAGATGAAAGGCTCCAAAAGTGCTATAATTCTTACATATAAGCAAATTTGGAGATATTTAGTTCTGTTTCTGATTTGTATGAATCCCCTAGGGGCCTGTTTCCCCTTTTCCTCTTATATTTCATTGTATTTATTAAAAGCAAACCATAAAGCTTCAGGCAGATGTACAAAAGTTTCTGGCTATAATGATATAGGAGGAAGAACTGTACTGAGAGCACCTGTCCTGCATACGTGGTACAGAAAACAATTTACTATTGGCACCTTTCACTACCTCTCTTGCGATTCCTGCTCCCACTAGCAGCCTCCCAAACTTCAGATTCCTCCCCCTTACTGTACTTTTTATTTGGCAGGGAGCTTACACCCAAATGCACGTGTGCAGAAAACTGCGATAAGCTGTGCTCAGACGAATGTTGTCCTCCTGTCTGTATTTTTACATGAGTGTCCTGGTCACCTGAACCATATGACACCTCCCAGAAGACACGGTTTGCATGATGCCATCCTATACCCTGAGTAATCTGAGCTTGATTCTTCCCTCAACATCTTGACAGAAGAGCTAGCATCAGACTTGCTAATTACAGCATTCCTTTGTCATCTGTTTGCGACTTTGGAAAGCCTCCAGTTCACCACAGACCAGCATTTGGTCATTTCTCATGGAGCTCTAAAGCCCACATTCAGCAGTTTCATGCAAAGCACGGGGTTCCAAATGACACGAGGTGTGATGTATTTTCATACAGAGTGAGAGCAAATAGCTATTTTAGCTGAAATCACCCTTCTTGTCTTCCAGGAAGCAAGAATACCAGGAGAAAGCATAGCCTTTTTAATACAGAGCTTTTCCCCACAAGCAAAAAGTTTGATCAGCTCAAAGTAATAAAAAACACACAGCAGTTGGTCCTGCAGTACTTAATCCACTATTGTTCCTTTGATATCATGAGTATCATTCTACTTAGCAGTATGCTTCTATTACAGCAATTTTCTTTTAAATGCACAGCACTGTCACCAATTGCCTAATATATTATAGACTCTTAAATCGCACCCATCTCAGTAGAGCCAGAAGATCAAGCACTAAGAAATAAAAAATACAAACTTTCAGCTGATCCACAGGTTTCAGACAAAGTGCTAGCAACAGGACTAAAGATGAAGGTGTGGATCATCACACCCCAACACCTCCCAGCTGACAAAAGGGTCCCCTGCAGGCTGGGGCAGCTGAGGAGGATTAAAAGTTGCCTGAAAAGGTTTTAACTTATGCTGAGAGTTGCATGTTTTATTCTGAGCAAAATCTAAATAGAATGATAATCTAGGCTACTGGCTTTTACAATTGAGGTAAGAAAGTCCTTTATGTAAATAGGGGTTGTTTTTATTCTGTTCTTATCTTTCCTTACTATTTTTATGACTATTCTAGTATTAGGTAAAATATATTCATTCTTCTATCTGTTTTAGCTGTATTTGTATTTTTTTTACTTAAGGCATTTAGCCACTGTCCATATTACTAAAGCATGAAAAATCGTATTTGTCAAAATGAAATAACACTATGAAAGCATTAGCTGAAGAGTAGCTCCTTATGGTGCATTTAATAATGCTTGGGTGGCACTTCTGGGAAAAGCACTGTGTGTTGTCAAAACACAGCAGGTTCTTCACAAGGGCATGGCATGCATGCTCTTTATCAATCTTGTCCGTATCAGTGAATGGTACAACAACAACAAGAGTTTCCAACCAAAATTATGAGGGACTTGAGCTTTTGATTTTTCACCGTTATCTCTCTTTCTTTTTTTTTTTTTCTTTGACCACTTCTGTCACCTTCTTTCCAATACTAAATTAATCACGCAGGTGCCCTTGCTGCTTTGTTTTGTTTTTATTGCATACAGCAGGCTGCATGAGCTATTGCTGAGAAAGTGTGACATTGCTCAACTAGTGGAGTCCTCTACCCCCTTTTTTTTTTTTTTCTAATGTACAGGCTTTATTTAGAAGTAGTGGAGGAAAGTATTTCTGCTGTAATGCACAGTTTCTTTCATTTGCCATAAATTAAATATAATTATGCTGTTAGATGGAAAGTACAGCATAGTTCTCTCTTTATAATCATAAGAACTAGGGATTTTTTTTATCCATGCCCCTGATACCTTTAAAATGTTGTTTAGCTTTAACTTTCCATGAGAACAGTGATGCTCAACATAAGAGGTATAAGCACAGGTAGCTTCCATCCTAAGATGCTGAGTGAATGGGTACATCAAACTACAGCTGGATAACAGGGGCTTGTCAGTAATCTCATCTGGTCCTAAATGGCGTTGTATGACTACCATATACCAGGTGCTTTGACCTGGGAATGGGCAGGAGGCCCTTTGGAAACTCCATGCCCAGTGATTTAATCTCTTAAATCTGCTGTGAGAGGAAGGGGCTACAGTCATTGATCCTTTCCAGCTTATGTTTTAAATGCCTTCATGTTTGTGGGCAAGAATATGGCATCTGGGAAAACGGGCTACTTCTGTGCTGTGAACGTGTCTTTCAGTGTTCATGATTCATCTTGCAGGATTATGAGTGAATTGTCTCTCAAAGCTCAGTTTGTAAACCAATTCTGGGAAGCATCTTTGAACTCTGCTACTGAAGCCCCTGAAAGTGGCTTCTGCTATCTAGTGCTAGAACAGTTCCCAACAGGCTCAGAAACTGAAAGCAAGGGTCTGTAGTGTCAAAACAACTCATTGGGATATAGTTAATAGGAACACCACTGTAACACAGGAGACAGGAAAAGGAATTAGTTTTCTGTTTGCATTCACACATGGAAATAGGCTTGAAACCTTCCTTGGCTGTGCAAGACATGGCTCAAATGAGAGATGAGGCAGGAAGGCTGCCTGATGCCCATCACTTGGTGGGGCTCCTCTGAGGGTTTCCTAGCCATCATTAAATGTGTAACATATTGGCCTTAGTATTTTCACCATACTTATAGTAACAGTTGATAATTAGCTGGAGTTGGATGATCTTTAAGGTCCAAAGCATCGTGATAGCAGGACTGAAGTGACTGGAAAAGGAGACCTGGAAGAAATTAAACTATGTTCCTTTAACAGGCATGCAGAGCGCTATTTTCAGGTCAGACACGGAAAACACTTTGAAAATGCTAATTAACCTCTATTTCAAAGGACATCCCCAAACTAAGACACTATTGGAGCAGGCGGGGATGCGAACGTGGCCTGACAGCGGGCTCACGGCTTCAAAGAAAGCCTCCTGTGGCAGGGGGGGCGGGCAGCCCGGCCGCCTTACAGCACGGGGCAACCTGAAGCGCTGCTGGGGCTACCTCGGGCTGCACGCCTGTGACCCCCAGTGACAGACAGACAGACACAGGTATTTCCTCGGGACGGGCTGTCCGGGTCATGAATGAATTCATTAATTAATTCCGGGCCAGCCTGTTTAGATGCAACCCTATTTACACAGCGTGCCCGGGGGGGGCGAGGGGCTCTGCCCTTGAAGGGATGGAGCCCCCCAGCCCCTCGCCCCCCGTCCCCTCCCCGCGGGGCGGGCCCGGAGGCTGCGGCTGGGCGCTGCTCCTCGCCCTCCGGTAGGCGGCACCGCCTTCCTCCTCCTCCTCCTCCTCCTCCTCACCTTCGCCGGGCGCCGCAGGAGCGGAGCGGGGCCCGGGCCGGCGGCTGCGCTGCGCCATGGGGCTGTAACGGAGCGGTGAGTTAGCTCGGCACCGGGGGGCTGCTCCCCATGCCCCTTACCCCGCGGGACCCCCTCGGCGGGGAGCACCGGGGGGGCTTCAGGGGCACCTGGCCCGGGTGGGTTTGTGTTTTTTGTTTTTTTTTTTTTTTTCCGCTGGCTATCACGGGCTGAAGTTGCAGTGGCTCCCGAGTAACTCCAGGGCTGATGCTCGTCGCCCCCCGCGCCGTGCCCGCCCTCCCCTCCCTGCTCCGCTCGCCCCCGAGGAGCCCGAAGGGGCCAGCCCGGGGGGCGCCCAGGTGGCCCCGGTGCCGGTCCGGGGGGCACCGCAGCGAGCCGGCTCCGTGACAAAGGCGTTTGGAACAAAGGAGCCATTTTAGCAACTGTTGGAAAGAAATTTCTGCCGCGGCTTGCATGCTTTAGTAAACCCAGGGCTTCATTCATCTCCCCCCAGTCCCCGCCCACAGCTAGCCTAATTTATCCCGAAATGAAGTAAAAGAGAAGAAATGGCATCTCTCCCCTAAATCCCGCATCGTCCCCCTGCGCTGCAGCCCTCTCGCTGTTTGCCTGCCCTCCCAAACCTCTAGTTAGGTGTTGTTAAAGAACATTATTTTGTGCCGCTGGAGCCTGGAACAGCTGAGGCAGCTGAGTGTGCCTCTGGTAAGAACATCTCGTCTCCATAGATGAGAACAGCCAGAGACTTGTTATGTGCAGTAATTCAGTACGTATTTATACTTAAATCTATTTGGCGTTTTTAGCAGGACGCAAATCCACGAGAGACTTATTGGTATTTAAAAGAGCCTGCTTTTTTTCTTTTTTTTTTCTTTTTTTTATACATATACCGTTGCATTTCTAAAGGGAACAGGTGGAGTTGCATCTAGAAATATCTTTTGACTTGTTCAGTTCTCGTAACTTGCATATTTCCAGCAGTCTTTGAGCTGAAACGAATGCAAACCACATTCCTGCAACAAAAGATTATCAGCGAGCCTAACAGATGCTCAGAGACAGGAAGCCTATGACTTTTCAGGAGTGAAATCATGTGACAGCGTCAGATACTGTGTGTATCACTGTTTACAGAAAGCCAGCAGAAAATACTTCCAGGAAAGCACTAAACAATGGGAAACGAGCTAACAGCACACTTGTTAACACTCCTGCCGGTTCACCGATGCACAGTAAATCGTGTTCTGCTATGAAAACCTGCTAGGGCTAAGCGTATAACTCAAATGCCCACAAATCTGTTGCCTGCTCAGCTCTTGAGACAGGGCTTTATTAGCTATGGGACAGCATCACATTGACTACACAGACTCTTTTGAACCCAATAATTTCTTCTCTGATCGCAGATCTTTCTGTTGCTCTTGCCCTGGAATTACAGTCCCTTGAGCTAAGCTATACTTACGTTGGGAAACTTCAGGGCTGTGTTGCATTATTTTATGTCTTCTTCCCTGCACAAAGGACTCTTGCTTTTGCTTGCAGGAGTGTAGCTCTACAAGGATGGAAGCAGAGGAAATGCTGTTGCACAAATGCTTATGTATGTATGGCTCCAAGCTGCTGCTTGTATTTAAAGCTTCTTGTGTTTTAATGCTGCCTGGAGAATTTGTACTTACAGTTAAGCTGTGATCAGCTGTAACCAATGTTAGAAAAAAAAAAAATCTGTTGTACAGACAGGGCATGAGGGGTAAACAGAGCCAGGCCTGCTTTATTTTTCCCAGGGGGTCATTTGAAGTGTTAGCAGAAAATTGCAAGGAGAACAAGCTGGGGTTGCCTGGAGATCAAATCTTGTTGGATTTAATGTCCTCTGGCTCATGAAGCTTTTTTTTTTTTTTTTTTAAATGAACATCTGCTTGTCTCTGATTGGAAGGCTTGTTTTATTTGACATTCCTTTGAAATCTTCTGCTCTGTGATGTAGGCCAAAAGAATGCATGAAATATGTTACTCTTCTTGAATTCAGGCTTTGGGAAGGAGGCAAGAAGAGGTCTCAGTCCTTTAAAGAAGGTATGGTTTGCTGGAATACCTGGAAGGAAGCCAGACTATGAAAATCCAATCAGGAAAGGAGGATAAATTGAGGAAAAACAGAATGAAAAATGAAACTAATGAGGAGAGATGCAGGGACTGGTCACAGCAGCGCAGCACCGAGGCTGTGGTTCAGGCTTAGCATCCCCAGCATCCACGTACCATGAGCTCGAGTGCTGAGTTGTGCTGCACCGCACCGTGTGCCAAGTCTGAGCTGGGAGACGCGTGGCAGCGCCTGAGCTCAAGCTGGAAAAGCTGCTTGTTCCTGCCAGGCTGTGGAAAGAGAAGCATGACGGCAGGGGCTGCAGGAGCAGCTTCCTGAGTCACATCTCGACTGCGTGTGGGACTGTGTGAGCATCCCTTCTCACAGTGAAGTCAAGCAGCTGAGTGGTAAACTAACCTGCTTGCCTTGAAACAAATTATGGGTATGTTAACACCAGTGAGCTGGCTCGCAGCCAGCTTGAGTGTTTGGCGCATCCTCTGGAGACCTTCTCCAGTTGCCATGAGCTGGTTCAGGTCTCAGAGCAGGCTCACTAGGAGAGAACTGAACTCTCCTCATGAAATGAAACCAGGAGTCCTGCTCCAGGAGCATCCCCGTTCAATTACTGAGACTCCACAAAGTATGTTGGTTTCCTGAAAGTACCTCTCAGCTGTAATTGAGTGAGCAGTTCTCATCCACTTCAGCACAAAACCAATTAAGAGCCCCACACCAGCTTTGTAAGCTTAAAACACTTCTGGCAGTTCATCCTGGAGTGCTCTGTCCCTTACTTCCAACAAGATGTGAGCAAGCGCTTCTCAGCTTTCTGTTCTGGCTGAGAGGCCCTTCAAGAAGATATATCCAGGGTAAGTGCTGGAAGCTAGTACCTGCCTGTAAGCAAGTGGCTGGGCTTGGTGTTTTCATGTACTAATCTGTCTGCAGATCCCTGGACTGAGTGCCTTGTTATGTTTTGGCCAGCTTCTGCCACAGATGTGCAGGGGAGGCTAGAGAATAGGAGAAATACAGGAGGTGAAAAGAGTGGAATTGAAAACAATTTGCAGATTGAGCAGGTGCAGTTGTGATTTGTGAAAGCAGATCTGGGAGGTACAGTTGTGAGCGCTGTGGCCATAGGACGCTGTGTACCTGTGAGCATCCCCCTCTGATGTCATTGCACCCAGAATTACTTCACAGGCATTTTTAATCTGAATAGATACATGTACACTAACGTTTTAGCTCAGTGTTTTTTGAAGCAAATGTCCCAATTGTCCCTGCTTTTTGTTCTTCAGCTCACGTTGTAGACTAGCCTAGGAGCAGCTGAAAATAAATGAGAAAACCTGTTTGGGAGTTTTCCTACTGCATCCTGCCTGCCACTGGGCATCCAGTCCCAGGGACTGAGCTGGAGCTTGTCCAGCATCTGCGTCAGGTGTTTCTTTATTTAAAAAAAAAAAAAAAAAACACTTCCCCCCTCCCTTTTCCTGCTACATAGTTTCAGTTTCAGATGCTTGGCACCAATTTTTTCCTTGGCAGAGCCACTTCTGTTGGTGTGATCTAGCTGTAGCTTGTGTGCTAAGTATGCATCTTCCTTCCTGGAGAAGGATGCTGAGGCAGAGAGACTGTGGTAGGACCAAACCCAAGAAAATCAGTCATACAAGAACCTGTCTCCACCTCTTTGTGCCATGCTGCTAATCCACTCACAGTTAACCGATATCTTCTGAAGGTGCATAAGGAAGAAAGCCCAAAATAAGCATTCTTTACAGAAACAGTCTGTGTACAACTGGGTATCAATTTCACAAGCAGAGGTGTTATTCCTTAGTGTATTCCATCTGCCACACTGTGTGCCTGTGTCTGAGTCTGCCAAAAGTGAACTGGTAAGTTTCATAGGGCCCCAAAACTGTGGTACTACATCATTGAGCATGGGCTCCTGTGGCCATTTCCAGATTGTACTGATTACTGACAGAGGTTTTGCCACTGATTTTTAGAAGTATTATATTAAATTTTAAAAATAAAACTAAAAAAAATAATTCAGAATTCTTCAGGTATTGAGACTTGTCTGTGGTGTAGCAACAGTTTGTTTGATGTACTGATGATAGTTGCACAATCAGGTGGACAGGTAGGTGACAGGAATAGGCACCTTAGTACAATGAAATCCTGTGGTCATGGAAATTGTAGTCCTTTTTCACAGCTCTGGCAGGCAGTTATAAGAGCAAGTCTTTTATTCCCTTTCCCACTTTGCCTTCACAAAGCCACATCCATATCAACATTGGCTTGGATGTGTGCCATCAAACAGGTTGTGCCTCTGTGAAACATGAAGATCGATGTGGGGTTTGCTAAATTTGGGCTTGCTAGGCCTTCACGCTGTCAGTGTTAAGGCAGCCTGAGGAGAACAGATGGACTGAAGGAGGGAAAGAGGAGTTCTTGCTGTACCATTTGCGGAAGGGAGAGGAGTTAGGCGCACACCCTGGGTGCAAATTAAGAAGAGGCAATACAGTCTACCCAAACTATTTGGAGGGGCACCACTTTGAAGTTTCCAAGAATCTGAGGTAGTCATGTTCTTCTTTGAACCTTGCTTGTCCTTACCACCTACAGTACAAGTTTTGATACTCTGGACTGTTTTAGCTAGAGTGACTTTGCCTTCCCCTCCCTCTCATTTATCATATTGTAGTGATAGTTCGGGATTCTGAGGGGTAAGTTGAGTGGCACAGCATGAGCAAGGAGTTCTCTTGTTCTCATGCATCTCAAATGTCCAGCTAATAACATATACAAACCAAGCAATTTGGGAGTAGCTTTGAAGCACAAGAAGTGAAATTGTGGTCATCATTCAGTTGTCAAAAACCTGGAGGAAATTTGGGTATGCTCATTGTGCTGTATCACATAGTCTACGATCTCAGGTATGTTACCAGTTCATATTCCTGAATTATTATCATGTGTCTGCTGCAAATGTTTTGGAAACTTCTTTTTAAAGAAACAAAATAAAACTATTTTTTAACTATTGCTTTGCTTTTGTAGTAAAGGGTAGAACTATAAAATGTTTGCACCCTGCTATTAATCTAAGTAGAAAGAGATGTTGAAGGAAGAAGGCTCTCGGTTTTGGATTGTGTTAAGAATGAGTGCATTATGGCAGTGGTGTCAATCATCCTGTCCTAGTTTGTATTCTTCCTGGCTTTGCTTTGTTCTTCTTCCCCCTTAGTAATAGTGTTTCAGGACCAGTTTCCAATGGTCTTCATGTTTGTTCTTTTTCTCCTTCCCACGCTGTCTTCTCGCCATTTTCCAGTCTTCTGCCATCTGATCCTTACCAGGATCCTTACCTACCTGAGAGTAAGCACCTAAAATAAAGCAAAGCCTGTCAGAACAGAGCAGGAGGAGGCAGAGGAAGGAGGGCACCATGGTATCTCACTCTCCTTGCTGCTGACCATCTTCCTACTTCTTGAGTAAGAACATCTTCCACAATTACCACAGAAAAATTCTTTTTGAGCCTTGTATGAAAGTGTCTCATCCGTCTTGCCTACCAGCTGGTATAACTGTATGAACCTTCAAACTATTCTTCCTGTCTCTACCTCTTGCAGATTTTTATCACCTTTTCCTTAGTCATGTTAGTGGGATGTCTTTGTTACTGTTTCCCTCCTTGCTGTGAAAGTACTCATCGCTGAACTCCATCCTAGCTTTTTTCCACCTCTGACAGAAGCGGAGTTTGATTTTTGGTGCTGCCTGGGTTTAGCTTAAGATACAGAGGGTGAAATGAATCTAAATACAGTCAGTTCTAGTGTTCACCATTACATTTCCAAATTTTAGTTTCCATTAACAAGTGTTGTTAATCTTGCAAGCTGAAGAGTTGACTGGTAGCTGCTGGTACGTAGGCCTGTCTGAATGACAGACTTTGGAAGGTGCCCCTGAGTTTTGACCATGTTACTGTTTGGTTTTTGGTTTTCATCCCCCCCTACAGAAGGGTTGCTGTAGTTGTTGTTTTCTTTTTTCCCTAAAGAAGGGCTTTTGGCTGCAGTCGAAGCATGGAGTTTGCAGTATTTAGAGCAGCAACTTAACAAAACTTTCTGGTTTCCTTGGACAAACAGATTCTTTATTCCACTTCTCCTCACCCCAGACATTAATAAAACTAGAGCAATCTACCCTGCAAAACTTAAGTGCTTGCAGCTCAGAAGACCCAGAGCATCTAGCAAGGTCGTGTACTTGGAACTGTCCTGGTTTCCTGCCCCTGGGGATGCAGAACATCTCACTGAGCGGCACACAGGCGATAAAATAGTAGGCTATGAAATTTGGAGGAGAAAAAAAGTGCAGTGGGATTTTTAGTCATCTCGACTACAGATTAAATAGTATGCTGCTCATTTATTGTGGTCCATCTGCAGATTGCATGACCTCAGGCAGCTAACAGTTGGAGCATAACCCTTGCCATAGGGAGCTCACTGCTTCACAAATATGCTACTTCATGGCATTATCTACTGACTGGCTTAAGGGGAAGTGGTTATTCTTGAGCCTTGTTTTAGGGAACAGTGGGCCTATAAAATCATAGGAGGACATACGTAAGCCCTGATATGCTTTACTCTTGCATGTCTGCGTTGGACAACTCCATGGAAAAGTTGTCATTGGCACGTCAAAGTCATCTTGATGCATTGACAGGAGAATGGGGTACCACATAAAACAGTTTTCTGTTAAATCAGAATGAGTTGTCTGACCCTTACCAAGTTCCAGGGTAAATAAATTGCTTTGCTTTCCTATAGCCTGAAAGCAGTGTCTGGCCTTTGCCCTGACACCTCTGCTGCCCCTGTTTTGTCTTTTTGTCAGCTAACCAAACGAATATGAAAGTCCATGGTCCTACATGCTTTCAGGCTGGTGCTTGCTGTGAGGTTGCATTATCTGATAGCTGGAATTATTCTACCTAGCCCAAGTAGATACAACAGATGTTGGAAAGGTAGGGGAAAGAACAGAGTGGACATCTCTGGTGCAATTCTATTGATGTTGCAGATGTGTGCATGACCCATTGATAGGATGTTTATTCCACATAAGCTACTGTGTATTGTGAATTGATGGGGCTCTAAAGCAAATCTGGACTTCAGTTAACCTTGGTAGCAAGCCCATGCTTCATCTTTCCCCTTTATCTATATCCTCTGCTGATCTAGCCAGTGAGGTGGAAACCATGAAGGAAATGCAAAAGGCTGTCACTTCACTGAAAGTAGTCACTTTGTGTGTGTTGGGGTGTATTTTGGTGGTGGTTTTGCTTTTCTTTCTTCCATGGAGCTTCTGCACTAAAGAGTCTGGGACCTAACCAGGCTGCCTCTTCTTGATTTTTATGCATCTAGTCTTGTAGGATTTATTCTAAGCTTGAAGGAATGTTGCTACAAAGTGTGATGTTTTATTTAGAACAGACTTCCTTGTGGTACAAGCTGTTGTAGAGTATGTATGGAAACAGAGCAAGTAGGCCAGAAACATCGCACAGAAAGCCATGTAGGCAGACCTGAGCCACCCAGATGCTGCTGCTGTTCTCCTGGGTGAACTCGTCAGGGGTCAAGTGAAAGTTCATGAGAAACTGCTAGAAATTATGCATTTTTATAATGCATGGAGCAAAAATAAACACTTTGCCATAGATTGAAAGCTGTTTTCAATTTTCAAGCATGAGACTTATTTTTTTTAGCTGATATTATTTACTCAGTTGTCTTCTGGATAAAATACTTAAAGGGGAAAACAAGCTTGTTAAGGATAGAAACACTGAAGACGAAGATGACACTTAAATGAATTACAATATGTAAGCATCTGGCTGCATTTCTGGAAGTTTACTGTAATCTGGGATTCAGAAAGCTTCCTCTCTGACTTTAATTTCACATTAGAAATAGAATGTGCCCAGTGAATTCTTCACTGCTGACCTGAAGCAACCTAATATATTTTTCCTCAACATCATTGAACACTGTAATACAGCAGAGCTAATAGAAATTAGTAAAAGTAAGTGTGCCTCTGTTTCTAGGACATTTTTTTTCTCTTTAAAAAGTCAGGTATGGAACAATAGTCTTCTTATTTTCAATGGCAAAGATCAACAATGAATTGGTGAGAGACTTCTATGATGTTGAGCTTTGGTCTGATGCTATCTGTGGCAAAAAGTGGCTTGTCTACTTAGTAGTTTCTAGGTGATTGTTATTTGCTGAGGAATTGCAGTGTGTAGACTTGACTGCATGCTGTTAGAGGTAATTTGCAATATGAGGTTTGGCAAGTGAGTTTTCTTGACTCCAGAGGCAGTCCCCTCTTTACTCTTACGGGTACTGTGAGACCCTCTTGAAGCTTCCTTGTTTCTGTCACACATCTCTGAGGCTATTTACCACTTTAAAGAGGCAGTAATGGACAGATGTGAAGTGTTGGTAAGACTGTACAACCAGAGACTTTAAAAGCTCTGCAGTTTGGGGGGAGACTTCATGTTCTCCCCTGCCTCCCCAACCCTGATATTATTTGAAGCTTTTACTGAGGGCTCTTTCTTAGTATTGGTCAAGCGTTTTATGCGCTCATAGTCAAAGAATATTTTAGGCAGGACTAAAATTCAGTGAAGTTTGTCTGCGTGTCTATCCTTTCCTTCACTCTCCTAGTGAAATACAGAAACGCAAATGTCAATGCGTAATGGAGATTAGGAGAGAAAATCTTATTACCTGTGACAGTGTGACTGAAGTCAAGCCTTGCTCATTAGCTTCATCAATCAAGTGTGACATTTCGTTCCAAGGCTTCTTTCTACTTGAAGTTGAATACAGCCTTGTCTTGAGCACATAGAAATGAAAATTCCCTTCTGTACTGAGCTGGGAAACTGAGCTCACACAACAGGTATCAGCTCTTGGTCTTTGAGGTGGCTCCTGCCAGTGGCTGCATCTGTTAACATAGAGCAAAGCCACTTCTGAGTCAACACTTTTGGACTCCATAAAACTTTAGTTTGAGGTGACCTGTTCCCAGGAGCCATTTCAGCAATGGATCAGTTTCCGAGGATATCTTTTGATTTGTAGAGATCTAGGTGCTGTAACATGTAAAGACCTATAAATGAGTATACTGCAATTAAGACTGTCAAAGATCCTGTTTTTACTGGGTTGCTAAATAACTTTAAGTGAATTTTATTCCACCCTCAGGTATTAATGCAAGTTGGGAAGTGCTGTTAGGTACATTTCATGGGAAACACTGCCAATTATATGTGATTCCTAGTGAGAAGTTGGTAGCTCTTAAACTAATAAAATAGCAAGACCTTGGGCACCCTGATATTACTCTGAGTACTCTATGCAATAGACATAACTCGGGATGTCTGAGATCTCCCCATAAGAATGATTGGGGGAAAGCAGAAAATCAAAGGCTGGAAGGGAGCTCAGGAGGTCAGGATCCAATCTTCTGCTTACAGCAGACTCAGCTCTGAGGTCAACCCAGGCTGCTCAAGGGTTTGTTCAGCATGAAAACCACCAAGGATGGAGCCTGCACAACCTGCCTGGGCAGCCTGTTACTCTTCCTGATTGTTTTTGTGTGTTCTGCCTTTATATCTAGGCTGAACCTTCTCTTTCAGTTTATGTGCATTATTATCTCTTGCCTTCCTGCCCTATGCAGCTGTAAAGAGCCGGTCTCTGTCTCCTCTGACCTCGTAGCAGTCACTGGGAGCTGCTGTTAGGTCCCCCAAAGCCATCTCTACTACAGACTGAACAAGCCCAGCTCCTCTGGCTTCTCTCCTGCCCTGCAGCAGCCCAGGGTGCTGTTGGCTTACTTTGCATACTGCTGACTCTTGGCCAGCTTGCTGTCCCTATCTGTCGGACCTCCTGGGACACTTAATGACATAGATCTTCGTCCCCTTTCTAGTTCAACCTATTGCACATTGGTGTTCAGGATAGAGAAACATTAACACCTCCATCTCCAAAAAATATACAACAAGAAAACACTTCCCATGACATAAGACTTAGAGGGTTATCGCTTGCATGTGTGTAGGCCACTGGGGTCAATGAGGGGAAGGTGACAACCTGAAATGCTACTGGAAACAGAAGTTGCCATCCGAAGTCAATGTCATGATGCTTGCTGCTATTCAATTTAGAAGAACCTCCTTTAAAACTGCAACTAAACCTAAAAATAAGGTCTTCTTTTTTCTCCTGAACTTAAGATGACTGTACAGTTACTGCCTTCTACTTCAAACTTGTCTTCTTTTTTTGTTTGAGGAGGAAAGTTTGGATGAATTGTAATCTAATCATCCACATTAACAAAGTCCTGTGTTCAGCCTGCTCATCTTAATGGTTCTGATGATTTGTCTCCTCAGCACAGCTATTGCTTCTTTATAATTAGGATATAAACCTTCTAAAAATGTTTGCAATATGCCAGGTGAGTCATTAGCTTGCAAAATAAATACTGTGAAGATAACTACCTAGTATTATATCTTACTCTGAATATGGTGATTTACGTTAAATAAGACATCTTTTCCTCAACTGCATCTGCAGCTTTCTTGGAGATGGAAAAAGCAAGCCCTCAGCTCTAGAAAAGGATGTGACTTAAGTCTTTTTCTTGACTTTTTTGAGCCTACAGCATCTGATAACCTTTCAGATCGATGCTTGTTTTGCTCTGCTACTTAGAAAGCCATAAACAGCCTCATGAGTCCAAATAGTTAATACTTGTTTAAGGAATTTATATTTTAATACAGAACTCAAAATAGTTTTGCTGTTCTACGTAATAGTACTGCATCTCAGTGAAGAAAAATTGCAGCTAGCTTAAGGAAGGCAAACTCCTGTGTGGTTTAAGATAAACTGGTTGAAACCACTTCCATTACAGTGAATGGGGTACTTAGGTGTTGTGGGAGGGAAAAGTGGGAGCAAGCTCATGGTTTGAGCGTCACCATGTGAGAGTGTCATCACAGGCTCCTGGAGCGATGGGTGGGTGCTGTGACCAACATGCTTGAAACTGCTCCCCACTGGGGGCCTGCTGGCTCTTTGCATTCAGCTGTGAATCTGGTGCTTCCTGGCAAAAAGTGGTATTTCCATGGGAGTTTGGGTCTTGAGAAACTGATCTTTGGGTCTCCCCAAATCTGCAAGTGTTGTAAACTTTGCAATTAAGGGTAAATTGTGTAAGAGTCAGTTTCTTCTCCGTGACCACAGATACTTCTCCTTTTGGGACAAACTGCTCTAAAGTGATATAAACGTAGTCCAAAGCTATAGCTGCTTTTCTTGCTCGCTCAGATGCTGTAACAACATTGGAAGTAAATTAAGAGTACTCATTTATTTTGTTTGAAGTTCTGTTTCTTTCTTTTCCTCTCCAACTGAAAAGAACTTATTACATTTTGTGAGGAAAAGCCATTTGTGGAAACTAGGTGTTGTGGCTCTACAGGCTTATGAATAATTGAACTTACTTGGCTGTGAATTGTGGCAATAATTTGCTTAGCATAAACATTTTCTACGCACACACAGTCTTTGCTAAATTCCACCATCGGATCACTTACGGAGGCATGCAGAAGTGGGGAATGCTGACCCTGAGTCCTATGTGTTTGAAAATGACCAAAAACTCCTGCCCGCTGATCGGGCATTGATTTCTGTCCCTGTACTAACTTACAGTTGGCTGTAGTTGGTAACTCTACTTGAAGAGAGGGCTGCTTTGCAGCTCCTATCAAGCCATGCTTTGATGAGACAATCCTGGAGTGCAGGCAAGTGTGACTTCTCTTCCCTTTGCTGCCTTTTTACTCCTGATATATTTCCAGCGAGGACCTTGATCAGAATCAAGAAGGAGCAGCCCTCTGAGGCGGAGGCCAGTGCACCCTTTTAGGAGGGGTTGATCTGACAGCTCCTGGCACTTCTGGCGTCTTCCTTACACTGCTGCCCTCCTGGGTCAAACATCACGGTGAAGCTGCCTTTGTTTGAGTTGATGCTAAAAAGCTGAGACTCGGCTGTGAGAGTCTTTCACAGACTACCTTTTAAACAGCAAATTATTAGACTGGAGAAGGGGAGCAGGTTACATCCCCTCCAGTTTTTGCCTGTCTCCCATGCCGCCTGTGCTTGCTGTCATCAAAGGCCTATCAAAAGCTGCAGAGGGAAGCATTCGGAGCCTGCCTACCGTGTTCATTAACGAATCAGGGTTTGATGTTAGCCTCCCTCTCTGCCCTTGCAAGAAGGTGTCACTGCAGCCAGCACCAATTACAGCTGTATTCAGGGGACAGCAACATGATTCAGCCAGTCAAAAACAATATAAATGAATGAAGCTTTTACAGTCCAGGGATTATATATTTTTAGTAAACGGTATGTGATGTAATCCAACAAGATAGCTGTATTTTTCTCAACTTAAATGCTGCTTCTGTTCCTGTCAACATGAAACAGCATAATGTAAAACTTGCAAGTTACATATTGGAAAGAAAATAAGAAAAGGGTAGGGTGAAAACATTTTTATCTCCTCAGTCCTGTTGGATCCTGGGGAAAAAAAAAAAATTGAGGTTCTCTGGACTTAAAGCTTCCCATTGTATGACAAAAGAGGCGAGATTTTGAAGGCCTTCTGGTACTTTTCAGCAGGCTGCTTGCAGTGCTAATGAAGAATGAGGTCTTAAATAATTTCTTAACAGTGCAGCTTTCAAGCCTGTGTGTGTGGTTTGTACTGGTGCAGAACTCGGAAGTGTTATCTTGTTCCCTGTAAATCTTAGATTAAGCTGCCCCAACAGCGTGGAACAATGCTGTTTTCTGGCAGAAAAAAAGGATGTTGTGCTGACTCTTGCAGGATATGAAGGACGCTAATCTGACAAGTATGAATCTCTTACTTATTGCTCATATGTGAATGCTGCATTTGGGAAACCGACAGTAAAGAGGTGATGGGGGGAGAGGATGTGGAACATGGGCAGGGTTATGCTTAAAAGTTGGTTGGCTTTTTTTTTTTTTTTTGACCTGAACTCTTCTTCTTCTCCACTTGAACAGAGATGTAATGGTAATGAAAAGTAACTGTAGGACACCAGATCTCTGAATGGATGGTCAGCCTGGTCAAATTTAAGACATCATATGTATCGCTTCTTCATAAAACTTGACACCAGGGAAGCTGATCACTTAACATACTGTATGTTGAATATGGTAGGTAGGTCAGTTTGGTGGCTGGACTTGATCTTGAAGGTCTTTTCCAAACTAGATGATTCTACGAACTAAATTGGGACCCAACAGTCACTCTTTGCTTACAAGCTGCTTTTACCCAATGTCTCCAAGTGCTGTTGCAAATTCTGTAGAGCAAAGGGCTTGCAAAAAGCTGGGAGAGCTGAGTGTCACTTGAAACTGCCACTTGGAAGCTGCTGTAAGCCTCACGTGTTTGAAGTACACAAGTGTTTGAAAAAGCTTGAAGAAAAATCTAAATGTTCTTACTTTTGTGCTCTTATTCAAATATTTGACTTCTCAGAAAAGAGACATGGATAGTCTGGTCAAAGTATATGCCCAGGCTGAAGAGTGTTAAATTATGGTTTTTATATTTATTGACATAAGATTTCTTAAATACCCATGGAAATATGTGGGAAAGGTGTTGTTTCAAGAGCCATGTAGAAAGCATAAGTGCCACTTCTTTTTCTCTGGTAGTAAATGCATCTCAATTCTATTTTTACAGCACTGGTATCGCCTGCAAAGAAGAGGCTATCAGTGATCAATTGATTACGGCTCCTGTAACACAAGCAAAACCGCCATCATGAAACACTTCCTGAGGTAAATGTCCTGTATGGTTTTCGAAAGTATTAAATGATTATAATTACTTCCCTGCTGCCAGTCTAGTGTTTTAGCTCTACACTTTCCATACAACTGATAACTAATTTATACCAGATTGCTTTCTGTTCACCTAGATTTCTCTAAAGCTGTTAAATTCAAGCTTTTCCTCTTCAGTTCTTCATAAAAACAAAGAATGTGGGAAGCGTCACATGCACTTGGATTGCACCATATCAGTTGTGGATCTCTAGTGCTCAACGTGTCAGGGGAAAATGGGAGAAACAGTGACAAGAACAGTGCTTGAAAAACGTTAATTTTTTTTCCACCCCCCTTGTTCTTGGCTATATGGATTTTTAGAGTGCTGCTTGTGAAAGCAGAGAAGGGAGATGCTTGCTGAAGAAATACAAATATTTTTGAAGCTGATTGTGCTCCATTTTAGGAGAAATGTCTAACGAGTACTTGCTACTGCGTATGACTTGGTTGCAAACGCTAACTTCCACTGGGAAAGCTCATGTCATCTTTGTTCTGTAGTCAGCTGAGAGAGTTGAACACTCCTATAAATTAATACTTTTCAAGTGCTTAACTTGTCTTTAAGCCAAAGCAATCATATTCTTTCTGGCTGGGAGAAACCTTTTCAAGAGGACTGAAACATATGCTTCTGTATAGAGCATCTGCCACTATTTTTCTCTCTTTTTAGACTGTTTATAGTAAAGAATATTTTATGCTATGGGTATCAGCATCATTACCTCTAGGCTGATCATTTGTAATGACTATTGCCATGCCAGCCTTGTTCCAGGCATTTCTGTGGGGTGCTTGGTTTGTTTTTTTCAGGTATCTTTGAGCCAGCTGCAAAAAGACTTTGTAAGCAGAACATGCACAGGTGAAAAGTGTAAAGCAATTATTTATTTGCTAACACTCACAAAAAACAGCTAAGAATTAATGAGCTATTAGGCTAAGTATTAATGTGTTTCCTACTGACCTTATCAGGGTGGTGAGAGGATTGGCCCCTGAAGCTCCTATGCAGTACCCATGCTGTTTTGGGTATTTAGGTTCCTGTGGTGCTCCTGAAGAAACCAACTCCTACTTCTTTCCATTATATTTCTAAAATTCATCCTAAAATCTTAGAGGATAAGTCTAGGTGGTGCTGAAAACAAAGGTAGAGAAAAGCAACTTACCGAAATGGTACAGTAGAGGACTTTCATAATGAAGTCCAGTGTTCTGAATGTGGAGCAGAAGGCAAGGTGAGGGGGGGAAGCATGTGATAGAAGACAGCTCCTCAAACAAGAAAACCCATGAAATATGAAGCCTCTATTTTGTTTACTCTAGAAGAATATGGATTTTTCTTATTTCAGATTAATCCTTTTGACATGGGACTGCTAGGAGTATTTCTCAAGTTTCTTACTTCTTACTGTTCTTATATTTTTATGAATGAGCTATGGTCACTCTCCAAGAAGACTGCTTAATGGCAACAGTCAACTCTGAATGTGGTTGTTGTGGTTGCAGATTTGTGATAACAGATTAAGCAGATTCAAATTTGTGTACAAGACAAAGATGTTCAGCCTTCCACCTTGGAAATCAGCTGGAAAATGAATAAGCTAACATATATTGTGTACCCTGGTGTTTGTCCATCACCAATAGTAGCAGACCAGGAATTTGCTTAAAATTGTTGTAAACTGTTTGTGAAGATCAAATGCCATGCTGAGGGCAGTGTACTGCTGGTGAGGACTGCTCAGTAGTAAAGAGCTTTCCTTTGGTACACAACATGGAGCAGGAATTAGACTAGTTGGTGCTGATGGTACCTATAGTTTATGAAATTTTCATCTTACCTGTGTTCCTACTTGGATGGTATTCCTGTAAGTTTAGATACCAATATGGTACCCTAAAACAGTAGGACAGGGTAAAAAATCAGGGGTGATAATCAAGAGAGGAGTTTCAAAAGTTGTGGAGAGTTCAGCCTTGGAGTAGAGACTGCACAGATGAAATAAACTGTCCCACTGTTAGTTCTGAAGGAGTACATGTAACCTGGGACTGAAATAAAGAATAAGAAGTTCTGACAAAATCATCATGCTGCATAAGTGCAGATCCTGTGGTATGAAACTTCTTTCCTTTAAAATAGAGGAAATAGCTCTATAGTAAATTGAAAATAAAGATAGAACAGAAAAGGAACAGCGAAGGGGCAGAACACTGGATTGGTACCACAACTTCCAGCATGTGAACTAGCTCAGATATACATGTATTTGCACAATTCCACATCACGCTGTGTGGATAGATAATCTGTGTCTAAAACTGATGAGTTCTTTTAATCTCCATAAACTGCAAGTCATCTTGTTGACTGCAACATAGAAAGTGCCAGTAATAGGTGAATAGAGGAGTTTTCATCTGTAAAGTGAAGACAATCTGCACTGCTCTCTTGGAATAGTGACAGTAGCTTCCTTGCAGCAGCTTCTGGTTGTAGATAGTCACCTGGAGACCTAACAAGGAACAGTGCAGATGTGAATAAAGAAATTATTCAGGAAATCAGTAAGGAATCAGTGTAATGTGAGTGATTTTGCTGTGACTACTGATCATCTGTTAGATGATGGATGTGCTTTTCATAACTAGGTTAAAATCTCTTGTCTCTCTTTTTACATAGTCTGCTTTGTATTTACCATCAATAAATTGTTGGGGTCCTTTTTGTTTGTTTTCCCCAAAACTATTATTACTATTTAGGATGTTCTGTGTATTCTTTAACTGTTGCATAGTTCTCTGGTTAGTGAGGCTGGAAGACAAATCATTAAGTTCAACTCCTGTGCTCAAATTGGTCACTTACCAATTGGTTGGCCAGAGTTGCGTCCAGTCAGGTTTTAGTACCTCCAGGGATGGAGAATCCACAACCTCTGAGCAACCTGTTCCACTGTTTGACGAACCTTACAATTACATTTAAACGTAATATTGTTTATTTTTAATTCCTGCATTTCCCTCTGTGCCCATTGCTTCTTGTCCTGTCACTGGGCACCACTGAGAAGAGCCTGGCTCCATCTTCTTTACTACCCCATGAGGTATTTATACACACAGATAAGATTCCCCCAAACACCCAGGTCTCAGCCTCTCCTTGTAGGCCAGACAATCCAGTCCCTTAACCTTCACAGCCCTTCTCTGTCTGTGTCTCTTGTACTGGCAAGCACAGCTGTGGACACAATGCTCCAGATGCATCCCACCAGGGCTGAGCAGAGGGGAAACATCACTTTCCTGAGTATGATCCACAAATACATGGAGCTTTAGGGCCCTCACATGAAAGGCAATGGGCATGTAAAACAATGCTGACCTCTCTTCCACAAATGCAATTGCTTAGTTTTGTACAAGTTACACCTGTACAGCCTCCTATTTAAAGGAAAGCAGTAAGAAGTTTGCTTCGTGCTGTTTACATAAGCAAAATGTATTTTACATGAAGTTGATGAATCCTTTCCTACTGATATTTAAAACAATAGACAACCATGCAACATCCCTTTTAAAAAATGATAGCATGATGTTTTACTACTTTGATACATATATTTACTTGAGGTGTGGATCGGGTAGTTTAGTTCTGAGGGATTTTTGGTTTTGTTTGCATGGGGTCTTTGGTTATGCAGGTTCTGTTGGTTTTTTCCTTTTTGTGCATGTGTTTTTTTTTAGATATCCTTTCTAAGGTAGTCTTAATGCATAATGGCTTCACCCTGAAGTTACTGATCTTCACTGACAGTCACTATCTCTGCTCTAGCTGGAGAGTGAAATTGCCAGTGAAAAATAAGCTTAGAAATGCAGCTTATAATCAAATTCCGACATTGAATAAGGCCGTAATTAAAAAGATGTGAGAAAAATGTGTGCTTTGGTGCCATGTAATAAGACTGCTTTTAATAAACTTAAATCCTAAGGCACTTGAACAATTAAAATGCAAGAATTCAAAATAAGTCATAAATTGAATCAGTTGCTTATGCGTTCTCCCTTGGTCCAAATTACTTTGTGCATTCCCACCTGCCCCAGGCTGTATTGCACATCAGAATAGCTAAGGGAGGGGACGTGCTTATACTAGTAGTGGTAGCTACTCTGACACCAAGATATTTTCTGCAAGTGTCACTTTCAGCTATACTGAAGATACGAGTCTAAAGTTACTCTGCCTCTTCATCTACCTGTTCTCAACAGCTGTTGCTATCCAGGGGAAAGAACAACTTGTTTGGACCAGGCAGCACAGTAACTGGAATGACTCCATATGTAGGAGAGTGTCTTTGGCCAGTAATCTACAGGACTCCAATATTTATACCTCTAATCTAAGGCTATGTCTAAAAGAAAGCGGCTGTTGTAGGTTTCTTTTCTTTCTCAACTTGTTCTCCTCTGAATTATTCCTGAAGTTTGAAGTATTACTTATGAAATAATAGAGCTGTTTCTCAGTGAAATGTTTAATCCTTTGGTGCCTTTTTTCTGTAAAAAGGTTTTTGAGGAGTCTGTTAGTGACACTTCCACTTAGCTTGTAACTTCTCTTAAAAATCTGAAATAATAGCAAGCTGGAGAACCAGCTGTAGCAGGCAGATTTTTTCAATAAATCCTAGAAACCTTACACCTCTTCTTGATCTACTGCAAAACAGTCTGTAAGCACTAGCATAAGTTCTGTTTGACTGGAGTCACATCAGATGAAATAAAACCAAAGTCAGTAGGAAGCAAGAGAAGAGTGTGGAAAGCTGCTGTTAAAAACTACTCTTATGTTTTCTTAAGTTGCTATGGTGACTTGCTTTCATCTCTAAATGGAGAGCTAAAATGGGTTTCAGTTGTCAAGTCTGAAAAAGCACAGAATAAAAATCTCTTGTTTTAACAGAGTTAATAGCACACTTATGTATGGCAAAAATTATATTGGTAGTTACTTCTTGGTTGAGCTTGTATACACAGCTTACGGTGCACAAATAAGCTAAAGATAGTCAAGTTAGTTAAATCTTCACAATGTGGTGTCATTTGCTAACTCACCTATTTGGTCATCTTGTCCATCCATGGTTAACTTCTGTGTCATCAACTTCTAAAGATGTTATCAGAATACTCAGTAAGGAAATATAGATGTGCAACTCTTTCCTCATTGAGCTGAGTATGTCCTTCTGGAAAAATAGTTGCAGAAATGCCTTTCCCATCCATAGGACCTAAAACAGGGCATAGGAAAGAAAACGGTGTGTAAGTGAACCTACTGACTTTTATTTTTAGCTCTTTGTTCTCGTTTTTTGTAGTATTTATCTAGCTTTAAGTCCAATCATTCTAACTAGATGGCCAGTATTAACTTTCATTTTACTCAAGGCATTTGTTTGTTACTAGCTATGAAATCACTGCTAATTTCAGAACATCAGTAAAGGGATTGAGTACCTTCAGTTTTCATCAGTTTCAAGAATCCTGTGCAGGAACTCTGACTTCCTGACATGCCAGTGGAATACTGAATGTTACTTTAGGCATACTTCCAGTTTAGACTGTGGTAGTAGCTTGAAATATCAGATAGCATTTCACAAGTCTCTTCTAGTCATGCAAGGAAACGCATGCTCACTTTCAATGGCATTTTTGTTTCGTCTTGGAGCCCTAATAATAAGTACAATTTTGTGTACTATTGTTGTAGCAAGGGAATTGCCTGTTGGTTAGGCCTGTGTGCATTAGCATCTGGTTATGCAGAGTTTTCTTGTTTTACCTGAGAGAATGTTCATATGAACTCTTCTGAAGCTTTTTGCATGTATAAACACAACCTGCAGATGGGTACAGTAGTATGTGGTACTGGAGGAGGAGAAGGGGCTCGCATCAGGACTGGGAAGAGTAGAGTATCAGTCTCCTCAGAACACCTTCCTTTCTGTAATACTCCCGCTCTTGAAGCTCACCTCAGGAACAGAGTTATCACTGTGCAATCCCTTTTAAGAACTGTAAACACAGACTTATAGTGAGGCACACTGTTTTCTGTGCCAAGACAGCCTTCAAGGCCAAGCAGGGAAAAAAGCCAAAAACGCTGAGATTCAGTGGAGAGAAGGCTTGGAATCAGACTCTAAAACAAACAAGTTGAGGCCACTGTGGCAGTCAGACACGTGGCTCATTGCAAAGCTTCTGTGAGGGCTCTTGGTAATGGCAGGCTGTGTTTTGTTTGTAGCTGCCAGTGTCTCTGCTTTGCTGAAGTGAGCTGAAGTGCTTAGCAGCTAAAATAAAACTTATCTTTTTTTTTATTTGAGTGTGCTTTTGTTACAGGATTTCTGCAAGCAAGAGTGCCTTTTTGTAAAGAACATCCCATTGAAAAGAAACTTGTGTTCCTTTTTATGCTGTTTGTGTTATAAACAGAAGATTTCAGCTGTTGTAAGCTTGAGATGGATGAGTAGTAGAAAATTGAAGGTATCCTCAAAGGCAAGCTTTCTAAGTTAACTAGTTGAAACTAGTGTACTAGTCAAAACTAGTGTTTGTCTGCTTTCTTAGTTATAGCTGCTACGTATATTTTAGTGGATCACATGTAGTGTTTGTGTGGTGTAGTGACGTTCTTTATTAGATGCATTTTTACTTGGTTATTCTTTGTGCAAAACACCGCCAAAGCAAAATTTCAGTTGTGAATGTGATTTTGTAACCCTGGAAGATAACAGCTCATCCCATGTGGAATTTTTTCTTTGATTTACTAATCTGTCCTTGAACCTTAAAGCAGCACGTATAACCCAAAAATTAATTCAGATACACATAAAACATTTTATTTCTTTTTTTTCTACTGGGAATTCATCCACATCCACACCATGGTAAGAAAGAAGGTTATTAGTAGTGAAATGAGTTGTGATGTTTCATCACTAGAGGTAATTAAGTGTAGGCATTAACTTTCTTACAGGAGTTGCCCTTTTCTGTGGGTCTCTCGTTCATTAAAAGGTATTTTTTTCCATATGGGCTGTTATATGAAGTTAAGTGAGTCTTTTTCTTCCTTTCTTTCCATATAAATGAGATCTCTGGGTAATGGATTGCTCAAATAGAGACCTAACCCTTGGAAGCAAAACAGGCCAAAAATAAAGTGAGTGCAATTTCCACTACAAATGTACAATGAAAGCCCAGAACTTTGTTTTACTACATTCCACCTTTCAGTCTGATGTTAACCCTCTTGAATCCGTTTCTCTGGACCTTCAGCCTGAGTACAGAGCTGGGGTGTGCTGAGGAGGCTGAGGGCTGGCTGTATGTGCATTGTGTGCTGATCCTTGATAGGGGAGGAAAGGGTGTTAGTCAACTCTGTGATGGTTGACATCAAATATCTACTGAAAAAAATGAAACACCCAGTGTTAGCCTGTGGCTTGGTTTCTAAGCCACTATTAAATGTTGCAGTTGAAGGCTTTAGCTGACTCTAAATGAGACTTGCTCTTTAAATGGCTTATACTTCTGTTTGGCTGCTGATGGATTTACCTTCTGATAACTGGTTTTGTTCTTTAATACTGAAATGACACTGTGAAGCCCATCTTGGAGTAGGAGGACCCACGTATTTCAAGGTCAGCAACTGAAACTTTTTTGCTGGCCTAAAGCTTGATTCCCATATGGAGTTCATTGCTTATTCTTTTAGGTTTCACTTTGTATATACAACAGAGGCTCCATGTTGCATAAAGACAAGGGGGTTGCCTACACACAGGCATCCAGGAATGTTAAGTGAATTAACTAAAAGTGTGAAGATAAAGTGGATGTTTTTAAAGCACGTTAAAGACTTGTGTGGATGCCCTTAATTTAGGCATAAAATGGCTTTATTTTTCTTATTTAGCTTAATCCCCTTTGCAGGGATTAAGCTAAAGTGAACGTAAAGCAGATTAAACTCCTGTGTGGACATTAACGTGAGTGAACTTATCTTCCTTCTCTTGAATGTCCTTTTGCGACATACCCTTCTGGATGCGTTGTGAAGTGGTGGAGCTCTTAATGAAGTATAGCTCTTATTAAACCTTAATAAACCTATACTGATTTAAGTATCTAGAATTTAGTATTTCAGAATAAGCAACAAACTCAATTGAAAAGGGTATTATGGAGCCTTTTAACAACTGACTTTCCTTTGAAAGTGTCAACAGTATGTAGAAGAGATAATAGGCTGCTAATGTCTACACATGCACAGCTGACAACGTAATGGATCTAATTATTTCTGACCATTCAACAGCAAGCTAGCTTATTAAAACTGTATTGATGTTTTCCTAGAATATAATTGTGGAGTATAACCACAGAGTTGTTAAGGTTGAAAGGGACCTCTGGAGGCCATCTTGCCCTCCTGAAGCAGGGCATGGGACCACCTAGAGCAGCTTGCCCAGAACCATGTCCAGATGCCAGTGTTTCCATTGTCAAGTCTTTGCAATTTGACTTTTCTGAGATGTGTTTCTGACGCCTAGGGCACTGGGCTATTTGTGCCCCATCTCATGTCCTGGTGCTCCCAGCTGGGTATTGTGGCAGGGACTGGGAATTCATAACCATAGAAATAAGAAAGTGAAACTTTCTCCAAATGAGATGTAGCTCATGAAACCTGTTTTTGGGGTGTGTTATGTAATTGTGGTAGCACGTGGTGTGTGGGCTTAGGTAACAGCTGCAATGCTTTAAAAACAAAACCCAAAAAAACTTTTAAAATAAACCATTTCTCATGATGTTTATTTTTCAGTCTTTCATAAGATGACAGAATAATTCAGGCCAGGAGGAACCTCAGGAAGTCTCTGGTCCTGTAACATTTATTAGGATAAATGTTTGTATTGTGACTGCTGCTTTTGCTTTAAAGCTGCCATTATGCAATGAGAATTTGGGGTGAGGAAGTACCTTCTATTTGGGTGGTATCTTTGTCTAAACAAAATCTGCTCAAGTCTTATTATCAGGCTTTCTTTCTTTTTTTTTTTTTTTTTGAGCAGGATGTTTATCCAGGTATGCCTGTACTTCTACTGCAAGTTCTTGTGGCGCTGCCTGAAATTTGTGGTGAGGAAACTAACAGGGCGATGTGAGTTGCAAAGGATCTGTTACAACACAAAGCCTGGAGCTGCCAGAACTATGAAAATAGGTAACTGAAGAAATCAGTTTGCATGCCTTTGTACCTTTCTGCATGTGCTAAAAATAGTATGACTTTAAGGAATAATAAGTTAAATTTATATTGGATTCATTTAAAGTTGTCTGACGCTCTAATTTCAAATGCTGTTCTCTTACAGAGGCATCACTGAAAGGTTCAAAAAGTAAGGTGAGTGAAAGATCTCAGTTCAACTTTGCTGTTGTATCCAGTAGTTTGTTCAGTTAGCTGTTTACTCACCCTACAAAATCACTGTAGAATCTGATATGGTCTCACGTTAAAAGCATCTCCTACTGAGGAGATGCTGTGACCATCACAGCAGGTGGCTTCCCAAAGCTGGGGGGAGTGTCCTGTGCTCCCCCAGCAGCACAATGGGGGAAGCAAGGGAGCAACAAACCAAGGAAGAAACAAGGGTGATGTTTTGTGATTTAGGGTTTCTTAGGTGGATTTCTCCTCCTATCTAAAACTTCTGTAATCTGCAGTCAGTCACTTACAGACTTCACAACTTTTTGTTTCTTTGCCTTTAAAGCAAGGATAAAAAGAGGTTGAAGTCAGGGTTACTTAGATTGCAAAGACAACTTAGATCTCTGCTTTCTTGTTAAATACACTAATGGACAAGACTTTCAACTCATCCTTTTGCTATAGCACCGGTTGTACTAATATAAATGCTTCTCACTCATCTGAAAAAAATGTTTGTGTATGCATTAAGATTACTCAGGCATTCATTTCTCCTTGGTATGAGAATTAGTGCTGTTGAAAAGCTTACCTCAACACTAATGAGAATGGTGTCACATAGTTTATAGTTTGGCATGGTACTTCCAAATGTACTTTTAGCACAATAAGAAAGGCAGATTCTTATATAAGAAAATTGTTTAGATGCAGTATAAATTTATGTAATTTTAAGACAGAGCACCAGAAAACTCTTCTTTAATTTTTTGGAAGGCATGGTGACTTTTTGATATTGAACTTTTGGAGGTATCTTCAAGGCGATGATGTGCAAGAGGAAGGAAAAAATGCATTTGTGTTACTGCAGTATGTTGGGAGAGGGGGTTGTCAAAATGAAGGGTAGCAATCCCACTAATGAAGTGGGTGGCTTGAAGCTGCTTCTCAACTGAAAGCCACAATGCAGATCATCTTTGCTAATAGCTGTTGCGGACATAACTGGCTCCAAGGGCATGGGGAAGCAGCTCAAATTCTCACATGAGGATGGTGCTCTGAAGCTAGTCATTAGGGTTGAGTACGTTGGAAAGGTGTCCATATGGAGTTGGCTCTTCGGGGCTTTTAAGCTAGAAGCTTTTGTGTATTAAATTTACCATTGTTACCTTTCATTGAACAATAGCTTCCATAAGAATTAATGCATGTTTTTAAAACCTCTTTTTAGCGTCTGCAAACTTCAGTAAGTGTTCACCCTGATGCTATTGAAAAAACTATAGATGACATCATGGAGCTGAAAAAGATTAACCCAGATATAAATCCACAGTAAGTTCATGACTTCCTTATGACATAAATGGGGAATTATTGATTTCTTTTCAGTACCCAAGTCTGTGGACAACTTTTTTCATAGCTATTTTGGTACACAATCTGAAGATGAATTTTGTTTCTCAGTGTAAAACTACAGCTTAAGCTTTGCTGTCAAAAAGCTGATGGAAAAATGAACGATCTTTTGTGGGGACTGTAATAGGCAAGTCCTGAGTTTCTTTGTCTAGCTGCTTCCTGAATCATGCTTAGTACATTGTTGATGCGTTGATTTATGGGGACCACTTGCCCAGGGATAAAATACTGCCAAGGCAGGTGATCGTGGAAGTGACAGTGATGGCTTCTTAGCAAGGCTGTAGGTAGCCTTTTGGGCAGGGAAGAAATTGGTCTGTTGTAACTGGCAAACCAGTATATTGCTTCTGTCTTAAAAGTGCTTTGAGTTATTAAAACACAAGGTTTACCAACACAACACATATGATTTTTATTTTTTTTTAATACTACAAGATCTTAGTGGTAAGAAGTTAACAACAAATGACTAAATTCAAAACCACGTATTTCAAGAGCATGTAGTAACACTTCTGTTATTGGTATAAAAATTGTGTTTCAGTGGGCAAAGGAGGAGGGTTCCACATCTTAGATACTCAGTGTTGCACAGGACACTGGTAGCTGAAATTCAGATTGTGGGGGGGGGGGGGGGGGCGGGAATCGACAATGAAAAATTAGTGAGGGTGACATATCAGAAAAAAAATGCAGAATGTGCATAGCTCAGAGCCTGACCTGCGGACCTTAGTAACCGCAGCATTAGCAGTTGGGCTAATTGAAGTACTCACTTGTCAATATTGGACACTTGGGTAACAGGGTGGAACAATGCCAAGAAGAAACAGGAAATTCATTAAAATAATATTTGTGTGGCACCAGAGATCATCAGATCTTCTTGTGGCTTTGCCTTTGGCCTCTGAGTAAAAGCTGTCTTTCAAGAGAGGGAGATCAGGGATACAGATGAATGGTGCTTGCTTGTATCTTGCCCCTGAACTAGGTTACATTTGAGTGCTCTGGTCCTCGTATAAGAAAGCAAAACTTGATATTTTTTATTTAATCCAGGTGTTGTTCATATGCCAAGCACAGAACAAATGCTTAATTTTTTTTGGACAAGAAATTATGTGCTCAGTGTTTTACAGGACTGTCTTTCATTCCCGTGCCTGCTTCCATGGCATCTTCCTCTCTTAGTTCTCTGATCTCTTCAAAACAGTGAGGAATGTGAGCCTGGGATGTGCAAGGTAGTGCTGCATGCATAGAAACAAACCCTGCCACTAAATTGCTCCTTCCTTTACATTTTGTTATAGTTCTACTAAATTGCAGTCATCTGGACTGCAGCTTTACATGTGAGGCACTTACTTTATACAAAACTCTTCTGGAGAAACTTCAGCAAAAGCAGGTCAGCTATTTCTCTAGGCAGGATTAAGGAAAATCCATTGGTTTGCCTGGTCTCAAACATCAAAAAACCTGCATCCAAGCTGTCTTGTTGAGAAGCTCTGGCCTTCCCTTGCATAGCAGAGACTTAAAATCTCCTTGGGGAAAGGACATGGGGATGTGTCATGCTATGTGTTTGCACAAATCTGTGTGCAGTCAGTTTTGTTCATGTAGCATCTTTGCAGAGCTGAGCTAGCATCCCAGGCAAGTTTGCTCCGAGCTGTTCTTGACAGCAATGGGCTGCTGTGATCTGAAGGGGAGGAGGCCCAGAGTAGTTTCCCTCTGTCAGCGCATTTGAGCTAAGTGTGTATATCTGGTGGTGGGAGCGAGTAGGTTGAATAACCAGGTGGTGACCCGTGCAATCTGCACCAACTACAGGAGCAGCCTGTGAAATGCTCCCAGTTTGAGGCTCCACATGGGGTGGGGGTGTGAGCAGGTTGCTCCTGCACTCTGAGAACCACCACTGCCAGCACAGGGACAACAGGAGGTGGTGTGAGGCAGCAGCAGCTCATCTGCATCCTCTGCTCAGAGCTGCTGGGGAAGGAGGAGAGCTCCCTTCCCCAATGAACAAAACAAAGAAATTCTTCCTCCATGAAGAAAGAAGAAATTCCCTTTCCTCCATGAAGAGCGTTGCACTGAGTACTTGACTGGCTTTAAATAGCAAGTTCAATACTGCTTGCTTAGTATATGGTGTTCAGCTTGGAACTTAAGCACAACATTTTAATATATAAAATTGCTCTGCTTTTCCACTGCTTATGATGTTTTGCTCTGAACTACCGTGAGGTTATTAAGTAGTTAAAAACATGATGGCCATGGCTTAGTGATGCACTACGGCAATTCTGTCTGGCTTCTCAGCTTCCTTTGAAATGCAGCCTTTCTATAAAACTGTAGGGTATAGCAAGTGAAGCATGCAAAAAATAAACACCAAAGGGGGGAAATGCTGTTTAGGTTATTCAAAAAGGGTTACAGACAGAAATAGCACGCAGTTGTGGCAAGAGAAATGGCCTAATGATGACATATCTCTTATTCTGTGGATTAATCTCAGAAGATAAGCAGTCGAAATCCTTCTGCTAAGGAAAATTTAACAGTGTTATGGAATAAACAAATTATTTCAGAGTACCAAATAGGGCAGATAAGTAATCTGTGCAGCTTGATATCAGCACAGCCTGTGTTCCAACAAGCAGTGAGGATATAGATCTGTGTTCTCCAAATTTATACAAGGCATTTGGATCATTTTAGCCTTTATTTAAAATATATAAAAAAGGAAAAAATCGAGGCCATATTCCTATACATAATTGAATATTCAAATGTAATATAAAACTGACATGCTTATAACTTGCATTTTATTAGAAAAAAAAAAAAAAACACTAAAACTGAACAAATTGTAATTTAAAGTCTTCAAAGCCAAGTTCGGGTTTTTTATAAGGATGCATCAGGTTGATCTGCATAATAATGAAAAGAGCCGTTATTGTGATTCCTAACATGAGTCCAACAAAAAACAAGTTTACCTAGAGGCAGATCTTTGAACTGTTACTTTTTTTTTTCTTAATATTCTTTATGCAGGCTAAGGCGGCATGGAAATAAAATGCATGTTTTTAGCTTTTTGCTGAGTTTCCCCTTTCCTTTTTAAGTTCACTTCACTGGTCTCAGGGCATTGTTTGGGAAGCTGCCATTTGAATGGGGGTGAAGATTCAGTGATGTGATTGTAATAGGCTTTGAAAGCTGCTGTGTATACTTATGAGACTTCCCTACATAGAAATTCACCATTTCAAGTTTAAAAATCCATATTTTTTGATCAAAGTAGGGCACTAAATAAGACTATAATTTTCACAAGGCCTCATTTAATATAATACTAATCTCCTGGAAAGTCTTTGGCAGTAAATAAAATACTGGATTATTAATTCATTGATGTAACATTACTCGTGAATTAAACAGGTACGTATGCTGTAGTGCTGTGGCTTGGTTGCAAATGACTTAGTTGGATTATATTTTTTTCTCCCACCCCCAGGCTGGGAGTATCTCTTCAGGCCTGCCTGCTGCAGATCGTCGGGTACAGGAATCTGGTTGTAGAGGTTGAAAAGCTGCGCCGAGAGCCGTACGATTCAGAGAACCCGCAACATGAGGAAATGCTCCTGAAGGTAGGTGCTTAAGAGATACCGATAAGGCGTCCTTTATTCATGCCAGCTCCAAAGGGCTAGTTTATAAACCTCTTAAAACATCGGGAGATAGTATCACCTCCCTCCATCATGTACCTGCTTTGAGATCAGACCGTACAGCATGCTCATCTAGTCTGGGTGTAACACCTGGCAGGCAAGCAGCTTGGTCCCTGTTGATGAACACGTGTCACTTGGCTGAACTGTGTCTAGGTGCTGGATATACAGCTCTTACTGCAGGCAACAGCTCAGTGCTGAGCTCTGGATAAAACAGCAGCATGTCCTGCTTCAGTTCACCTTTCCTCAAGTTCTCATAATGAGAATAAACTTTTTTCTCCTCAGTTTCTTGTGTTTTTTGAAGACGTTGTTCATATATCCCATTGATAAGCTGCTAGCTTTCACAGTGTACGATGGCAGGGTGGGAAATAATGTGCACGTTTACATTTACCAAATGTATTTTCAAATGAAAAGAAAATTAGACCATTCTTTAGGTAATATGTGAACAACAATGAAAACCATACCAATTGGGTTGTACTTCATGCTTTAAGGAAAACCTGGCACAGCACCAGATAAGTGTTTTTTTGAGGAAGATGGACTTGAAGCTGTAAGCTTCAGGGAGAGAGCTAGAGAGCTTGTTTATATTGGAAAGAAACTGAGGAGAGAATAAAGAGGATGGAATATAGTCAAATAGAAAGCCCCGGTATTTCTTCTGATCCTACTTCTGATCATAGCTAGTGCAAGATGCTTCAGAGAAATTGCAAGAATAGTGAATACATTAACTTGTACAGAAAATGTTTTTTTTACATAACTGTCAGAGGTCGTAAAATAAAAAATAAATCAGGTTTTGTTCTTAAATAAAAGTACTGAAATCTGTTTTTACTGTTTTTAAATAAAGCAAGTTTAAGTACTGAAAACTTCAAGCAGTTCCTTTGATTCTGCCCCTGCTCCAGGAAAATATTCCTAAACACATTGTGCACCTGCACTGCCCAGCATGCAAAAAGTAGGGTGTGAGGTGATCATGGGTAAGGAGCACTGAGGAGCTGGCTCTTTTCTTGCCACCTGGCATTTGGGGACCTGGTTCTTAGCTGCTCCTGAAAATGGTAGCTGTGATGTGTAGTCACGTAACATTTAAAGACAAAAGCAGAGTAAAACCTGAGCATTTGTCAGAAGGGAAGCTAAACAGTGCAGCTTATGTTGTAAAATTCCTAATCCTGAAAGAAGTATCAGTGTCTCCATCTGTCTTCAGTGTAACCTGTGCGATAGCACTTGCAAAAGTGAAAAGCCTGCTGTAAATTAATTGTCATGTCAAATAGAAAGATGTTCAATGGTTTAATTCAGCTTCCAGTCCACACTGGGGAAGAATAAGCCAGTAGATTTTCTTTGCTTCTAGGTATTTTGCCAAGTGATCTCTGCAATGGGTAATTCAAGTTCCTAATGCCTATCATTTATTCATGTTTACCAGGAGGGCAATTTATGAATGAGAGGAAGATTAACATAATGTGATTGAACTAATAAATAATACTGTGTTTAGTGTCAATGGATGAACAGGGAAGACACTAAATATGATTTAAACACTGCATGATGCTTTATGCAGTCACAACAAAGTGAAATCATTGAAAGTTTTAACTTTCTAAAGGTACTCAACTTTAAATGCAGTCTGAATTGCTAAAATTAATACAACTTCTGTGTGGATTACTTGAGAAATGTGCATACTGCTCTTTCCATTGGGTAGGCTTTATCTTTTATCTAAGTGTCCCGAGGCCCTATTCACCAGCTTATTGGTAACACCTGATTTCTCAATACACTCTGGAAAGCATCGGTTTGCAATATGGCACATAAGATGTGCAGAAAGGTGTGTTTGTCAGGTGTCGATTTAGGCTGCTTTTAGGTGCCTAGCAACATGATATTTAGGCACTAAGTCACTGGCCCGGTGCAGCTAAGTAGATTTATTCTAGCTGAGGATCTGGCTTGTTAAATCACTTTCTCCTTTTTATTTATTTATTTTTAATGTGAAATCAATGAATGATTCACCCCTTAGTTAAAAACGAAGGTGGAAAGTGCTGTTCTTGTATGTCTTTTCTTCTTTCTATGTTCTCTAATTTGCTTTTTAGCTCTGTGGTAGCCAAGCCAGCACCCTCGATTTATTACCCTTCTGGAGACTTGCAAAAGATGCTGGAGAAAAGATTGCTGCAGAGCCTTAGGGACCTGAGGGCTGATTGCCTGCCTCTCTGCCAGTGATTTACAACCAACTTCCAGCCCGTTCCTATCTCAGTGCTTATGGAGGCAGGCTCTAGTTTGATACACAAAGCACGATCAAAATAAGTCCTTGTGTGAGATGTTGCTGTGCTTGCAGATAAAGTCAGAAGGACCTTCTAGGGCTGAAATGGCTGCAAAACTTGAGTGGTTAGGCTTCCCCCTGCAACCTTCCTCACCACCAGGAATTTCATTTGTTTTGCTGCTCTGGTTGCTGGAATAGCAATACAGATCTGTTACACAAGAATTTACCTTGCTTTAAAGAGAAGAAAGTCATGCCAATGTGTTGAGGCTTAATTATATTCTACCTGTGATCTTCCTAGTTGTGGAAATGCTTGAAGCCCAATTCACCACTGAAAGCTCGGATTTCGAAGCAGTGGTGTGAAATTGGTTTCCAAGGTGATGATCCTAAAACAGACTTCAGAGGGATGGGTCTGCTGGGATTATATAACTTGGTGTAAGTATGCTCCTTTAGAGATGTATTTATGTGCATCTGAAGTTGTGAAAAGCAGCATTATATGCAGGTTTTTTTAGCAAGTCTGTAGGAAAAAAACTTTGAAAAGCATTAGGGACTCCATATCAAAAACTGAAAAAACTTTTATTTTTCCTTTTTTTTTTTTTTGAGGGAGGGACTTCTCTTCTGGAGGGTCTCCCTCTTCTTTTAGTATTTCTCATTGAACGAGGTTATACTGCTCATTAAGTCTTTTTTTTTTTCCCCCTCCATCTAACACAGTAAGTTAACGCTCTTCCCACAGGAGAGAAACTGTAAAATATATTTTCACCAATATCTGGAGGATCTCTTTAAACAAAATGCCCTGGAAGTGAGTAGGTGGGAGGGTTATGTCACTGCTCATCTTTCTTGATTTGGAACTTTTATACTGAATTCTTAAGTAAAATACTTGAAGTCTGGCCACTGATGGCAAACTTCTATAGCTGGACTGCTTTTTAAATTTTTTCTATACCCAATATTAAGCAGTGAGGTTTACATAAATATTCCCTCTGCCTCATGCAGGCCAGGTGTTTGGTGTCATCTAGAGCTAGCAATTTAAGAATTGATTGGTCCCTGTTATTTCCTCCAGCCCTTGTATCTGCTGCAGATAACAGATGCAAGATTTAGTTTGCTAAAAATAACCTCTCCCTGGTATGGCAGGACAGGGGAATAAATATTTTCTGTTTTTCTATGTTGAGGGACACTTTAAATAAATAAATAAATGACTGTCATTCTCTAGCCAAGACAAGTGAAGGATCTGGACTCTAGAGCCTGATTTGAACTTCCACTGTATGTGACTCCCTACCACATATTTCAGTCTGCTGTGTTGACTTCTATCTTGCTTAGTGAATCTGACAGATCAAAGAGCATGATCTGCTTTATCTTGAGTTCTGCAGTCAACACGCGCTAGTAATAAGCAATAGATCTTCTGTAGGATGGGCAGAAAGGCGAGCCTGGTAACCCACACTCACTAGCAGCTTATGGGATTGCACTTGTCATTTCAGGCTGCTTTTATCTTTCTCTTTGGGGGTCTGAGGGGTAGTTGAATTAATTTAACGTGTTAAAGTTACTAATTCTGCATAGTGCATGTAGTGATATTTAAAGGGCCTGGCACTGGCATGTATGGACAGCTTATGACTTAAACAAAAAGGCAAAGTTTAACAATTTAACTGAAACATCTCTCTTCAGGTATTTTGCCGAATGGGACACTGAGGTAGCCCAGCAAGTTCTTTCTGATTCTCTTCAGCCTAAATACAGGTAATGCTTTAGCCTAGAAAAGAAAAATCTGAGAGAGTACTGTACTGGCTGTTGTTCTGGGAAGGGGACTGTGTTTTCCTTTTGTTGGACATGTGAGTATTGCCACGTGCTATCTGTTTTCAAGTGCTGATCTTGAAAACTGATCAAATTCAAGAGGAAACTTGTATACTGGATATTAGAAATAGTGAAACTTAGCATTAAATGTTTTCACTTAATTTCTGATTTCAATTGATTTTATGTTTTTTATTTACCTTTGTTTTAATTCTTTTGTCTTTTCATAATGAAGGGAAGTCTCTAAGAAGGAACTAAGGTATTTTTTTCTTTTTTTCTTTTCTCTTAGTTTTGTAAGAATCTACATGTAAATAATCAAACCATGCTGTAATTTAGTGTGTTATAAACTGAACAGCTTTAATGCAACACAGATTCCCATTCCTTTCTCTAAACACTGCAGAGTTAATTCCAACTTCAGCTAATGGTTCAAGGCTGGGTACATCTGACTATGCTAAAATATATAAAGAATAAAATCAACCTTGCTTGTTGTAGCCAAGACACTACTTTTTTTTTTTTTTAAGAGCTATTTAGTAATAAATTTTAACCAACAAATCCAACAGATTTGGGGTAACTTCTGGGGAGGTGTTTCAGCAGTGCAAATATGGTCACAGCAGCTGTGACTGGCTTTATAATCAAAAGCACTCTATGCCAAGAGTTTATTAGCACAGCTGAAAATCCACTTTATTATTCACATACTTTGGCTACCTTGACTAATGACTGGTCTAATCTGGCTAGTCCAATGTCCTGATTTCTGAGAGATCGGGTACTTTCAGGTGCCAAAAAGCTGGTATTGCAAACAACAATTTGTGAGAAGACTTATTCCATAATTGCTGGGGGAATGGGTGCCTCTTAGCCAGTTCCACGGTAATCAGTTGTCTCAAAATACTTTTTCCTCTCTTCTTCTGCCAGTAGTGCTAAATACCCCCATAGTAGGGTGTTTACATCTGAATCCTGTATAGCTTTTGGTATCCCCAGCATTTTGTGGTTGAGTTACCAATGCTAATTCTGCGACAAAAAGTGCTTGGAGGGTTGAGGGGAATGGAAGTGCAATAGACTTTGATCTTTGACTTAAATCCTCAAATTTAGTTTGTCTGGAATTTCCTTTTATATTTTCACATTTATTTTCTCACTGCAACCCCCCCCAGGTTTGGTCTTCTCTTTATGTATTGCGCTGCTAATTGGTGCTTTTAATTAACGTGCCGTGATGAATAGGAGTTTTCACAATGCTTAAAAAGCATTATAGAAAATTGCCAAGATTTTTGTTTAACTGAACACAAGATTTGCATGGAAAATAATACTACACAGGTGCTGAATATTTGCTGTCAGGGCTGAGAATCCCATCAGTGTTCTCCACTCCTATGATTTCCAAGGACCATCTTGCAGTTCTGTGTGAGCATGTGCAATTTTTACCCCTTGAAAGAGCATTCATTAGATGCTGCTTGTGGTGCCTGTGGTGTTTTCCTGGTGTGGTTGCTTAGCAGCAGTGCTGGTTTCTGATGTGATAATGATCAATGTAGTTTCTATTTTTGTTGAACTGCATTGCTTGTCCACATCCTAAGTGTGCCACCTTTTATTATTCAACACTTGCTTGGGGGTTTTTTATAGATGTTATGCCACAACCTACAAAAATGACAAAGTTTTTAGAGAATAAGCATAGACTGGTGTAATCCTGTACACCAAGCCATGTAAGATGCAAAATTTTGTTCCAACATGCATCACCTGGTAACGGGTCAGGATGGGTGTGAACCTCTCAGCATCTTTAATACTTAAAGGCAACAATTCTTAAATATTTTACTTGCCTGGAGTTCAGGGCATGGTTTTTAGTATAATATAAGCTTACTGTAATTCAAGTATAGTCAAGAAGGACACTTGCACACAAGTGCCTACATGTATAATTTGGGATCTAAAGCCTGCAATCTCAGAGCTGCCTTATAAAGACAAAACTCCCACCAGACTCTAAGCCTTAGCCAGCTGGTGAGGGTCAGTCCCTTGCTTGCTTATAGCTGGTGATAAATGCAGGCAGTGATTTCTTCTAAATTTACTCTGAGTAGATACAGGTAAAACCTGGTTAGTAGAATATCAGCTGCTGATGGTTGCACCATGCAGCTTTCTTTTTTTAATGTTGTACAACAAATTTAATTCTTCCCTCTCCAGGCCTGTTTTATGGGAGGGGATCTTCTGTATTCTCGAAAACATTTGCATTATTGTGCTAAACAACAAATTCCTTAATTTTGGCTGTTGAATGACTTCTATTTTGGTGGGACATTAAAAATACTCCTGCGATAGAAAGCTCGTGTTTGCCTCCTCAAGTGGATTGCATTTCCAGTGATGAATGTCATGCACATCTTTGAGAACATGAAGGCTAAAATCATCATACATTTGTTGAAAGGAATTTGGTATACTGTTTTTTTCAGCTCAAAATTAATTGAGGTGGATTATTTTTATGGCCAATATAGAAAATAACTGGCTTTTACTGAGAGCAGTGATGTAGGCTTTTGTCATCATTACCAAGTTTACTAGTGATGCCATAAACCAAGCTACATATTTCTAGCTATGTCCAGTCTCCCTATATGAATCGATTCACTCAGAAGCAGAGTTAAAGAGGATTAGCCCTATCAACAGAAGTAAAACATATAGTCTGTGTGTGTTTAATGTTGTAATAACAAAGAAATTGGAAGGAGATCTGTCAACTAGCAATTCATGTTAATATCTGGATTTTTTTTTTCCAGCCAATTCAGCAAAGCTGAATGGGAGAAGAAAAAATTTGATAAGGCAATTGGGTAAGTTTTAGCCAGGAACACAACAGTTAACACTGATGCTGCATATTTGAAGGGAGCAGGGTATTGCTTGGTTACTTCTTTAAGGATTTTTTCAGTGTACATGCTAACATGCATCATCTTAACCATATCTTCATTTTGATCAAAGATTTCAGGATAAACCTACTTCGAAGTAAAAATTGGGAGTAGGGGGTGGAATCTTGTAGCAAATAAAAGGGGTTTTTTGTGCATGCTGTGAATAGTGCAGTTATAAATATCTGTTTAATTCTTCTTAAAGCATAATATGATCAAGTCTCACCTGTCTCTCTGTCAGAGGCAGTTTCTGATCTGCTTTCAAGAAAGTATAACTGAGTGTAACTGAGAATCTGTAATGCAGTATTTTAATGCCAGTACTTCATTGTTCTGTGAAACTTGCTGTTAAGCCTTATGTTAAGGACTCTTTTCCTCAAGAAATATCCAAAAACTAAGCAAGTTTGCTTTACTGTGTTTTCTTGGGAAATGGTCATTGCCAGAAATCTTGAGCTCTTTATGCAACAGGTTTACAAATTAAGAAAGAACTTCTAATTTCTGAGTTCTACTGTGCCTAAATATACTCTCCTTGCTCATTTGTCTTAGCAGGACAGGGTGTTGGTTCATAGGTTAGATACCCTTTTTTCTGTTCCTAGCAAGCCCTGATTTAGGATTTTGCTTGTGTAGCTAGTTCTCTGTTGGGAAGAAATTGGAGGTGATTCAGCTAAATCTCTTTCACAGGCTTCTTAGCCATATGAATATCATCATGGGATCAATTGCATAAACCTTTATTTTCCTAACTGTGCGTACTGAATTCCAGTTGGGCAGATGGGTTAAAACAGCAAGTGTCAGGTCACCTTGCAGGCACAGCCACCGTGTGGAGTGCTTACCCTGTATCAGAAGTGAGTCCAGGGACTCCGGGGCTTGTTTTCATTTCATAGGAATGAATCTGTGCTGCTCCACTGAGAACACTGGCACGGTGATGAAACTCCTGTTTTCACTTCGACCATATGTTTCACTAGGGAAACACTGCCATTAGAGAGTAGAAAGCAGATAGGACAAATGTTTTTGTAGTTTTCCATCACACTTGGAAGCTCACAAGAGGGAGAGTCAATACACCTCAGTATGACCTAACCTGCAATGTCAGTGACAGTTTCTTATAGCCTGTGGAAAGAAGACAAGCTCTCAAGAAATGTTTTTCTTTCTTCCAGCTACTCTTTTGCTATTGTGGGTATTAACATAACAGACCTTGCATATAACCTGCTCGTGAGTGGAGCTCTGAAGACCCACTTCTACAATGTTGCTCCAGAGGCACCAACACTCACCCACTTTCAGCAGACCTTCTGTAAGTGATGAGGGGGGGATACCTACCTAGTTTGAACTCCTACTTTTGTACTCCTGCTTTTTTTTTTCCTGCCCTTGCAGATAAGAGTACTGTAAATTGGCTGACACAGCACAAATAGTGTTGTGCTGGTCTTACTGTCCTGGCTTTAGAGTACTTGGATCCACTTCTGAGTTGTGATGCATGTCACCATCAAACCAGGGAGTAAAACAAAACAAAGGGCCTGAACTAATGCCTTCCTACCTGCTTAAACTGCTTTTAAATAATAAGAAACTAAGGGTAAATAATAAGAAACTAAGGGTATTTTCCCCATAAATCCATCTGTTTTAAGATATCTACATTCAAGTGCCTCACTGCACCCTTCAGTGGACTTGTCCTGCTGGGAATTATTTTTTTTTCCCAGCCCTTTCCCCTGTAATTGAGCATCCCTTCTACAGCACAGACCTACTGTGCATCTTTGCCAGAAGGGCACTGCACCAGATGCTACATTTCTAATGTTTTTCAAAATGTAGGCAAGGAACTGATAATAAGACGTCAAGATGCACTGTTTTCCCTATTAATTAAAAACAAAACTAAACCTTTTCAAGTTGGCTATTTAGGTAGCAGACCTTTTTGTTTTGCTGTTTTAATACTCTTTATTGATTGACTGCATAGATAGCGAATATTAGTGACCTGCACATCTTCTGTTAAATAATGCAGGCATTTGAGGTTGCTATTCAAGACTCATTCACCCAGAACCTTATATGGGCAGATTCCATACTGCAGCGGGAAGTCCCTTCTTGTGATGGCTTCTGGGTTGCTGCCCTAGATACACTGGCTGGTAGAAGCTTCAGCAATTTAGCTTTTACACTGTCTTTGTCAGTGGTCAGCCTGATAAATAAAGGACAGATAAGTACCTAAATATCTGCTAAGATTTGAAGATGTGCTTAAGATACCTTTTGAATAAATCTTATCAAATTAATGTTGAAAGGAAAAAAATGTGACTTTGCAAATAGTGAAATTTAAGTTAGAGTTATGTGTGGTTTTTGTTTCAGATTAGGATATAATGAAATAAATGAATAAAAGCAATTAAGCCCCTTTTACAACAAATGCCATTGCTTCTTGAAAGCACAGATAACTTGCAAATTTTGCTGTATTGGGATGAAAGGTTATGCATCCTCAGTGGTTCATCTGCTGTGGGTGCTGGGATCAAGAGGTTGTGTCCAGTTCACTGGATAGTACTGTCTGTAAGGTTTTTCTTGGTGGTGGCTCCTCTTCAAGCCCAAGGGTGGCACAAAATTTAAGAGGGTAAAGGCCTCAGTAAAAGCGTGTGTGTTAAACACAATTTGTCATCAAACTTCTTCCTAAGGCAAGGATATCTTACCAAAGCTAGTTGTTCTGTGTGTCACCTTGCTTGTCTTTCCAGGATCATGGGCATAAATGTTAAATAACCCTTCCTGCAAGGTCATGCACATACAAGTAAAACTGTATGAGGAAGCTGTAACTGTTAGTTACTTACCCGTATGTGTTTTTTAGTGGAGAGTAAGCACTTAAGCGCTGTTTCTATTGAGGAAAAATCAGTGAGGCAGAACTTCAATATAAACAAAAAGCCAGTGGAATATCATCAGTAGTATCTTCTCCTACTCATTAGTTTAATGTTCTAGTTCATGTATCATTTAACATGGCCAAATAACATTAATAGCTCATCATCCATATGTCAGGATGCTTAGTGATTTCTTGTAATCATTGGAAGAAGTTCTGCCAGTGTTCATCAAGCCTTGAGTTTGCCCCTGAGTGAGCCTTCTAAAAAGTTTCCCTAAAATTCTTTTAGGGGGAAATATTCCCAAATCAAGGAAACATAAGTATGAGATTAGATGTTTTTCCTGAAATGAATTTGCAGTTGTTATGTTAAACGTCCAGCATGTGTAATGCCAATGCTATGGCAGCAAGCACTTCCAGATGTTTTAGTTTCATAAGCTGTGTCATATATGGTGTTGGAGCAGGTGTTTTGCAGGTGGGTTTAATCTTATCCCTGCTATAGGTTCATGAAGTCTCAGACCTCAGTGCCCAGAGTTCTTTGTGTGCATCATAGTTATTAATTGCGTATTTCTTTAATTTTGTAATCTTTACTGTATTTATTTCTCATCTGTTTTTTGTTATTCTTTTTGTAGGCTACTTAATGCATGAATTCCACAAATTCTGGGTTGAAGAGGACCCACTGGATATAATGGAGTTCAACCGTGTCAGAGAGAAATTTCACAAGCGAATCTTGAAACAGCTCCAGAACCCTGAGATGGCTTTGTGCCCTCATTTTGCTGCATCAGAAAGTTTAATCAATATGTAGTTACTCACTTGATTTTATTTGGGAACACTGTCTCACTCTTGTGTTAGGTCACTGTTTAGACCATCACTAGCATACTGAAAGACCATGGCGATTGTATGCATGTTTTTGGTGCAGTATTCATCTATTTTTGTCACAAGTACTAGATCCCCTTATGCTTCTTGGGGGATTTCTCATTTTAAATGGGTGCTCATATTGCGGCATTATGCAGTGTTACATTCTGAATAGATGTCCAGGTATCAGAGTTTTTTCTATTTTTTTAGACTTTCCTCATAATTCAGCATTGAACAATTGAAATGTATTTCTCTAGCTGTGTTTTTGTATATGTGGAATAAGTAGCTGGATCTTGTATTGTGAAAGCTTTTTAACTTCTTGGTATGTTTTAAGGTAACTATTGGCATTTCAAGCAAAATATATGTTTGGACCTCGTCTAGAAGATAATGTGTGTAACTTAATCTGATGCAGACAAACACATTAAAGTCCAATTTTCTCCACACAGCCATATATGCTTAATGCAGAATTAATGAGGCTTATGAGATACAAGTTTCAGTAAGAGATTTATGCAGAATTACAATCAGACTCCACAGCTACATGAATACCAAATGATCTGGTGATGCTAATACATTCCTAGTGAAGTGCAAACACACTCGCAGCTACTGGTTGTCGGCACCAACACCACCATGCTGAAGCATAAATTCCTGCATGTTCCTTTGGCTGTACCGGGGTTACTATTCTGTGTCACATGTTGGAAGGCAATGTGATTTGATCACACCATGCTTGGTGAATTCAGGGGAGCAGAAATGAATATATATATTTTTTTGAACTACTCAAACTGTAGCTTTGGTTGTCAATTCAGTTCATAAGAACTAGGAGAAGTAATTGACTAGAAGGTTTAGTGCAAAACCACCTAAGTTTCCTAGACTACTTTAAAAAAATAAAATAAAAATGGCAAACCACGTTTTTTCTAAAAACATGAATGAGTGAAAGTGTCTGACACAAAGAATGTGTAGTATATTGAACAGCATCTACCATGGCATTTCATACCCATGGTATTTTTTACCTTCTAAGCAAGCAATTTTAGTATTATGTTTGTGTAAATCACTTGCATATGGAGATTAAACTTTGAGTAGTGTCCAACTACTTGTGAATTATATGAATAAATTATATGTCATTCTAATCTGAAGCACTACGTGTCTTATTTTGGGGATGGGCAGTAATACAGATGTAAGTAACTCTTAATAGATCAGTTCAAAGTGGGTGTGACGGCTTTGTGGTATTTCCTGAGTCTGAAGAGTGGTTTAAATTGACCTGGGTCATGTTCATTCTAGTATTTCTGGTTATAGCTTCGAGCATTGCTTACTAAATAAATAAAGCAATGGGGAATGTTTATACTTCTTGGGAAACTTCTTAGCTCAAATGGGAGATGGGGATTTTTTTTTTTTTTTTTTTTCCTGCAGGGCTAAAAAGTTGTGTTCTTTGAGAACTGAACTCTAGGGCTGTTGCAACAACTAGTCTTCTCCAATGACTTCAGAAATAGAGTTAAAGAGATTAACTATGGCATATTTTATATGAAAATGTAACGAATAAAAAAGCATGTATGTTTAGCTTGTGAATAATACATGGTAATAATACATAAAACAGGAGGTTTGGGTATCGCTCCTGATGCTTATAACATTTTCTAACAACAGTTTTCATTGTTTTGAATCTTACCCTCTCACCTTTCCTTCCCCATCTCTGTGACATAAATTCTTTCCGCATCACATTAGTCTGCACTGGTTTATTTTTAATCTTTTGCATGGAAGTTCATGGAGCTGGCGTGAAGGCCCCTGCTACCTTTTTACTGGTGTTATCTTCTCAGTTGTTATGCCTTTTCCCAGGGTGTCAACTTCAAATAAAATCAGCAAATGTCATGTGGCTCCATGTCAGATTGTGTCACTATAATCTGGCTTCTTTGGGTGATTTTTTTCTTCCTGTCTTGCAGGGAGATGGATTTAATGAAGCTATGTGTGAAGTTCTTTCTCCTGTAGAGCTCTTGCTTGCTCCCCTGTGGAGCTTATTTTACTGCCCACTTGTGCTTTAGCTGTGGCCTGTGACATCCTTGCTCTCAAGGTCCTTGTCAAAACTGGGGCAAAGAGTGTTCTTGGTGGCTGTGCCCCAGGCTGAAGCATAAAAAAAAAAAAAAAAAAAAAAAAAAAAAAAAAAAAAAAAAAAAAAAACTGAACTGTTCTTTTAGAAATAAATGAATAAAATCATAATTCATTCTACTACCAATATATCTCCCAATTGTGACCTGTGAGGAACTGGTTGCTGCTTTCTCTAGAGAGGAGAAAATAAGAGGCAAAAAAAGTGTAAAAAGTTGTTTCAGTAAAGTAGACTTAGTGTTTATACTCCCTGCAGGGTGCAGGTTTTGCTTTAATTAAGAGCAGAGTAGCTTTTAGGCAGCTGGTGTATTTCTGCACACGTTTATAGCAGTAGAGAAAGTTCCCTGTATTCATGCAGTGAGGCTTCGAGAAATGTTTCTCCTGGCTGTCTCCTGCAGCAGCACGGAAGCTGGACTGGAAAATTTCCTGTGGTGTAGAGGGTAAAGAGCATTAGTTCACTGTCCTCATTAAAAGAAGAACAATCTTTATAAACACCTGTACCTGCTTTGTGGTCTGTGCTGGGTGCTCTGCACGGCAGTGCTGGCTGAAGCACTTTGCTGCAAGCAGAGAGCGTCAGCATGTTTCATGTCAGCAGCTGAAAGAAGTGCTCTTAGGTGGAGCAGGAGGTGTGTGAACAGAGTGCTGATGCTTGGGTTAATGAGCCCGGGTCTGCTGCTATTAAACCAAAGAACCAGCGGTAGCAAAGTGCAGCTTTCCTTTTTGCAGTTGTATCATCGGTTCCTTCTTGATCCTGCCCTTCGTGAGCTAGAGTTGGCTTTTAACATCTCATTTGTTAACTTGTGCATTTCTGTCATAATGTGACCTGTGGTTTTGATCCATCCATGAGTGCAGTCAGCATTTCAGGGTTATCCATTGGGGTCTTGGAAATCAGAGTCGTTCCTGTGTGAGCTCTAGAGGAAACCTCGGTCTGCAGCTTTGCACTTGGACAGATCTGGCTGAGGTCAGTCAGTTACAGGCTGTAACAGTAATCACATGCAGTTTTATAAATGCTAACTTCAGGTGTTTGGCAAACACTGTTGGGACATCTGGGAACTCTGTATTTCCTTCTGTCCTACAGTTGGCTCTTGATGACCTTGACATCGTCAACATATGACCACCTTGGCATCATAGGAAGAGGTCTCTGAGAATGATGGTGATAATCTTTGATTTTCAGAGAACTGTCCTATTTTCTCTGTAGCTTGCTAATGGACCTGACTTTCACCTCTAAGTCCTTACCTGGATTTTAGTCCAATACGGCCTGGAGTTTTGCACTAATGAATCCTCCAGGCTATGCTGCAAAAAACAAAATGTATCGCCTCTATGCACTTGCATCTACAGCATGGTGCAGCTAAAAATCACATAAATTATTAAAATAGATGTTTTGCAGAAAACAATCCTGAAACAGATAAGAAAATGAATTATTCATTGTTTTCCTTGGTTTGTAGCAGTGCAGGCTTCCTATAAGACTTGCCAAAGATTAGACAGGAGTCTTCCTACACGATCATGTAGAAATATAGTAGGACTGGCTTTGTGCGTTCCCCTGTGAGCAGCATGCATAGAAATCAGGTCATTACTTATTCTAGTAAAGGAAACTGTTCTTCCCTATATGGAGCTATAATTAGAAAAAGAGATTTAGCTTTAAAGCTCCGAGCAAGAACTGGGTAGAGCGGCTTAGATCATAAAGAACTATAGAGAATGGCAGAGGATTTATCTGTGTGGCCATATTCTTAGACCTCTCAGAGCCTCTTAAGCTCTGTTGTATTGAAGAACTGTAAAACCATGTAACTAAAGGTGGTCTGTGCCCCAAAATGCTTACAGTGTGAAACAAGGGAAGTGAGCAAGATAGGGGAGCTTGGGGTTAACACCTACAGCTGGGAGCTCAGCAAAGCAGAGCTGGAGAATGGGACGCAAGGAAGCTTGCTCTATATTTATGGCCTCTTTTTCCCAATTGCAAGGGCAACTAGAAAGGGACATGGAGATGACTGTGAAAAACAAGCAGTGGACAACAGAGCCCACTCCTGTAACATGCTGGAATTGAGGACAGCCTGGCTGGGGAGGTCCTTGACAGAAAACGCAATCTGAAGTGTGTGTTGAAGGAGGGGTTCATATGGAGGCAGGTCTGATTAACATGGGGCTGGTCTGGTTGACACAGAGAGCTCTGCATAGGCTGCCTGCCAGCATCCTGAATGGGACTGAGCATGGCAACACTGCCGGTTCCAGGGCCTGAGAAGACAAGGACAACTTGGGGGCAAGTTTCACTTCTGGGGATAAATAGGAAAGGCTGTGCTTCTCTAGAGAAGCCAGTCAGGAAGCATTAACAAGATGTAGATATAGCCCAGATGTAAAGAAAAGGGTTAAGAGGCAAAGTTGGAGCCCTTGGTCATGGTCTAAAGACAAGACGGGAATGTTCTCCACAGTGGGAAGGAGCTTTGTCATCACACCAAGCTTAAGAAGGGGAGAGGGGGGTAGGAAATTGTGAACAACTTGGAACTGCAATATGGACATCAGGATGAAAGTCTGGAGTAGAGAGGGCTCTGTGACTCACTGTCAGAGCAAACATGATTAACCAAGGAGAAAACGTTGAAGCAGGAGGAAAAAATAAAAATAAAAAAATGGCAAAGCCCCATGAAGAGTCCCATGGAAAGAAAGGATCCTCCACTGGACTCAAGGCAGTATGCCCAGGAAAGTGGGAGGCAGGAGAGGACTGTCTCAGAAACTAAGGCCAGACTAACTTTGAGAAAACAGCTGTGGTGATTTGTGTCAAAGGCATTTGGCAGCTGAGTGCTCTGCTCTATCTTCCCTGGTGATGTGCTCTGTTCTGAGCAGATTCATTTCAGTCCAATCAGCAAAGTGCTTGTGCAGTTCCCATCTCACCACAGGCCAATCAGTAGTGAGTACATCCTATAAAATCAGTACAAAAGACCTCAACAGCAGTAAATCAGCTCAGCTCCTTAACCTTTGTCACCTGCCCTTGTCCAACCAAGGCACCCTCTTGACAAGAACCAAGCCATCTGACCAAGTCATCATCTGCCCCTTTGCTTTCCCCCAGTTTTCTATCCACATGGGTTTACTAGTTTAAACTGAAGCCAAGGGACTTACACTTTGCTTCGGGTTTTAATGTCTCTACCCCCACTGCCCCTCCAGCCTCTCTTCCTTTCACCCTTTCTTGCACACTTTTGGCAGAAAGACGTTTTTGTGGTGGATGTGAGTGTCACTAACTGTGGCCAAAAAGCAGAAAAAGAACTACAGGATTAGAGGTCTGAGGAGACAGCAGTTGATCTGGCAAGCCCCCTCCTCACATCCTGCCCTGCCCCAGCCTGCAGGGTGCCACTGTGACACCAGAGGCAGGAGGGTTGCTCTTAGCTTGGCCATCTCAAGGCTGCTGCCTCCAACTGTCTTGCCCCTTTCATGAGGGCTATGGGGAAGGGGAACAGGCATGTGGCTGCACTGGGAAAGCAGAGCTTCTCTAGCTGAGCTGCTAGTTTGGTTCATAGGATTGTTCTGCCCCTAAAGCACATTCAGACTCCCACCAAGTTCTCTCCGAGGAGAATCAGCTTCTTCTGGCTCACAGAATAGATTTTATTTATTTTATTTTATTTTTTATTTTATTTTATTTTATTTTATTTTATTTTATTTTATTTTATTTTATTTTATTTTATTTTATTTTATTTTATTTTATTTTATTTTATTTTATTTTACGCCTGAGACAGGCCTCAGTGTAAGTAATGTCTGCCTGCTGTGAAGTTGCACAGATTTAGGCTGGCTCCAAATCTGGCCAGAAGAGGTAAATCCAGCAAGCAAAGAGTAGGGGACCCTGAGCCCCAGCAAAGCTATACTCCCAACATGATGCTCTACCCTCATTTTCTGGATGAAGAGAAAGATCTAAGGGAGCTGTGAACATCAGCTATCTACTGAGTGGGTCAGAACATCTCCCTTGATCAGTGGTGTGAATGCCTTTGTGTTAAAAGCTAAACTAAGTATTCGTATCCTGGGAGACTATTTGAAAAACCAGGCAGTGACTCTGTTATCATGTAGAAATGTCAGTGCTGTTGGAGCACTAAACTCCTTTCTAATTCCAGTAGAGATCCAAAAGCTGTAGAGAGGCACTTGGGAACCTGCAGCAGTTCAAGTCATTTTAGAGCTGTCTGAACAGCAAGTAATAGAGAGAGATGCTGGCACTTCAATGTTTTATTCTATATTCTTAATTTGCACCCATAAATGCAAATTAAACATCACTGTCTATCAGCAGTATCTTTTGTGATTCTCTTAAATTTATTATGGATGTCTATAATCACTGCCTATGAGTCTCACACATAATGGTAATTAACTTCTATGCAGAGTTCTATTCCATTATTTTTCAGGTATAGCAATGACAGCTCTTAGACATTTGAATGATGGGAGTTAGAGGTTCCCTTCCTCCCAGAGAGAGATTTGCCTTTGGGGTAGAGCACTGTGGGAGGCAATGCAGCCTATGTCATCTTGGTTAGGTTATCTGTGATGCTATTGAAACTGTAATCAATAATTTAACACTAATATCAAATGCTTAAAATTCTGAGAGGTTGATAAGCACATAGCAGAAATTTTTACAAGACCATGTCCCTGCCTTAAAAAAAAAAAAAAAAAAAAAGTGGGGGGGGAGCCTGTAATACCCACAGGCAGCTGGAAACCAGGAGTGATGAATTACCTTCATAGGCAGTGGAACTTCTATTCTGCCAGGGGTTAATTCCAGCGTACCACAGCTCACTGCTCCTAGGATCAAAGCAGCTGTAATAAATTGATTTTCTTCATATTAAATGACATGTAGAAAACATTTCTGTGTTTTAGAGAGAGTAAATTTTTGTTAACAAGCCCACATAATATGAATGTATTTCAGCAAGATGGTGTTGTATGACTGATTACCAATAACCTTGTTCCCGCCAGGGCAAGCAATATTTTGCACATCAAAAGGCATTCAGTTTAACTGAATCCCAATAGGTGGACAAACAACACCTACTTATCACTTTGGGGAAAAATGAGTTGCAACGGAAAATAAGCCAGGATTAAATTACATTAGAAGCTGGGAGAGAACTGAATTCCCAATTTCTCCTTCTTTGCTTTCGTGAGAAAGCCTTCTTAAAACAACAGCAACCAAGTAGGACTTTCTTTGAGAGACGAATGCAGTGATTTATGGTTGGTGAGTAAAACTTTTGGGTAGGATCTTTACTAGGACTAGAGGGAACAGCCTCAAGTTACACCAGGGAGGTTTAGGTTGGAAATTAGGAGATCTTTCTTCTCAGAAAGTGCAGTCAGGATTGGAACACGAGGTGGTGGAGTCACCGTCCCTGGGAGTGTTTAAGGAAAGTTTGGACGTGGTGCTTAGGGATGTGGTTTAGTGGGTGACATTGGTGGTAGGGGGGTGGTTGGACCAGATGATCTTGAAGGTCTTTTCCAACCTTAATGATTCTATGATTCTATCTTGACACATCTACTCTAGCATCTAATTCTCTGCCACAGCTGAAGTTTATGTTGGACAATAGACAATATACACATCACGGAAGACATTGTCCTGTGTAAGGCTATTACACCACCATTCTGCAACACTTGGGACCTGATCATTAAGCAGCGCCTCGGTGTAAAAGTTGGATCCCCAAGCAGAGGGGACATTTCTCCCACCTATGTCTCCAACCCACATCCCCAGTCTGCGCCCTTCAGGACCCTGGACAGCGCCTGGTATCAGCGCCCTGCGCTGCTGGGGCTGCGGGACCCTATGGGACCCTACGGGACCCCGACCGCCTGCCACCCCTCATCCCATCATCTACATCTTTGTTTTGGCCCCTTCCTGATGGTTGACTGCTGGAACAAAAGAATTTGGTGTGTTTCTTAACTCCCTCCAAGAAAACACCATTCATCAAATTATTTATACTTGATTTTTCTGGTGGAAATCAGACTCTGTCAATCATGCTAGGACTGTGCCCCTTAAGGGGGTTGGAATGGTTTGGGGAGATTTGCATTCAATTTTCCATGTTGCCTTCACCGTGGAGAAAAACTCCCACACACTGAGGCCTGAGGAGGCTGCATCAGGCTGGAGGAAATAAAACTTCTGTAGCACTTGTCTTCCCTGGGGCAAGCATTTTCCATGCTGGGAAATGCTGTTCTAGTCACATAAACACTTTCCAAATTCCATTTTAAAAAGTTCAGATTGGTCTATTCACACACTCATTGTTAGTTCACATAGGTAAATTGCAGCAACACTTTACAAACATTCTTCCCCATTGTAAAATACCCTCCTGAGCCAGGCTGGGGGACTGTGACCTTCCAAGCACTTCAAGAAGAGTAGCTTTTGTTATGTGTTTTAGTGGAAGCTCTGTGAGAGATGGTGTCTCTTTCCAAGCTTGGACAGCTCTAACTATTTCAGGTGGATGTTTGGCCAACACATTCTTAAAAACTTCTGAGAGGCCTTTTGGTATTGGTAGCCCCACATCTCTCAACAGTGTAGCACAGTACTCAACTATAGCCTCTGTCAGTTAATCTTCAAGAAAACTGCTTGGAAATCTCCTTTGCTAACATTCAAGCCCATCATTTTTTTGTGCATGGAAAAGAGTTTATCGGTTTCTTCTTTGCTGCTATGTTGTACATATTTGAAGGCTGTTGTACCTCTTAACAATTTCCTCTTTGTGGTGTGGCCCTGTCCCCAGTGAGGTTCCTGGTGCCCTGTGCTGGGGCTGCCCCCAGTCTGGCCTGTTCTGTGGCTGGGGTGGTGGGAAGGGCTCTGACTTCTAGTCCTCACCCTGCTGCAATGAGAAGCTCCCATCCTGCTCTGATGATGGGTAAACCAGGAGAAATAACTCTTCAGCAACTCTTCAGCACACCTTCTCAGTGTTAGCAATCTGTGGCTTAACCTTTTTGTGGAGCCAGTAAGTCTGTCCTTATATTTAATAGCTCTTTATAGTTGTGTGGGTTTTTTTCTTCCACAGATTTGTCTAAACATTTTAAAACGTATTTGTACTGTTTTCTTTCAGAACATCTTGTACTTACAAGTTTTACAGTTCAATTTTGCTCATAGAAATGCCTTTCTTCATTTTATATGTCCCTATTTCTTTTGCTGTTTATGTGATGGACTGAGAAACAGCCGGTCCATATGGCCTTACTTGTTACTGCTACCATCCTTTTTTTTCAGTCATTTTTCCCCCCCAGGTTAAGGAGACCTAGTCTACCTAATTTGTTCTCACTGAAGTTGTCACAGTGTTTTTTTATCATTATTATTGCCCCTCTCTGCAGTATTTCCAACACTGAGCATGGAGCTGATGTGTTCAGGGAGCTCTTTGCAATGATTCTTAGATCCTTCTTGTGTGCCAGTATCTGCCATGCTCATAAATCTGTGTGTTGAAGAGATTTTCTCCTTGGGTGACCTACTTCACGTTTGTCAATCTGAAACATCATCTACCATTTTGTTACTCGTCATTTGGTATTGAGACAACACTACATGACATTTATGCCAACAGCAAATTTTTCAATCTTCTTGTTCATCTGCTTTACTTATAAGCATGTTAAACAATGCAGTCCCTTATGGACCTCCTTCCATTACGCAATTTCACTCTTCATTGCTACCTTCTTTCTGTCTTCCAACCAGTTAAAGGGAGAACTTCCCTTTCTACTCCATGACAGTTTAGTTTTGTGTTTTTGTTTTTATTTTTAATGTATGTATTGATCATTTCTCTTTTTCTGACATGTTCACTGACTCTTTCAGAGTTTAAGAGATACAGAAAGAATGATGTTCCCTTACAGAAGCCTTTCTGATTTTTTTTTCACTTATATACCTACAAATGCTATACATTTTCTGTGTTTGTGGGTTCTATTTGTTTTGTTTGATTATTTTGTTTTGTTTTGTTTTGTTTTGCTAGTTTCTTTGTTTTTCTGTGGTTTTGTTTGCTTTTTTTGTTTTATTTAGTTTTGTTTTCCAACAAGGAAATGAAACTTCCCATTCTGTAACTCCCCACCCATCCTCTGTAGTCCTCTTAAAAACTGATATCTCATCTGCCACCTTTTCTTCCTCTGCTACAAGTCTGACATGAGCAATAAATTACACTCCACAGTAACTAGGCAGGCAATTTCATATCTGAGTTTCTTGAAAATCACGGATGAACATCATCTGGTCCTTGTGATATATGACTGCTTATTCTATTGATTTCTGGCCCTTTGGATGAGACCACTTCTCCAACTCATCACCTGCAGATAAAAGTTATAGTGTGCAACCCCCCCTAAGCCCTTCCACAGTGAGAACTACTGCAGATAATTAATATACCTTTCCTGTATTAAACCTATATTCTCTGAGCACTACCATTCTACATCTATCCTCTGCAGACCCTGCAGTCTCTGTGGCAGGTTTTCTCTTCCTGATATCTTTCAATATTAGCTTTTAATGCACCTGGCCTGTTATTTCTCAACATCTATTTCTTGCCCTCCTTATGATTTTGTAATTAATTTCCCTCTCTTCTTTTCAGTCTTTCCAATCTGGATGCAGTTTCTGTGTTTTGAACAGCAGTATTTCCTTTGTAATTCCTTCCTGTGCTTTGTTGATTCTTTTTTTTTTTTTGCCTTCCCATTCCCATAAGGATGTTTTACTCATGGACTTTGGTCACTCTCAAACCATCATTGTTCAAAAGTAACATTTTGATCCTGGTCCCATGTGCTGGCCATGACTGTGACGTCTGACTGCCCAAGAAACAACCATTTATGTTGTTTAAAAATGTAGCTTGACTCAGAGCCCAATATGATGCCTCCCCACCAAAGATCTCCATGACCTCTGCGCTTTCTGCATTACAGCCCTGCTGGTCTCCTTTAGCATGCCATGTTCTGGTTGAGAGCACAGGGCTAATTGCACTTTTTCTGTTTAGATTAGAAATGTCAGACTAGAGTGGAGTACTATATTATTTTTGGGAACAGTTAGTTTATTTACCAAAATCTTTCTTTAATGTATGCTGCCACTTCCTTACTGACATCATCTTTGTCCCTCTGGTATTTGTGTTATTACAGTGTCTGACTGGTTGCCTTCTGGTTACCATGTCTCTTACAGGCTGGGTCCAATTTTAATCCAGATGTTCCAGTCTACCCAACTTCATTTTGTAATTGGTAATATTTCCAGAAAAAAAAAAAAAAAAAAAAAAAAAGAAGCAAAAGCGTGTTTACCTTTTGGCTTGATCTGATACTGGCTAAATAGTCCTTCATTTGTTGAAATGGCTGTTTGCTGTGTTTCCCACCAGAAATTCATTGATGTCCATCCTGTTCTTCATCAGAGGACACAGTGTGACATGACTTTGCTTCTAGAAGATGAGTAGTATAGCTTTGGGGCTGGCTTTTTATGCAGACAAGCTTTCCCCAAGCCAGTAGGGGATTCTTCAGTATTTTCTGTACGAAGGTGAGTACAGCCTCAACAAAGAAAGAGCCAAAATTCACAACCACAGCGGTAAAAGGGAGCATGTGTGACAGGTTCCTGCTTACTGTTCTCATGAGAGAATTTACTTAGCTTCATCATGATATAGAGCTGACTAAACCTCATTGCATAGTTTCAGTTTAATCTTTATGCTGGTCCATAACTGAAAATACAGCTGACATACCCAGAGGTAAGGTTAAATAGGGAAGAATCCTAAGATGAAGAGAAAAAACTAAGACTTCATGCTTCCAGTGCTTATTAGCTTCTGAGCTCACTTATTTTTATACCATTAAAAAAAAAAAAAAAAAAAAAAAAAAAAAAAAAAAAACTGAGCTAGATTTAAAGTCCTACTAGGACTATAGAATTTAATTCATTACTGAAAAAAATAATAATATTTGTTATTACTTATTCTGTTCATAGGCTAATACTTTTTAGAACCTATTAGCTCACATTTATATATAAGACTCCCTTGGATTATTGTTTCCAATTTTTATGTTCATTACATTTGTTAATATAGTTTAATAAATTTAGGATATAAGATTTCATATAGTGAATTTCTTCTGTTCAAACATGCATTTGAGTGGAAGAACTAAAACTAAGTCTGATATATCCCTTCTAGGTGATGCTAAAACAGACTTTTGCAGAGAATCACTGAATGGCTTGGGTTGGAAGGGACCTTGGATATAATTTAGTTCCAAGTCCCCTGCCATGGGCAGGGACACCTTCCACCAGACCACGTTGCTCAAAGTCCCATCCAACCTGGCCTTTGGCGCTTCAGGAATGGGGCATCCACAGCTTCTTTGGGCAAGAGAGCAGATCAGAACTGGAAAAACACAAATGGGCTGGTCTCTGTCTGATGTAAACAGGTCCAGCTCCACCAAAATCCTCTGGGAAAATGGCCAGCAAAATGACCCTAGTGAAACCAGCAGTCACATGCGAAACTGTGCTGCAGGTATTTAAAAAATGGTGTCCTCTGCTTTCAGATATGCCAACAGATTTCAGTGGACAAGAAGCTGAAGAGCAGAATGGTCAAACACTGCAGGGAAAAGAGGTACATGCGAAATCCATTCCAGATTATTTATTGCTCAGCATGTTCCATAGTCCTAATTAAAGAATTAGGTCATTCCCACTAGATGCTTTGCTGCGTGCATCTAGGCCGGTCTGTCACAGCAATGTGCAGAAGCAGAGCTGTGCCAAGTGCATGTAGGAAAGTGTAGCTTTCAATAAGCACTAGGCAGGATCCTCTCCAGGAGCCCTTCTTCCAGTGCACATCTTTGAGAGAAATTAAGTCCTTCTAAGAAAGTGAGAGCACCGTTAGATATCTGAGCCTGTGTGAACATCCTGACCAACCAACTTGACCTTCATGTCATCTCAGCCACACATATTCGAGGACTTTGTAAGCCATGGACAGAGAAGCTGAGGGGTGTAATAGTGCTTTTGAGCATGTACCACTGCCATAAGGACAAAAGATAAAAGCCACTGCCTGGCTCCCAAGCAGGGAGAAGTGGAAGACAAGGAAAACAGCCATTTGAAAGAGAAATGCAGCTCTGGTTTCTCTTCTGGGGACACAAAAGGGGATGTATAAAAAGCCAATAGATGAATGGACTTAAGTAGCACCAGGGGAGGTTTAGATTGGGTCTTAGGAGAAAATTTCTTCACAGAAAGTGTGTTCAGACATTGGAACCAGCTGCCTGGGGAAGGTGGAGTCCCTATCCTGAGAGGTATTCAAGATATGTGTGGATGTGGTGGTTAGGGACATGGTAATGGTTAGTGGTGGACTTGGTAATGTTGGGTGATGGCTGATCTTGGTGACCTTAAGGGTCTTTTCCAACCAAAAAGATTCTATGATTCCACAAAGTCTCATCTCTGCACTGAGTAAACATCCTTCAGGACCCTTCAGTGCAGGCTGTAGTAAAAGGAAGCATATGTGTTCATTTAGCTAACAACGGCTGCCAAAGCTGAATTATTATTACTCATCGCCCTCATCCACCCGTAGCAGTGAAGGGCTGGCAAGTGCTGGTGCAATACAGAAAGCACACGGGCACAAACTGACCAACACCATTCATTCTGCCTGAACTGATGTTTCCTTACCCTCCCTCACCGAACAGCCCAGCGAGTGCAAGCAGAGATTAGCATTAGCTGATAAGCATAATGGAGCCTGCTTGAAAATGCTGTCATCTCTCTTTAGAAGCTGACAGCTGAACTGTTAAGCTAAGAGGTCAGAGTTGATTGGCTTGAGCACCAGCTGTATACGGCAGGGAAGGATGCCAAAGGCATTTCCAGCCCTGACCTGTGAGAGGCTGATCTGTGGGCAAGCCCTAAGCCCAAGGGGCGAGCCAGCTCAGCTGTGGAGGTGAAGAATGATTTAGGAGCCCCCGCAATGGAATCCCAAAGTGTCAGCAGCTGTCAGTCTTCTTGATCCTTCCTAGCTTCTTGCACCAGTAAAATATAGATAATTACTGTGCAAAGTGCTTCTTGAATTGCAAGAGCCCCTGTTGCCTCTGGGACACTGCCAAATGCAGTTGTATAAATAGAACAGTGCTGGACTTGCAATGTAGCAAGGAAGTTATACATGCTCAACTTTTTCTTGGTTTGGTCCAGAGGAAAATTATATGCACGCAGAGGAATGCTGTCTTGACACAGATGAGAATCTTGGTTTTGCTCTTTCCCTTTTTTTTATGTCATCTGCTGAACACACACATGCAGATTTTACACAGTGTGCATTTTTTTCCATGGGTAATTCACTTTTGAGTGAGTGTTTGCAAACTAAAACATGTCAGCAAGAAAACAATGGTTTGTAGTCAAGCAATTTAGAAGCAAGTATTGTTCCTCAGTGTCAATCATTTCTTTCCTTTCTCTTCAGTTTCCTGCCCTGTGACTCAGAGGTGGTGCACCGTGAGAGTTGCTGGTCAATTCACCCAGGACAGACATTGCCTGACCCGGAGCCTGGGCAACAGAGGAGAAAAGGGGCACAAGCTGCACAGCCTACAGCCAATGCGATATGGATACAGTTGTTTTTCAAGCACAGCATTGGTTGAAACTAGCAGTCCTTACAACTAGGATGGGGTAAGTCTTACAAGGAGGACTTTGAAATTCATAATTACAACTTGTAGGGCAGCAGAGGATAGACTGTGATGTACTCTGGAGTCATTACTGTCTTGGAACCACAAAATTTGAATGCATGTGGGCTAAATGTCTAACTGCTTTCACTAAGGATAGAGAACAACAGGCAATCTGGCTGAGAAGAATCTGGGGAGCATTTGCTGGATTTTTGATATGTTTTTGCTGGAATTTAATTTTCCTTGAGAAAAACACTCTTGTAAACAACACAGAGGAACCTGTTTTGGCTAAAATCACTTTTGACAGAAGCATTTTGGTAAACCCTATCGAACAATTTTTAAATACCTGGCCAAAGTTTAACATCTTGGTGCCCAACATTTGGTTCCCAAGTTGTTATCCAGGCACCAAAACTGGTGGTCTGATTTTTCCCAGGAGCACACTGAACATCCCGTGCCTCTAGTTGCTGTGGAGTGAAGTGCTGAATGCTTAGCAGTTCTGAATTACCAGGCTCATAGCCAGACTTCTGAAGTCTGAACATCTAAAATTAGAGAGCTAAGGTCTGGTCCAAAGCCCAGTAAAGTGAATGGAAACGCCACTACTGAACTTCTGGTTCTGGGCGAGGCTAATTCATGTGTACTTAAATACCACAATAAAAAAGTGCCGTGTTCAGGTCAGTTCAAGTTCATCAGCAGGCACAGTTTTGCCTGAATTTGGAAGTTTCTGAGGTGGCACAGAGAGTGCCCTCTTCCAAAGTAGGTGGGGTGGGAGAGGAAGCAGGGTGAGTATAGTGTTGCCTTCACAGTCCTCCCCAGGAGGAACTACTGTGCTATGTTCATGTCCTATACACACTACATAAATCTAAGAGCACATCAAACACTTATATGTATTTATATATATAATATAGATACAAACTCCAAGAGCATGCATATTATGCAAGCATGCATACTTATTATGCTTGCATAATAAGTACTTTTCATGGTACATCATTCATATCGTGTGATTGACTGTAAAGAAGGGAAGGAAGTCTGCGGCTTAAAATAGTTATGGGTTCATTAAAATGATTTATAGTATGCAAATGTATGTATGTAAAGAATTTATGTACATAAAGATGTAAAGTAATGATACAGAAGGGGAGGAGTGGCTGGCATGCCAGACGGGTGTGCTGTCATTCAGAGAGGTCTGGGCTGGTTGGAGAAACTGGCGGGCAGGAACCTCATGTAGTTCAACCCAGGGAAATGCCAAGTCCTGAAGGGGAACAACCCCACACATGAGGACAAGCTGAGGCCACCCAGTCCTGCAGAAAAGGTCCTTACTGTTCTGGTGGGCACCAGGCTGACCATGAGGCAGCACTGAGCCCTTGCAGCAGAAGGCCTGCAGCCTCCTGGGCTGCATCAGGAAGGGCACTGCCAGCAGGTCCCAGAGAGGTGATCCTTCCCTCTGCTCAGATCTGGTGAGACTCATCTGGAGTGCTGTGCCCAGTGCTGGGCTCCCCAGTACAAGAGAGACCTGGATGTACTGGAGAGAGTCCAGCTAAGGGCCAAGAAGGTGATTCAGGCTCAGAGCATCTGTCATACAAGAAGAGGCTGAGAGAGCTGGGACTGTTCAACCTGTAAACGAGACGGGTCAGGGGGATCCTATCAACATCTATAAATACCTGAAGGGGTGTGTAAAGGGGACAGAGTCAGGCTCTCTTTGGTGGTGCCCAGTGGCAGGAAAAGAGGCAGTGGGCACAAACTGGAACACTGGAGATATTACATCTGGGCTTAAGAGAACACTTTTTTACAGTTGGGGTGGATGAGCACTGGAACAGGCTGCTCAGAGAGCAACTCCTAAGCATAATTTAAGTATCTGTTTTGCCTGAAATAATTATACCAACAAACTAAAGGCAAATCAGCATTAGTCCAGAAGTGCCCCAGTGTTCTCAATCTCCCTTAGGCTGCAAAGAGCTGGTAACAGAAACCAGGGGGACACAGAGCCGCCTCTCTCCTCTCAGGCATCTTTGGCAAGCAGGAAGATAATGGAGGGAGTTTGAGACTCCAGTGGCACAACAAGCACCCACATTAGCGTCCCTCAAACTGGGGAATTTGCCCTGGTCTCATGTGCCTAGGGACCAGCACAGTGCCGTAACATCAGGGCATCCAGCTCTGTTACTGATGATCGAATTTACATTTTCTTCAGTTTTAGGCCAATGACAGAACTTAATGTAGGGAAATGACCTTTTCTCATTGAAAATTTGCTTAAAAACTAGAAATGCCTGAAAACAGAAATAGTTGGACTAGTATTTGCACTTCCAACATGTGGTTTGGAGTGTTTAACTTTACTCTTGTTAAATGTAGAGACTGATGACTAAAAGTTGTGACTGCCCCAAACTCTCAAGGACTTTCTTCCTACCTGAAAATGGCCAGGTTCACCCTGAGTTGTGACTGTCCCAGCCAACGTTGTTTCAGCCAGGGACCCAAACACTTCAATTTCTTCATTGCTAGCCTGTGATGAGCCCAAATGTGCTCACAACATCACTCTCCTTGGCAAATGGCCATGTACTGGCTAAAAAGCCTCAGCCCTCCAGGTGGGACAGGAGCACAGTGGTGAGGCCCCTGTTGAAAGCTGTGACGCATGGGAGAACCTGAAGATCCATTTTTAAACCTCAAGGGAGGTCTGATAATGCTGGCTGAAGATGTAGCATTCAGCTGAAGTAAGGAGTCACAGCCTGTGAAAGATGAGAGTCTTTGATATTGAATTATCAAGTATTCACCATATTTAAAAATAGATTTTTCCATGTCCTTCGCCAGCCACTGCTGCGTGCCACAACCAAGCCTATGCACACAAGCAGACCGTGTAAATTAGAGAAATTACAGCAGGATCTGGTGCAAGGTGGGTCACAGAGACAGGCTGTGAATTCATTTCAATGTCTCAATTTTCTCACAGAAAATTTGTCATCCCCAGAAATGTTGGGAGGAGGTTTGCTAAGCCATAGCCACAGCCAGGAGGAAACAAGGGTTGATTTTTCTCATTGCACCAGCAATGAGTAGAAAGAATAGAGTAGGGTAGAACAGAACAGAACAGAACAGAACAGAATAGAGTAGGGTAGAGTAGAGTAGAGTAGGGTAGGGTAGAGTAGAGTAGAGTAGAGTAGAGTAGAGTAGAGTAGAGTAGAGTAGAGTAGAGTAGAGTAGAGTAGAGTAGAGTAGAGTAGAGTAGAGTAGAAGAATAGAATAGAATAGAATAGAATAGAATAGAATAGAATAGAATAGAATAGAATAGAATAGAATAGAATAGAATAGAATACCAGATTTTTTTTTGTTGTGGGGCCCAGAACTGCACACAGTGTTCAAGGTGAGGCCACACAAACATTAAATACAGTGAAGAATCACCTCTTTTGACCAGCTGGTCAGATGGTGAAGAAGCATCTGCTTGTAGAAGAAGCTCAGTCTCTGAAGCCATTAAAACAACAAGGGGGAATGCATAAGGGGAGCTTAACCACTGATTTCAGTCAATGACTTTAGCTGTTTACAACTGATTTTAGCCACCAATTTTAACCACTGATTTCACAGGGACTGCAGGACATTGGGCTCTTCAAGCTGGCTGCAGATTTTTTAGCAGGCGACAACAGCACGACAGGCAGGCAGCAGGAAGGCTGTGCCCCCATGCCTGGCATGGCATGGTGGCCCCCAGGGACCGCCACCCCCTTGCAGCAGCACCGCGGCGTCAGCTCCTCTCCACAGGCACGGCTCCAAGTATAGCTTGGCCAAAAATAGGACCCTGGGAATCCCCATCCAAAACCCAGCTTCAGAAAATGCAATTATCTGACAATGTCCCCACGAGACAGAGAGTCTCTTTGAAGTCGACATCCACAGCATAGGTTGTGTAAGTCACTCTGGGCATAAAAGTTGCTGGAACAGCTGGAATCAGCTCATTCATGTGGCTAAACATCAGTTAACCTGCAGCACTGGCACTGTTACTCTACAGACATTTTTGATAAAGTGCAGATAAAAATCTGGGTGGGAGGAACAAGCGAACTGCCAGACCTCGTGATGTACCATGCTGCACCTATCAGGTTTTCCAGTGAACAGCTGTCAGACCAGGAAAGCTACAAAATAATGGGTTTACATGTTCTTTATTTAAGTGAAACAAGAGCAAGCAAAAACAGAAGTTTCACATTCCTGTCTGCTAAGCAAGCCTGTGCCTTTTATACCGGCTAACACGGACGGATCCATTGCATGCTGCAGGTTTATACCCTACCCTGACGCCAAAGAAGCCAGCACCGTGGGCAGAGGGGTACAGCATTCACATGGCCACTGGGGGAGAGCCACATAGGACATTTCCTAAGGATCTTGCATTTTACAGTTGGATCACTGCAGAATAAAATAATTACACCATCATAGACCCATTACAAACATTAGCACAGGCAACAGAGATGAGAGAGTAAAAAAATATTCACGGCATCCCGAATTGACCAAAAGCTGATCACAGAGGTGTGCAGTGGGTGTCACTGGTGTCTGCAGACACAGGCTTAGACCAGCCCTGAGAGTTTCTGATTGTCTTTTACTCCTGATAAGACTTCACCAGGAGCCACATGAGCAACACAGTAATGAGGACAATCATGAAGTTGAGGAAAAGTTCTTGTGTGGATCTCTCCATTTTCGGGGATGTTCAGGGGCGGGCAGAGGTCGGCAGGCAGAGCAAAGGGAAGCCTTCGGGGACTTATCTGGGAGCGTCCTTGAGCTCAGCCTTCAGGTCACGGGCTCTTTTAAGGAAAAAAAATATATATATGTGAAGAACAGATGTATGAAGGCAGGAAGCTCAGCAGAGCTGTATATATTGGTATGAATAAATGTTCCTGCGCCTAGAAGTTAGTAAGCACTGTGAATGCTACAAAGTACGAGCTATCTCGAGAAGCTTATCACCTTCTTTGATTTCCAGCATTCGACAAGAAAGTCTCTCAGTGCTACCCCAAAACACATCTCACAGGGGTGAGCAGTCCCTGGAAAGTCACTCTGCTTTGTGCATTTTGTAATGAATAATGCCAAAACCCCATTTATTATTTGAACTGATATACACTATAAATATAGTACTGTTTAACATTCACTAAACTACTATATTTGTTTGCATATTTTATTTTTTTTTAAGAAAATAATTGAAACTGTTCTTCTATAAAGGAAGGCTAATAAATCTCTAGGATTTTTACCCCAGTTGCTTTTCCAACATCTTTCAAGTAATCTTTTCTGTAAATAAAATTTTGCACAGAAATACTACAGCTTGGGAAAAATGAATTTTAGCCTCTTCTGTAAAAGTTAGAAGAAAAAGCAATGAATTATTTACAGTATCACTAAAAGTACAAGGAGAACCTAAGGTTAAATGTTCTCATTTCTGAAGAACTTCCTAAATTTTATAAGTAAATCCTATGGATGAAATAGGATTTTTGCAAGCATCTTCTGAATTTCCTGCACTTTCAAGCTGTTATAGGTATTTTACTTCCAGAAATCCTGTCTCTTACTTCCAGAAATCCTACTTCCAGAAATCCCAGTCAAAGTCATATTCAAAAACTCTTTTGTTGGTTATTCTTTTCAATTACTTCATCACAGCAAGTTTTGATTTTTGTATGTTCTTGAAGTTCATGCAGAGAAATTAGAATACTTTATCAGGAATGACATACACTAATCCCATCTGTACGCCAGGTAAATAAAACAAAAACCTTTAAACAAATGAGACATAATCTCTAGACAAACCAAGAATTTCAGCCACACAACCAAAATCTTAGAAGAGAAGCTAGACTGGGCTGTAACATCTACAGAGCAAACAAGAGAAGCCTTGGGACCATACCAGAGTGAAGACAGAAGGTTTAAATAGAAACTGCTTTAGTTTGCAGATTAAATATTAAAAGCCTAGTGCATGCAGTTAACAAAATTCCTCCATTCCCAGGCTGTTTTGCCAGCCTCCCGTGTCCTTGGGAAAGAGAAAAATCTGACCTAATAAGTAAGCCAAGGTTGTTGATGTTGTTTTTTTACCTTAAGAAGGTAAATGGAGCCCAGCGGTGCTGCCTCTGGGGCTTTGGGTCACTGCAGATATAATTTTCCTCTCAGCTTCTGCCTATCTCCCACTCGGTCTGGATGCCCCGTCCCTCTCTGGGAACTAAAGTAGTCTGAGGGAGGAGAGCAACAAGTGCATTGGCAACCAAGGTGCTGACATCACCCCCAAAATATTTTAAAAGGGCTAAGCTGGGCTGCAGGACTTGGTTAAGGCTTTTTCTGCTCTGGGGTCCACGGGCTGATTTACTCACATTAGTTCTCCTGGAGAGAGCAGGGCTATGGGCAACCCTTCGGAGGCAATGGGATTTTACAGGGTGATTCTTGGGGCCCGTTGGTGTCTTCACACCCAACGTGGGGAAAGGAGAAGGAAAGAAGGATCCACTTGCAGAAACCTGTGTGTTGATTTCAGCTTCTCTGAAGATCATTTCCAATTGCCCACACAGTTAACTTCTTACGTACAGTATGGCTGCTGCTCTCCTGCTTACAACTGCATACTATCCTTATCGTCCAACAGCTTCTCAGGTGCATACACTTTTAAAATAAGCTGAAGAAGAGCAAAACATGCTTTGCATTTAAATGCAGTGTAAGGAAATCCATGAGCATTTGCTGAATAGAAAAGTTTGGTACAAGGAAGTTTGAATAACAATGTCCTTCGCTTTAGAATCCGCACTCACCTGCATGTTCCTCCCTCATCCATTTTCCATGCTGGTATTAATGCTCCAGACTCTGGAGCAGACAGAGAAGTATTTCTGCTGCCCTGCAGCATTTCTTCCCAGAAGGCACACCGCTTTGCAGCCCAGATAGCTGGAATCCCCACATAACCTTATCTTTGCCCACGGCACCGCTAGAGCTTGTAGTAGATGCAAACAAAAGGAAATGGCAATTTGTTCCCTTTAAACCAATACAGATGACAGGGTATCTCACCAGGGTGGGCTAGATTGAGTCAGGAGCAGAGTGCAGCCTTGTGCTGCCACAGGTCTCCCTGGGCCGAGTGCTCGGAGCCTTTGCCTCAGATAAATAACATGAATATCTCCAGAGAGGGGTCAGCTTCTGCTGCTGGCTGGGCAGGAGGATCCCAGTCAAGTCAAAGTGTGTAAAGCTAGCCTCAAAGTTGTCCCTCATCCTCGTTGCCAAACCCCCCCGGTGTACAGTATGGAGATTATCTCCTGATTCTGATGCCTTTTGTGTATTTACGCATGGGAGTATCAAGGCTGGCTGGGAGGGTCCCATTGCCTGGGTTCACCCATCCCCTTGCACCTTGCACGTCACCGTGATGCCCCAGTGAGGGAGCCTGGCTGGCTGGAAACCAATCCCAGGAAAAATAAACCAAAACAAATAGTTGTGGGTGGCCGGGGGGAGTGGAGGGGAGGGTGGCTTGGTGTTTGCTGGGTGAGCTCCCTAAATAGCATCTCCACATGATCACTGGAGGCAGGAGGTGGACAAGTACCATGGAAACCTTCCCTCTTGTTGGCTTGGCTGCCTTTCTACTGCCCTCTTAGACATCCAAGCAGCAGGGCTGCAAAAGCCAACATGCTGAGTGGGAGTCCTATGCTAAAATATGCAGAGGAAGGAGCTTAACCCATTCTTCGTTCAGGTCTTAGATTTCTATGTAGGTTTGCAAGGCCCTATAGTGATGTGTGCTGGGCTGGGCTGAGCCACCACATCCTGATTTCTTAGGGAAGGCTTGAGCAAATTTGATTTCCTCTTTTGCTGGTGTCCTGTGGGGGGGGATTTGGGAAATCCAGGTTCAAAATGCTCCCCTCAGCCCAAAGTAAGCAGGAACATCTGGTGTCCACATGTTCTCCCAGCACTCTCTCCATCTCAGACTTCATCCACAATAGCTAGATATGAAATGTAGCAAAACAAATATAAAACGGTCTTTGCCTGAATATCTTCAGATAATGTCTTTGACTGAATATCTTCAAATGTTTAGGATTTGGCTTATTAGGACTTCCAGACTGGCTCTACAGACAGGGTTGGGTTTATAGCTCCCTCACTGCTCATACTGTGTGAAGGGTGTCCCTTCAATATCAGGGCCTGTTTCTGCTGCTGTGATAGTTCATTGGGTGAATAGACCTAGACCAGAGAACTTGTTCATAGTCAAATTTCTTTGTTTACACAACATCCTCAATATTTCTAACATTGCAAAAATGAAATGGCAAGCTCAAATATTCCATATAGCTGAGAAATTAACTTTCTTCAACCTATCAGCAACTTGGAGGCAGCTCATTTGCTAAAACTGAGACCCTACTAGCTAGGAAATACTTTCTGATGGACAAAGCTAGTCCCTAGCAGCTTTAGAAGAGCCAGACTAGTATGTTACACATACTTTTGAAGCCATCAGAGAGAATGCTCCTATATACATACAGATATAGATGCATACACATTTATTTCGCAAAGACTTGTGAGCAAAAAGCATGACACTGAATAGGGGTTACCAATAAACACACCTGAGCTGTGGGGCCTGCCTGGATGTTGCCTGTAAACCCAGCCAGTGCCTGGAACATCTAACTCCAATACGCTGTGGATTAGACTCTGCAGTTGCCAGAGGCTGACTCTTCTGAACCATCCCCAAATCCATAACCTTGCTATTTACAAACAAAGAGCCCAGAAGCTTTAATGGTCATATCTTTAAAAGGATGTTTTATTTAGTAAAGTTATGTAATACTGATTAGGAAAGCAGAAAGCAGGAAAAAAAAAAAAAAAAAAAAAAAAAAAAGGAGAACGAATTAAATGGCTTTACTTTAAATGCTACCCTAGAGGTTTAGATACCGTGCTAAATATTTTTCTTGTTGTCACTTTTATTTTCCTTCTTTTTCTGACAGATCTGGTTCTCAACTTTCACATGCCCTGTGCCAAAGCTCCCTCTTCATGCCTCACATACTCAAACTTAAGGCTCTGGTCTATATTTAAAGTTGCTGTGACTATCTCAAGTTCTTCCTAGCCCACTAATCAAGTAGCACATAATCTTTCAAAACCATTCTTATATAATCAGAGCAGACTGTGCTCGTTTTGGCTCTCATCATTACCTTTTTCACTACATGCAACATGTGTATATATTAAATCTACTAATAATCAGTTCATTTTTAAATTGGCACCTACTCTTTCTTGTAATCATGAGTATGTTCTTAGAAGACCCACTCAAAACACTGATATCTGAGTATGTATGAAACTGAGTTTGCAGCAGAATACTGTACTTGTAATCACAGCATGTGATTTCATACATAACTATCACATCTCACCATGGGACCTGAGAACACACATCACTTAAGTCTGGTCAGCAGATAGCCCACATACATATCTTAAATCTGCTGATTTACACTACTTCTAACTGGGCACCACCAATGCAAAAAGCTACTGGGCAGAAGACATATTAAAGAGTCTGGATATTGCCACATCTCACTTTTAGGGTCCTGGCTGAATTCACAACACCCACCACAGCATCCTGCCACAGTGCTGGGCAGGTGCAGGACCCACAGCAGAGACTCCTGCAGAAGTGGTCACCAGAGGCTCCCTTAATAGAGTCAGTGAAGGAAAAACACACACTATGTAGGTGCAGGCTGTCTGCGTTCTGTAGAAGTCTGCCATAGGGTGAGCATCCCTGAATCCCACAGATAGCACTGACTACCTCTGAAGGGAGCTTTGGGAGAACAGGAAGCATGAGCCTAGCTAAAAGGCAGAGGTCTAAAAATTGAATGCATTGACATTGTTGAGCTCCTTCCTCAATGCAAGGAGTAAGACTTTACATCCTCCAAAACCAATGGCACACCATGTCCCTATCCTGAGATCCCACATATTATTCATATATAGAGTTGCCTATCCAGCAGATGAGGAGAGTCTGACAGACATTACTGTGTCTGTATGACATGTACATTATCACCAGTGTGCTTTTTTCAGATTGCTGAAGCATAAAACAGATCCTAAAGTGGGCAGGAACATCAGATCAGCAGAAAGAAAGGGGAAATCATTAGATGTTTGGAGTACCCAGTCACAAAAGGATTACCAACTACCTTTGCATCCATCTCAGTCACAGGCACATATGGGAGGTAGAAATCTGGATGCATTTATTTTCTCCCTCCAGGCCGCACAGCCCTGTGAGAAGGATGCAGAGAGCTAACTGCCACTGCAGGTCATTCAGCTCCTAGGGAACTTCACTGATGAAAAATGTAAGTCCATCCGGACAGTGTCTCCAGGATGAGATGGCAGCCCTGTGAGACCTTCAGAATTTATGTTTTGGGCATGGTGAGCATAAGTGCTCCATATTGTTGATGTTTGCAGCTCACCAATCTTGTCCTTCTGGAAATCACTGAAAATGTCCATAAAGCTTTCACATTTTAATGATCACAACACTCTCTCTCACAGTCATTCATTCACGTTGAGCTTTGCTTCATGCAGGCTTGTTAGCAAGGCCGAACCTCAATGGGAACACAACAGGGAATCATCACAATTTTTTGGTGTCTGGTGAGTGGGATTAACCACTTCTAAGATGAAATATCACACTGCAGTCAGCGGGGAGAAACAATACTCCAATTGGCAATTCATTTCACACAATATAGATATTTACAGTGGCGTGCAAGGTATTTAGCTGTTATATCTCCACAGTTACGTGGGAGGAATATGAACTGAGAAGTCCAGGATAACAAGGAAAAATGTTTTAGAGAAGATTGCAATAGCCAAAGTGTGGGTCACTTCACGTACACATTTATAATTGCTGCCAGATCACAGTCTCTCGTTCTCTGTCAGATTTTATTTATTTTTAGACTTGTTATTATATTTCATTAAGTTAATGTTTTCATTTTGAGCTTTATTATTTCTAGACTTCTTTTCACAATAAGCCATGAGACAGAAAACATTCCTTTGTTATTTCAATCCAACATTTCCAACTGGATAAAAGCTGCAGTACTACGAGCCAAGTTACAAACCCACACGGTAACACAGTGAGCCCAGGTCGGTGGTTTGGACCCACAGAAGGTCACAGGCAGCCCTGAACACAATGGGGAAAGAGGACAACTTAAAATTGCTTCTAAGGCAACACAAAAGAAAGGTAAGGCGAGAAGGATGAAAGAGTGGGAGGCTTCAGTTTTAGTCTGTTATAGCTTGCTGTCTTCAAGCTGCTTTAAATGTCAGGCCAAGAGTGATGAAAACTCCAGTTCACCTGCAATAGCAATGACCTAGTCACCTCTAGGACAATCAGGACAGTGAAAAACATTTAGGAGACTGAATATCAGAGGTGAAATAATGTGGAAATGCTGTAGAAAGCTTAGCCAAAATGGTTGTATTTTACCTCTCAGCTTGAATACACTCACACTTGCTCAGAATAGAGCCATGTTCTAGGACACAGCCTTTGTTTTTCACTAGGCTTTAAAGAAAAATGTTGAAAGGCAACTTCTCCTGTGATGCTAAGCATCAGACCTTGAAGATAATGAATTTCTCCTGGAAGGTAACTGAAAGCTTTCAGGGGATTCAGGACTGTGCTCTGGGACATGCTCTCATTGCACTCCCTTGCCCAGCCAGCATTGGCTGAAGCTATGGGGAGGCTTTTGAGCTTAACTTTCTGCAAAGCTAATTTCAGCAACCAGGGTCAAGGTCACAGCGAAGTAGGTTACCGTGGCCACTCTCCTCCACAGTGTTAGAGCTTAAAACATGCTGCTAGCTGGAGCTGAAGACACAGCAGGCAGATGCAGGATCAATCCCTGTGGCTGCAGGCCCCACACCAGCAACATCTTCAGGGGCAGAACGGTTCTGATAACTGCCAGTTCAGTAAAAGTTTCTTACTGCAACAGATGCAATCTCCAGGTTGTATGTTTGAACTGGCAGACTTCCACCCACAAATACAGAGCGCTAGGGAAGCAGAAAAATAATCTAGTCGGCATTTGTTCTGAGGAAAAACAACCTGCAGTGTAGCAGACGAATGCATGAGAGGCATTGATATCAGGATCTGTACTGGGAGGAGAATGTGTGAAAATACGATCAGCTTTGTTTTCTGAACTGATTTCTGCTCACAGGTGGTGAAGGAAAATCTTCGTTGCAGCAGGGTCAGAGGCACAGGCAGAGAAGAGCAGCTTTCCATACACAGACTTTAAGGCTCAAACAAACTTCACATGCCTGGCAGAGAGAAGACCAGAGTGGTTACTGCAGTCTCAGGCTAAGAAAATCAGCAGATCTTCCCAGCTGCACAGCATATAGCGTTCAGTCTGGGAGGTCTATAGTATTGCTAGTGGCAAGCAGTGTGAAGACACCCTTAATGTCAGCCTTTCCTGACCTGCTAACCTAACACATCGTAGGGTTTCACAAACATCTTTTGGAGCTGGTAGCCAAAATCTTTTTGGTCTTCACGAAAAGCTCTTTGAGGTTAATGGACATCTGTCTACTCTTGTCAGCGGGCCTTGCATGAGAACTTTACACCAGGATGCTTCCTTGGGACGAATATGAGAGTTTGCTGTGCTTGATACACTGATAAAGTAAAGAAGTACTTCCCTATAACTCATGTTTGCTTATGGTATCACATTAAGGGAATACTTCGAGTGAAACTTTACAGTGCTCTTATATCAAGACTGACTGATGCCTCTGTTGCTATTAAAGTAGTGAAAGTCTCCAGCAACAGGTCCAGCCACCCTGGCACAGGAATGGACACAAGGCAGCAAGGGAGGCTGTGCTGTATAAGCACAGGCAGGGTGCTTATCTCAGTGACAGCAGGGCAGGTTACTGTGAGCTTATTTCTGAGTAGGACATGAGGTGCTGCCGATGTCCAGCAGGTTCTCCCTTCATCCTACCCCAGAGTGAGGTGTCTGTGTGCCCACAGCCTGATTTAGTTCTCTTACATGAAAAGAAGTGAGTCTTTAATAAACTATGTCCTGGCACTGCATAGAAATATATTTTTTATCTCTGTGAACAACCATATCAGCACTACTGCTATGTGAAAAGCTCTCAGCTCTAGCTGATACAGCTGTCGTGTGAGTTCTTAAATCTCCGGAGTCATTTATAAGGCAGCCTGTAAACAGTCCCTGTGAGGAAGGTTTGCCTTTAGTTACTAGGTAGCCACCAGCCCTTGTTCCAACACACCCTGGTGCCTTCAGCCTGCAGTGTTTGTGCAGCTCTGTGGGGCTGTGGGTGGATGAACCTGCTGCTGAAGGCTCACGGCCTAGCTCTGACCCAGCGTGCAAGCCTGCATGGATGTCCTTAACCCAAAGCGGTGCTTCTTCCTTCTCTGTGGGAGAAGACGCTTCGTATTTGCCACAGAACAAAACGGATGCTATAGAGAAGGTGCTGCATTTCAGGAAGGCAGAATTATTTCTCCTCAGATGGATGATATCTTGCCCAAATCCACATAGCTAAGCTGCAGCAGCCGCAAAGAAGTGGGAACCATTTCTTGGTGGCTATAAAGGCGTGTAATGGGGTATGCCTAGGTGGGGTGCTGGGGGCTGTCCTGAAGGACAGGGGCTGCTGGAGAGGTAGCACAGCATTGAATACACTATCCGAAAGGAGTGGAGTCTGCGGGTATTCCCTCCATGTACGCCTGGGAAACCTCAGGCAGCCCCACCTAAGTCCAACAAAGCAAAACCTCTGAAATTCCAGCTAAACCCTAGCAAAACTGTGCCCTTAAATAACTTTGGGGAGCCAAATAAGGAACAAGTTCTGGGTGATACTCTGCCTGTTAGCATGAGCTTTCATTTCCTCCCGTTCTCACCGCTTCACAAACACCAACAGGGAACTCTTGGACTGAACTATGTGGTTTAGTTAGATGAGAAAAAGAAAAAAGAAAGAAACAGCACCACGGTGGGATGTCATTCCCTCAGCTAGAAGATCATCAGGAAGATCATCTAGCCAGCAGTGGGCAGTTTATATAATACAACATCCACCATGAGAAGATAGAGCCCAAACCTAAGTACATGGGAAGGAAACCGTGATCTTCCCTAGGGGCACTCAGAGCAGTGTGCAAACAGAGCCAGCAAGCTGAAACCCTAACCCGCATTCCACCGGGGGGAATAAAATACCAGATAGAAAGCGCCTGCCCTGCTTCTGCATTTGTAAATCTCAGAGGTGGAAGCAGCATATTTCCAGCCAGGAAGTACTGCAAGAAAACATGAGGGGCTGCAAAGAGGATACGTAGGGATGAGCTCCAGGGCCAGCCCTCAAACCATAGAGACTAGGCTGGATATCTGTATTAGAATCAAGAATATTATTGAATTTAAGCAAAAAAATGAAGTTTATCTCTGTAAACGTTTCATAACATGAGCCACAATGTGACTGTAGTTCAACAGTAGTTGATTAGAAGTAGAACTGTAGTTCAACAGTTATTGATTAGAAACTGTTTTTTACAGTAGTTTGAGTTTCTGGATGACAAGACCCTTGAGTTAGCAGGAGATGCCTGAGACAGGGGCAATACAACAAATCTTTTGCAAGGTGTAGTGCACTCTAAGAATGTAAATGGAAGTAATGAGTAGATAAAGTGGTGGCTAAAATATGTTTTTTCTGGCTCACCACATTCATAAAGACCCTCTGCAGAGAGATGCTGATATTTATATTTCTATTTTATTTATTAAGCCAAACACAAGGCCAATATAAACTAGCCTCGCTCCAGTGAGAAAAGTCATGATCCTCATCTTAAAATATTTTATTCTGTGAACTAAAACCAAGTGAGAGACAACCCTCAGTACAAACAGTATTGTTTTCATGATTTCAAGGCAGTCAGAGGAGTGCTGGAGTGATTAATGCAGTGTTTGTGGTATTTAGTTTTCAAATTGCACACATCCACCATTCCAGCTATAGGCTGAATTTGGTTTGCATAACAGCATCAAGTAACCATAGCAACCCAAATAAGTGGTTGATTCCTGAGAAAAGTACGAAATAAGATAGCAAACGTGACCTTAATTTAAGTAGTCATGGCCTAATCAGCTTTCCTTCCTACCTAGGGGTGTTTGGTGTTAATGAGCCCATGAAGGATCTCATTCTTCTCTCTTGAATTCAAGTGGAATCTTGCTACAGGTTTTAGCCAGGCCAGGAATGAGCCCTAAGTGCATGGCAGCCCTATTTCATTTTTTTTTTTTTTAGGACAAGCAAAGCTAATATGTCTGCAGTGACACCACAGGGAAGGCAGGAGCAGATCCCCTCTCAGCACTGACTCACCCTTCCATCTTTGAAGTACTAATACACAGCCAAAGAGAGTCAAGAGGTCTCTGATGACTTTCTAATCACATCAGTCATTTACCCTGAGCGAATGGAAGCAAATCTGAAATGAAACTTGGCACAAGACTATGCAGACCGGAATTTTGTACATAACTATTCAAAAGAAATCGTGTGTTTTCTGTGTGTGTGTGTGTGTGTTTTTGTTGTTGTTATTTTGTTTTATTTTGCTTTGTTTTGTTTCAGTACAATTATGGAATAAAAGAGAAGCCAGACACAGATACCCTAGACAATCCAGCAACCCCTCTCACTCCAGGACCCAGACCCTTGCTCCAGGCTATCACTAATACAGCCAAGCTTTAGGGACTGTCAGGCTCCAGCCCAGACACAAAGCTTTGAACATCCAGATCCTGGAGCAGCCCAAGTAAGCACCCTCAGTCTGGGCTCCCCCAGTGCTTCTTTCCTATTGCTTGGTCAAAACCCACATCTGATATAAACTGATACAAGCCATTTAGATGTTGTCCTCCCCATCTGTTTTACTAGATGTGTTTGGGCTTTTTGCAATACAATTGTTAAGAATGGACAGTGATTTTTAACAGGACTGCTGGCCCGGAACATACAGGGAGCAAAGTCTTTTAACACTCAATAGATACAATACTAAGGTTAACCTTCCTCTTTTGTTTCTGATGAATATCCCTTGCCCTCTTCCTGTCTTAGCGACCATACCTCGTGCGTCACTGGTGAACAGTTAAATCCACTTTTTGCTTTCTACAAAATCAATTAACACATCTCAGCATGAGCAGATGGCGGCTTCATTACCTGAGGGTATACAACTGCAGACAGAGAGCAGCAAGTGAGCAGTGCACAGACACCTACATTTGTGCCTACAGACTTCAGTGTGATACAAATAAGGGAAAAACAAGGCCATCCGCTCCCTGCTCAGCCAACATACCTTTCCTCGGCAGCACCATACCCTCTGTTAACACATTACCATTCATTCCCTTCTCTGGAGTGCTTTACACTCCCAACGCTTGATTAGGCAACCAGTAAAATCAAATCTGCGAGCAACCAAACCAGCTGTCAGCGTACCTTTCCCTGGATTCAACCACAGACAGCCCTGCAGCTTTGAATCCAACCACAGACAGCCCTGCAGCTGTGAACAGACAGCACACAACCGGTGTTTATGGCAGGTGGTGCCAGGCCGCCACCCTCCACCCTGGCTTGTAGCTGGCCTTCTGGAGGGGCTGCCAGCTTCCAGGAAGGGTGAGCCTGGAAACCCAGGGACTCTGAGATGTTCCCAGAGCACCTCCCTTGTTTCCCTCTCCATGTGCAAGGTGCTCTCAGCAGACCGTGCCAAGTAGCAGCAGGATCTGCCCTTGGCAGGGTGCTACAAGTGGCCTGGTCCCATCAGTGACTGCCTACTGGTGTAGGCAGTTACCTACACTGGCAGCCCACTTCCCACTGTCAGAGCAGACACTAGAAGGAAAAATTGGCCATACATCTATTTTTCCTTGCATGCTGGCCAAACTGAGTGAAAAGGGGACCGAGGGCTGTTGTGTCCTTCAGCTGGTGCAGTGTGTGCAAATATCTCCTCAGGTGTGTAAGGAGAAGTGTGGCGGGTGGCAGGTCAGGCTGCCTGTGTGGACACATCACCAGCGGTGTGGTAATTTCGGACTGGGAGGGGTGGAGGCCCATGATGAACCCACAGAAGAACTGAGAGAGCTGTTGAAGATGGGCAGATGGCCGCACTGGGCCTTCAGGGCTGGCCATTATGTTCTCCCATTATTTCACTGTAAAGCAGTCTGAGCTTTGACACCTAGCAATGGACACCTAAATGGTGACACCTAAATGGTGACCTGGACCAGCAGGAAAGTGATTGACCTGTATTGTCTGGGAGGGGTGAAAGCACAGGTGGTTCCAACACGCTCTGTTTGAAAGCGCTGTGTTGACAACGCTGGCTGAATGCACCTCTGGCATCTGCCCCTCTCTGAAGCCCATTTCAGCTCTTCTTCACTACAAGAGGTGTCATCTGTCATCTTCCAGGTCTGTGTGGATCACAGGAGACACTTTCCAGATTGGAGGTCAGGCTGAACTGGCAGCAAGACCGAATTCCTACTCCTTCGTAACTTCTCTGACAGAGAGGCTCAGGCACACAGGTCGGTACACTCCTTGCCTTGGCCTGGTCATATGAACAAAATCAGTTCTTCGCCCTGTAACCACCTGCCCCTAACAGTCTGCTGACGCTGGATGACATGACATTGACCTGTGCCAGCCCTAGCTAATGAAAGCTTCTCTGCCACCAGCAGGAACAGGCAGTGAACCATGCCCTGATCCTCCGCAGAGCCCCTGCAGGGCCCGCTGCACTCTTGGGGACAAGTGGCAATCGGTGCTGGGTCAGACAAGAAACTCATTATCCCAGGAAACATTAGCAGGATGTCGCTTCATTATCTTGAGATAAAGTTCAGTTTTTCTACCCCGACACACTGGCAGGGGTTGATGCTTGTTTGATGATTACATGGGCAGCAAGGGCACACGCCCCGTGCTAGCTCATGTTGTTTTCTCTGCACAGTTCTCCTTGTAATAAGAAATGATTGCTTCAGTGCCAATTGTTTTCTGAGGTTTGCCAGCTCATGGCTTGGGTATGACCACCCTGGGAGAAGGGGAGGTGCTTGGGAAATGTCAGCCAAGGAGCAATGCAGAAGTGTGCGTGTGTACATGTGTGTGTGTGTGGACAAGGGGGGGAAGGATGCAAGGGATACTCTAAGCAAACAAGCTTGCCCCCCCTCAAAGGCACAGCTACATGTGCCTGTGCATCCCCAAAGCATCTGACTTGGAAGAAGAAGAATGTCTTGTCCTGTCAGCACCCTAACGAAGAGGGTGCATGAAACATGGCTGCAAGGAACAGTGGCAGGCAACAGAGCTTTCTGCATCCAGCCACAAGTATTTTTGGACAGGACTGAACCCACTGCCAGTTTGCACTTGGTCAGCAGCGATACCTACAGTGGGATTTACCATTATGCCTTCTCACGGTACTGCACTAGGCAGGGAAAGCAGAGCTGGTTTGGAGTGGTCAGGGAAATGCATGCGATTTGGGGCATCACCAGAATACTGCAAATAACACCATGATTGTATAAATTACCGTATTTTACCAAGCATCATCAAAATCATTTCTTCAGCAGAAACTCAGACTCTTACCTATTTAAAAGCATGGTAGCAGAGAGATCAAAAAGACAAACAGAGTTTCAGTCTTCAGAGACTGTTTCTAAAATCAGGGTTATTTGGGCAGTTTTCCTTCCTCACATATCTCCTCTGTTCTTTACTCCATATCTGTCCAAATCCAGGTTATCTTGTTTGTTCAAGCCATGAATTTCATAAATGCCTTTGGCACTTTAGCTGGCCTATGCCTGTAAAATAACTGTAATCTGAGCAAGAAATATTTCTGGTCCCACCTACAAATCTTGTCTTGAATTGGGGTTGCATCTCAGCACTGCCTTTGTTGCCCAGTCACACACACCACAGATGCTGCAGGAGGGTGAGGAGCTTTCTGACCAGCCTTCTGACTGCACAATGGGGATGAAAATCACAGCCATCCATCTGCAGCATCACTGGTGCCCACTCTGAGAGCCTCCCTGGAGCACCTGCTGTCCACTGGGTCCTGTCTCTGTGAGGGAAGGAAATTTAGCCTTCTGACATCAAAAGAACCCTTTTCAGGACTCGGTGTTCGTCAGCTCTGAACTTCTTCTAGATTCACTGCTCGGTGTTTTTTTTATACCCTGTTTATTTTATTTTATCCAGATATTCCGGATTCCCATCCCAGGTTACTGATTACACAGAAAGTGAGGGAAAAGAGGTGCTGTATTACTTGATCTCAGTCCCAGCAGGCTTAGCATAAAAGCAGAAGTATCTCCTGCAGGAGGCAAGCTCCTTGTGTCATGAGCTAAGCCTTTTGGACAGATGTGACAGCCCAGCCTTTACACTAATTTCTTTGGCAGGAGGTACTCATCACATAGCATAGGTTGGTAACATCAGCTCATGTTTAACATCATTTTTGGGACAAAGCACAGCTTGCCACACCTGACATTTATCTTTCACTATGGTTAGGTGCAAATCCCAGTTTATGGGCTTGATGAAACTTTAGCTAAGCACCGGTTTAAAAAAAAAAAAAAAGCAATGGGACAGGATTCACCTACCCATAAATTTGTCAGGCCTGTGTCTCTGCTGCTCATCCTTTCTAGACAAAGCCCTCAGGCACACAGGGAGGGGGGTCTTTGCTCCCCCCAGACCCTGGGATTTCCCCCCTGCCAAAACAATGCCCCTGCCTCTGTGCTCCCAACTAGTCCCAAAGGCCCCATCTGCTCTGTGATCCAAGCACACCCAGGACACACACTTGGCCAAGATCCACAGGCCTTGCCTCCTGCCCACAGGCCCCAAAACTGCCCTTGGACTATTTTATTCAGTAGGTGCAGCACACAGGACTAACGTCACACCAGGTTGGTCAGCCTCTGCCTTGCAGCACCCGCCTGCCCTCTTGGCTTTGCTCAGCCATGGCAGAAGAGCTGTGCAGTGAGGATATGTCCTCCTTTCCCTTCTGCCCTGCAAGCTACATGCTGAGCTCTCACACAGTCCCCAGAGCTGAGATGGAAACGACTGCTCAGCACAGGTTGCATTGCCACCTCCTTACAGATAATCATGTTCCCTGCTTAGGTCTCCTCTCACAGCAGACGTGCCTGGACCTTTATTTGGCTACTTTGGGACTGAGATACAAAGAAAAGTGTAAAATTGTGCTTGGGGCAGCAGCAGCACCTCTGCTCATCGATCACGCAGGGGACTAGCGGGCCGGAGGCAGCCCTGCGGCAGGGCAGGAACAGGGCTCACAGCGGAGAGGGTCTGTGCTATTAATGGTGCCGCGAGGGAACAGCTGCTCCACTTACAGCCCATGAAATATTTGCAAAATAAACTTCTGGAACGTGATAAGGACATTTAATAGGATGTCATCTCCTGGGATTAATGGGGCACTAGAAGAACCGTAAGGTCATCCTGCTGCAGAGAGTGACTCTGAGGGAAAGTACGCTGCGCTCTTCTGCTGGTTTGCAGTGCTAAGGCAAGTAGTCAAGAAACCCTTTGTGCCAAGCACTGGTCAGACACAAAATGGGCAACAGGCACAGGTGCAGACCTGGGGAGCAGGTGCTGAACCCAGCCAGGCCTCCACTCGCTCAGAACAGGCAGAGGTTTGTCTGTGATCCTGGCTTTCATGCATTCATGCAGGCTGCAAGAACATTCCCTCTTCCCAGGTTGGACTGAGGATTTATCCAGCCTCCCATGTTGGTGTTTAATCTTTCTGGGACAGGCAAAGAGGAGACTGATGGCCCAGCCCCAGGGCAGCCAGAGCAGCAGAAGACAGAGCCATGGCACAGCCTCAGCATCCTTATGGCCTGCAATGTCAGCACCACTGGGCTGAGAACAGACTTGTGCTACTGAATTATAGACTCATTAAGGTTGGAAAAGCCCTCCAAGATCACCTGGTCCAACCATCTCCCTACCACCAATGTCACCACCAAACCATGTCCCCAAGCACCACGTCCAACCTCTCCTTGAACACCCCCAGGGACGGTGACTCCACCACCTCCCTGGGCAACCCATCCCAGTGCCTGACTGCTCTTGCTGAGCAGAAATGTCTCCTCATTGCCAACCTGAACCTCCCCTGGTGCAACTTGAGGCCATTCCCTCTGGTCCTATCAGTGGTTACCTGAGAGAAGAGGCTGACCTCCAGCTCCCTACAGCTTCCTTTCAGGGAGTTGTAGAGAGCAATGAGGTCTCCCCTGAGCCTCCTCTTCTCCAGACTAAACAACTCCGTGCCAGTGCTCGAAGGAGTTCAGTTACCCAAATGTTGTTGTTGTGCCTGTTGGAAACAACGTGCCAATGGGACCCTTCAAGGTGTCAGCCTCTCAACACTTCGACGACCATTTTTAAAATAGTGCTCACTGGCTTGGTGCACACGGCAGTGAACAACCTGCTTCACCCAAATCTGCAGGAGATAAACGTGGCTTCTGTGCATGTGCTGGTGACACCACTAAGCCAGGTCTCTCAAACACTGCTGTATGGCCTACCTGTTCCCCATGAGCCGTTAGCAAGCATGAGTAGCTCCAGGTATAAAGCAGCTGCCCTCTTGCCAGTGAGGCTTGCTGTGTCATTTTTCCTGCTTTCTCCATAAATCTCCATGAAGGCTGTTGCAGCACTTGGTGCTCCAGACCTCTGAGGGACTGAGGTCAGTGAGGGCTGGTCAGATGGGCACAGAGCATGAGGCACAGTGGGTGAAGGCTGCTAAAGGGGATGGGGAACTGCCCAGTGCCTGAGGAGTCTACCTGATGGTTTCCTGGAGGTGTAGAAAGCTAAATCTACTTAGGCAAGTTCAGGCAGCCAGGCTATGGCATCTTATGGCATTTTTCCTGCCTGCAGTGCAGTGAGGCTAATAAATGTGTAACTGAGGAGGCAAATCATTCATAGCTCCACTTCTATTTTCAAGCACTTATAAAAGGGTGCAGTGTTATACAGATGGAAATTTGTACCGGGACGCAGACACTGCACCTCAGAACCATCCTGGCTACAGAAAGCTAATGCAGGCAGAGGGAGGCCCCCCTTCTCTGCGAGCTAAAAAGCCAACTCCCACCCAGCATTCAGCCTAGTTTATACATCAGAACCTAAAATGAGCCTGGTGGGAGGGAGGCAGTACCAGGAGGCAGGTCCAGAGGTGTGCTTGCATGGATTTTGCTTGGCATGGTACATCCCAGTTTGCCTCATCCTGTACAACCCCAGCTGCCAGAGAATGTCAGGGGTATTAAATTGTCTGCACTGGGGTTCAGATGAAACAATTCCCATCAAGAACATTTTCTCTAAACTGTTAGTAAAGACTATATTTTTAACGCTGCTTTGGGGTTTGGTTTTGTTTTGTTTTGTGTGTGCACGTATTATTTTTGGCTAAAAGCTAGAGCTAAGAAAGCCCTGGAGAAAATCTCCAGCACCTTGGGAGAGGTTTTAAGATACCTTTTCTCCCATCTCCTTTCTTGGTAGGACGGAGAGGAATTATTCACAGTTTATTTCTCACTATCTTTCATGAGAACTGTTCAAGATGATGAACATGTACATAAATTCAGCTGTTCTGTAAGTACTGTACCATTTCTTAGTTTTCCCATTGTATAATCATAGGCAAATGTGAAAATTTCAGCAAAGAAGCAGTTAATGTTTACTGCAAGTTGTAGCTGCAAGTGTGCTCAGGGAGAAACAGCTGGCAAAATAACCTCCCTCAAGGGCCTGATTTAAACCCCAGGAAAGCCAGAGATGCTTTTCCATGGTTTTTGGTTCAAGCAACACTTATTCTGCTTATCTCTTGGACCACTTATACTGTTGTAACATTTGGATGGACCTGCAAGCCAAGAAAAAAAAACAAAAAAAAAGACATAAATTCAGATCTACTTATTTCATTTGGACAAAAATCTTTGAAATAGAATGTGGACTTTTTATTACATTGAAAGAAAGAAGAAAGGTTGTAACAATTACCCCAATAAAGAAGAATTAGTTTTTCCATTCAAAAGCATGTTATTTGTTTATATACAGCAAGTTCCTTTGTCTGAATTTCAAAGCTTCTGAGTATCACTACAGACCAAGCTATAAATTATCTATTTGATAAACTGCATACTGGAAAGCTGTTATGGTATAAAGGGTTCAGACAATAAAATGGTTGCATTGGCTGTTCTTTATTCATAGATAATTCCAGAGGAGAGAGGGGGGAAAAAAAAGGAGAAAGACCTATACAGAAAACAAGTGTGATATTTTCTTTGCATGCATGGTTAAGACTTAGGGGTGTACAGATAAAGCTCATCTCCAGCCTAAGAAGATCGATCTTTCTGAAATGTCCAAAGTCTTTTTGGAGCTCCAGGTCTCAGCTAGTTCTGACCACCATGGACAGGGAGGTGGTGGGCAGACGTGGGAAGGTGTCTGCCTTGCTCCCAACCACAGGTTGTTGGGAGGGTCTCACCTGCAGCCCCTTGAGAACAGGGAGAGGGTTTCCTGAGTGCTCCTCTCCCCTCTGGTGCCTGCTCAAGCCCATCACTGGGGCAGGAGGCTCCCTGCCTGCTCTGCATTTTCAAGAAAGGAAGAGTCTTGCTGCAATTCATAAGGTTGGGAAAGCTTTTGAGAAATTTGCAGAGGCCAGAAAAGCCAAAAAGAAAACCATCCATAAATTCTCTGCCTTTGCACTAGGTGGCAACTTTGATTTCCCCATTATATTGGTACTGTGGATATTTTACATTTATGGATTAGGGCATTTTACTTGAGCTCCAGAATTTGTCACAGGCTGTGGGTAGATAATCTGAAGCCCTTGGTGTTTTCAGACAGGTAAGGGACAGACTGCAGTAATTTATTGAGGAATGAAAGCTGGTCTTTACAGATGCAAAATTCCAGAGAGAGCTTGGCTTTTCAATCATTAGTCCTTGCTGAAGCAGCATTTAAAGTATTCCTTACTGCCTGCGGTTATATATATTCACACCAGCCCTGTACAGATACGGGCTTGAGGTTTGGCAGGGTTCCCAGATCATTGTTGTGCTCCACAAGTCTCAGACAACAGAGGTACGATGCACAGCCAGAGCCTGCTGTGAGCCGAGCAGATGGGGTCACATCGTGCCACCACTGCCATGGGGTTTTGAGCTCCGGCACTGCTACCATGGCCATCCTCAGCTCTCACTTCCTTCCCTTCCTCAGGACAGCTCTCAGCCCATGCTTCAAAATCTCTTTGAGAAGGGGTTGGGCATTCTCTGATCCCAGAAAGACTCATTTGGGTGAATTCTTTCTGCAGTATAATGTTTCAGCTGCCCTTACTCTTCCAGGCATGGAAAGCAAGAGAACACATCGAGAAGGATTAGGTGAGTCTTCACTTGGAGGACTGGTTAAATCACCCACTGTCATGTTCAGGTGAAGAAAGACGTGGCCTGGCCACAGAGGCAACCCCAAAATGGACACCGCAGATGAAATCAATCAAAACAACACCAAAAATGACTCTGTAAGTGGTCTGGGCCTGAAAAAAAAATGTCTCTCCACATAGCAGCAAAAGTGTCTGAAGCCAGTTAAAAGATGCCTTCATTATTCAGCGGAGGGAAGGTGGATCTGTGGTACAGCTTGCTGGGTGCTTGCAGCCAGGCGGACACTAAGGGTTTAAATCCACAGAAAGACGCTTTCATCTGAGAACTGCAGAGTTGGAGAACCTGGGAAAAAGAAGGAAGGCTCAACAGTGTCAGTGGCTTTTAGATGCCAACGTATTTTCTGCCTAGTGGCAAAAAAAATAATACTAATACTAAATGCACAAGTCTGACAGGTGGCCAATCCAGGCACCCACAGCCTGGCTGCGCGCCGAGCTACCCAGAGGCAAGGAGCCACGCGACAGCATCCCATCAAGTGCTCGAGTGCACGCTTGACTCTACGTGAGTCAGCTGCTGATTTCAGAAGAGCTCTTCTCACACAGAAAGAGGAATGCACTTGAGGGGTTTTGCTGAATCAGGCCCCAGGGAAACTGTGATAGGGTGTGTTAAATTCTAATAGTGATCTCCTTACTGAAAGATGGTCCAGTCTTATTTTAGCCGTTTGAGGTACTGCCACTGACCATTAGAGGAGCTCTCTGTGATCCAAAAAGTGTCAGGGAAATGCAAATGCAGCTAAAGTGTAGCCAGTTTCAATATTTTAAAAGCTCTTTCAATTTTATTAGCTAGAAGCTGCGTGTATGTGCACTGTGTCAACTGGTAAGGAAGAGGAGTAGATAATTCTGCCCTGACTGCACATCTCTGTTAATCCAAAAGCTGCATCGTTTCTTGAAGGGAAACACAGATGGTCTGATGTAGAGTCAGTACATTTTTCATTTCAAAAAGGGGCTACAGACTCCTAGGATGCACCAAGATGCTTAATATTAGAAACCAGACAGCAGGGAAAGTGAACAAGGGATGGAGTAATGCAGCTGTCTGTGTGGGGTGTATTTCCCAGCACATTCACTGGGTTTTGTGCCTACTTGGTGGAAAAGCTGAAACCAATGGGATTTGTGTCTCAAATACCCTCATCTGTCCTTTGCTGCTAACATCACCCTCTCTATCATCATCTCCTTAGAGACAAATCCTGTGATGTTGGCTCCATGCTCTGCAATGCTGAAGAAGCAGGTCCTGCTGAGGGGCTGTGAAGGATGCTGTACTTGCATTAGGATCAGGTTGGGGTATTAATGCTTCCCCTTTTGAGGAGCTGCAGCTCTGAACTGGCTGAAATTCATTGCTGCCACCCTGTCTTCAGCTTCCAGCCCTGATACCAAGAGGAAACGCTGCAGATCTCAGTAACTGACTGTTCTATGAATAACCACTGCAGATGTGTTTACAGCTTCCTACTTCCCAAAAGGGATGGTCAGGGAATCTATCTGGAAAAGGTATCAGATCAAATGGAAAATAATATGTGGTGATATCCCTGCTGCAGTCAGCACATCCCAGCAGTTCTGGTGGGGTGACACGTGTCTCCGCTCTGCATTTCTGGGCAAAGATAAGCATCAAAGCCTACGCTAATCTTTGACCAGCTTACAGTCTGAAAAAGGATCCCTCTGTAGATCTGAGGGGATCTTGCTCTGCATTTAGGCTGTGGTACCATGCACCGTGGTACCATGTGGCATGATCCCCAGAGCCAAGGTGAGTACAGATATCTAGCCAAGCCAGGTTAAGGACACTTCATTCATGTATTATTGTCCTGACATCCTCTAAATCCCTGTCATCCCATGAGCCTTGTTTCACAGTGCTGGGTGAAGCATGTCCCCCACAGCCAGTGCAGGGAGAGGCAAACCTGGTCTTCTTAGGCTGAGGGAATTAAATCCAGGTCCTTCATTTCCCAGGCAAGTGCTGTGGTCATTTCTTGATATACTCCAGGTGGGTGGCTGCACAGCAGCCACTGGTGCCAGCAATGCATTTTGTGAGGACCCTGCTCCCAGAGGGGTGAGATGCAGGCACAGAGGCCAACGTATGGACCCCCAGGGGAACTGGGTAGGATAGGTGGAGACTGCCGGAAGTAGGGATCTCTCCAGATCCCTACAGTCATCACCACATGTAGTTTGCAGGGTTTAATTTCGGGATTACCAACCATTTTTCCACAAGGCTTCAAAGTCATTCTTTGTTTTGGGAGTCCTGTTCTGGTGGTGGGTCAGGAAAGAGAGCTGTAGGTATTTGGACCAGAGCTTTACCTGTTGTAGTGTTGGTACCCACTGGAAACCCCCAGGAGGATGTATAAGGTCACCCCAAGCCTCTTTCCAAGGTCTCCAGAGAGGCACACAGAGAAAAGGCTTCCAGGAGTCCTCATTAAGCCTCAGAAGGAGTCAGTCCTGTACCCAGGCTAGCCTTGCCAGAGGGCAGGACATCAAACACACTACCAGAAATCTGTTTGTTGGTTTTTTTTTTTTTTTCTAATTAATTCAGCTCCAGCTTTTTTTTTTTTTTTTTTTTTTTTTTTTTAATTGGTTCTTTGAATTCTGTTTCTGTTAATTGCTGTGATGGCTACCTCAATGTCATCTTTTTCAATACTTCAGTTAAAGAATTGCATACTTCAAAGTTCAGTATCAGTATAGCACAGCCAAGACAGGGGCCTGCGACGACTATGGAAGTGAACCAATCAGGATATAATTAATATTATCTTGCCTTCATCCTCAACACTAAAAGGGAGTGATTGATTTGCCACTCTTCTAAACATTCCCATCACAGAGATCTCTACCAGCCAAGTTGATATGAAGATAAACAAAATGGCAAGACCTACCTAAGCTGCAGCTGTATCTCCTGTCAGCTCTGTTTAAGTACAGTTTCATCTGTACATTAAAAGCTGCAGCATAGCCAATGGCTACCTGTGAACTTCACAGTAATATTCCTGCTGCCCTTTGATTTAGGACTTGAAAAGCGAAACATTAGCTTGAAAGGTGAAACACAAATTGCTGGGGCAGGAGGTCATTTGCTTGATGTTTTTATACCTTGGGAGTCCTATTTGCAAGCTCTTCTGACTACAGTAGCTTCACGTTTGCGTTTCAGTTAAAGTGGAGTGCTCTTGTTTGTTAAGATGATTCCAGGTGCTGAAGCTGCAGGGAGGAATTCAAACATACCATGGTGATCATTATAACCCACATGACCTGGCAACTCTATCCTAATTAAGAATGCAACTTCTTAAAGATTTAACCTGGCCCTTGCCTGACAATGGGATCCCAACCATGTTAGATTTGTTTAATCTGTTTTAACAAGGGCAAGGAATTAGAGCGGCCCACTGACTCAGCCACAGTTTCAAGGAACAGTCTCAGAATTAAGACAACCCTCCTCCATTTCAGACTCAGCTAAGCCTCAGTCTTTTACATGGGGAGCTTGTAGATCAGTCTCCTCATGTTGCCCTGCCTACCAGTTTATTTGGAAACCTCCTTCTGCTCTACTGCAACTAAGCACAGAATTTTGTCTCATGGTCAGAGTGAGCTCAATGTTGTTAAAGACATTTTGGTCTCAGTTCCTCCACCAAGGTGACTGTAAACAACTGTAGCACATCTACATTTACAAGGGAAAATTGTTGGAGAAGAATGTTATTTGAAAAAGATGTTATGCCTGTTTAAAAGGCCAGCTTGAGCTATAATTAGGCAGCACTCAGCTGGATGCAGAGGAGGTCCCTGAGCTGTAACGTAATACTTGTGTGGAATAAGACTAGAAAAAAATTTATAATGCCAGACCACAAAGCAACTAGAGTTAAGAATAAAATTGGGCAATAGAACAAAATAAGGCAGGAATGAAATCTACATCATGCTTACTACCCACTTTTTAGCTCAAACCTACCTTTTAGCCTACAAATGAACTCCCTCCACATTCAAATATTTCCACTGTAGGAAGGGAAAGAGGTGAAAGTAGAGTGGGGTGGCTCTGGGGAAGCTGGGACCATGCCAAGGTGTCCTGCAGCACTGGAGATGCTGGCAGGGGCACAGCCACCCTTAGAAGGAGGAAGGAGTCACAGCAAGGCAGAATCCTGCAGGTCCACCCCAGCTGCCCAGCACCATCCTTCCTTGCCAGGAAATTTGCTTCCAGCCAGTAGCACCTCAAAAACAGACCACTGCTGCTTGGTGTGGTTTTGACCAGATATGAGTAGCTCCAAAACTCAAAAAGGGTCTCAGAGGAGACCAGGCAGTATGTAGGGCTCTGGGAGGAAGCCCTATTTCAGGCACCTCCATCTCCTGGTAGACCCCTGGCCATTGTTGGTGCCCTGGGGCATCAATTCTGATGCAGACAGGTAAGAACGGGACCTGAAATTCATGCTCAGCCTTCGTGTCCTGGAGGTGGTCACTCTGACCTGCTTCCAGGGCCTGTGGGCAGCCAGTGCTGGCCGGAGTGAGCCAAAGAGCTCCAATTCCAGGAGTCAGGCACATGGCTGGACCTACACAACCTACACATCCATCTCGGGTCCACAAAACAAGACCACGGCACTGTGGCTGGAGCTACCCTGCTCATGCACACCCTGTGTTTGATTAGCAAGTGTGAAGGACTTATCAAGTTGCAACTTCCTTTTTTGTCTCATTAACTATTTCGCTTTACCATAGGATGTGTAAATAAAAAGGCATCCCTGAGCTGTACTGCTGTCTTATTTCTGCCTGGCCTTGGGAGTGCTCGTGGCACTGCCCCACTGCAGAGAGGTCTCAGACCATGGGCAGCACAAAGGCACAACATGGAGATAAACCGAAACGTGGAGATGAACCGAAAGAACAGGCATTTGGAGACTAAATCCACCCCGTTTATCTCTCTGATTCAGCATATTACAAATTTTTGACCTTGTATCGATTTCTGGTTTTAGCAAGGATGGTGTTTACAAGAACCAATTGTAACTTGACCTACTTACGCTTTCTTGGTCTAAGAATAGCTCGTCCTGGGCTTCCATTGCCTGCCAGGACTGACAGCTGCTCGTGAGATCACTATCAGACATATTTTAAAGGGTGTTTTCCACTTAAGGAGATCTACAAGATGCCTTTTGCCTTTTTTAGGTTTCACTTATTGCTATAAAAAAATAATAATATTCATTTAGAAGAGATTGTGGCCTAAAAATGACCTTGCAGAACACATCCAAAGGAATTGGTAAAGCAAAGTGAGAAAGAGAAATAGCAAAGCAGAACAGATCTATGTCTGTTTCTTCTTTATTTTTGGTTTCTAGGGTCTCATCAGCAGCTTGGACATCTCTGCAGACTGTTCCCTTTTTTGGGTTCTTTCACCCAATGCAGAGGTGTCTTTGTGAATGTTGGTCCATGCCTGGGCATACTTATATTCTGTCTTTCTCATCTTCTTGCCCCAAACCCCTGATACACACAAAACACTGGCAAAATAAGGGGCACTTCACTGACCAGCCATGCATGGACACCGCTGGATCTGCCCCACTGCCCACCCCCTGTCCTGCCAACACAGCCAGTGCAGAGTGAGACAGGGCCCACAGCCAGCCCAGTGCTGCTGTGGGTGCAGGCACTGGTGGCTCTGATCCCACCAGTTCTCTGTGGGTTTCTGGGTTTGGGGTTTTTCAACCAGGTTTGGGACTTTTCAACTTCAACCTAATGTGTTTTTCCAGAGATAAATCTGTTCACTGCCACAGCTTGCCCAGACAGGTTATGGGACCTCCCTCCCTCCATGGAAATCTCCAAAAGCTGCCTGGACATGGTCCTGGGCAGCCTGCTGTAGGTGCCCCTGACTTGAATTCATATTTGAGAGCAATCAGAGGGGGAGCCTCAGTTCCTCCCCTCTCACAGGGTGAAGTCCATGCATCTCCCCTGGGGCATTTCCCAGGGGTGCACTCCAGCTGCATGGGCCTGGATCTGCAGGCAGAGCCAGGCTGGTTGTGCAGCAGGTAACTCCACCAGGAAATTTATCACCAGGGCTGGCAAGGTGCAGACAGCCCACGTGCCAGTGGTAAGCTGTAGCAGTTTGTGGCAAGGCCACGAGCCCCATCAAGGGCAAGGCCAGGCTCGCAGCATCCCACCCCTGCAGCTGCACACCAGGCCCTTTCCCTCCCTCCAGGCCACCCAGACCACTACCCCACTATGCAACACTGCACCACTGCATACAGGGAAGTTAGAGTAAATCTCTCATTCTCCAAACCTTCCAAGACCAAGGATACAAATTATCTGACACTGTCCTAAAGGCCGGAGATGGAGAATGGAGCACCCCTGCTTTTTTCTTCTTGCTTCCACTGCTGCTGTGGGGACTCTACATGGCCAAGTACACACCCTGATAGGCCATGGACAAAAACTCATCCTGACGTCTATCTGAGACAACAGCAAGAAAGGAAGATTTTATTTGAAATATGAAGACCTCATCAGCAGAATGTGATGCCTATTAATCTGACATTTATTTGCATTAAGCTAGTGATATTTATTAATGCTCATCATTCACAATGGACATGTTTTGCAGAAACACATTTTGATCCGTCATTTGTTGTCACCTGATTGCTGTTATTAACTGCTATGGCCTCATGATTTGCTGCTTTTGTGTATCATAGATCACTTGAATCGCACGTGATTGTCATCTTCCTGACTGAGCACTGTAGATTTTATGAACAGGAATCTCTTTATGTCCTCAAGAAGTGCATGCAGATAAATTAAAATTCTTAATTACTATCTCTAATTTATAAACTCCCTTAACTATTTGTTAAGTAAAAGTTGTTCACAACACCCAAAAAGAAATTTCATTATGTACCCTTTCAAAGACATTATTTTCATCACTATGTTTTGTTACTACAATGGTAGTATCAGAGTATCAGAGCTGCTTGAGAAAGCACTGAGCAGTTAAGTAACAAGAATATCCCTAACCTGAAGAACTTGAACCTATACACAAGAATATAAAAAGATATAAAACATATAGATCTTATTTGGATCAGATAAATAAAAAAAATAGATGAGGAAACACAAGAAAACTAATGGCACTACTGGTTGGGAGACTGGGAAAAAAAATCTACTGGCACAATCCAATATATTGTGCTTTATTCAAATTATCCATCAGAGAAAACTTGTGCATTCAGATACCTGGAAAATTTGTGACTCATCTGATGTGTACCGATAATAATATCTTACATACCTTTTTTTTTTTATCCCACCGCAGCACCTGAGCACTCACTAGTCTTCTGGAGTGATGCCCATGGAATCCATGGCTGTCATGATGAAAGAGGGAAATTATCCCATCAGAGCCTGGTCTGAACTGGCTAGTTAGCTGTTTCTTTTGACACGAGAGCTTAAGCAGAATTGCAAACTGTTCATAGAATCATAGAAACATGGACTATCCTGAGTTGGAAAGGACCCACAAAGATCATCAAGGTCCTGACTCCATGCAGGACCAAACAAAAATCTGACCAGATGCCTGAGAGTGTTGTCCAAGCACTTCTTGAACTCTGGAGGGCTCGGTGTTGTGACCAATGCCCTGGGGAGCCTGTTCCAGTGCCCGACCACCCTCTGGGTGCAGAACCTTTCCCTAACCCCCAGCCTGACCCTCCCCTGTCCCAGCTCCATGCCATTCCCTCGGGTCCTGTCGCTGTCCCCAGAGAGCAGAGCTCAGCGCCGGCCCCTCCGCTCCCCTCGTGAGGGAGCTGCAGGCCGCCATGAGGCCTCCCCTCAGCCTGCTCTGCTCAGGGCTGAGCAAACCCAGGGACCTCAACTGCTCCTCAAACATCGTGCTCTCTGGACCCTTCACATCCCTCTTAGCCCTCTTTTGGATGCTTTCTGATAGTTTTATGTCCTTCTTATACTGTGGTGCCCAAAACTGCACACAGTGCTCAAGGTGAGGCTGTACCAGCGCAAATAGCAAAGTGTAGTGGGAGCATAGACTACACTGCTTCTACAAGGAAGAAAAATTGAGGGATATCATATTTGCCAAGTATGTAAAGTGTTTTTTCCCTGAGTGTATAAAGAGTCAGCTTAGCAACACACACAGTCTATGGCCATGACCTTCACCCAAAGTTTCATGCCTTGTTTTTTCGCCTGGTTTCACAGAAAGCACCCCTCTGGTTGTCTTCACATCTGGCCCTTGGTTGTTTCCCTCCTCTCACAAAAAAGCAGCAGCTACCACACCTTTTCTCCCTCCTGAGATTTTCACTCAGAGCATTAGGAAACACCTTGGACACCAGCGTCCAAACACATCCCTTTGCCCACGTGCATTAGTTTTCTGCTGTCCCTAACCAAGGAGACATTCAGTCTTCCCTTGTTCTTCAGAATGGAAGGCATCTGTCATGACTTCACCAAAATGTGAGCTACCAAATTGTAGTCTGATGTGAGCTTCTTACATCAAAAAGACCAAGAGAAAGCCCTCAAAATGAAAAGTCTTATTCTGACTTTTATTTACAATTAATATGGAACTTGGTGAATGAAAACAAGCTTGAAAAATGAAGAAAATGCTTCATAGAATTACATTATGCAAATTGCTCTAATGGAAAAGCCTGCTTGCTTTATTAGAGCCCATACTGTCTGCTCAACAGTCATGTTCCTAATCAGATTAATTGCTCTTGCTTCTGCAGTTTAGAGGAAAGCCAGGGATGCACACAATTGTTAATGTAGATTAAAACCAATTTACAACCTGAAAATCTGCACCATGGTCTGCGGCATCTCAGCTGAGCCACATACACCTCCCCTCCTCTGCTCAAGCTTGATGAGATTGAGAGAGGCAACAGTCTCTTGTAGAAATGCTGAAGTGTGGTTGTGCTAATGCTCTTGCTCCCTTTTTTAATTTAATCAGGCTCTCTGTCACAACAAGATGACACAAGTGCCCCAGGAATCGTGTTGGATATGCATGGACAACTACTGCGTACATAGTAGCAGGACTAAAAACTTGTCCCCTAGATTTTGAGGACCTCTGTAGCAAATTCACACATGCAGAAAAATTGCTGTGTACATGCACAAGGTATAAACTGAATAAAAAGGCAGTTGCCCACCCCTGTATTTGCCTGTTTAGGAAACGTGATTTTTATTTAGGAACAGAGTGTTGATGCAGAGTGCTGTTCTGGTTAGTCAATTTGCCATGTACATTAAAAGCATTCAAGAGCTCACACACTCAGGTTACCTATAACAAAGATTTCCATTGCAAACCCAGTCTTCATATGGGCTTTCCGTGTGAGAAACAAAAGCCTACTCAACAAGATTGGATCTTACCATGCTTCAATATGGTACTATAGTGCCTTTTTATACAGTAATAATCCTAATAGCACACATTTCTGGTAGTTCCAAAATAAAGTATCTGCAAAACGACAAATAATTGTCTTTCCTTGTACTCTCATGCAATTTCCTACTTACAAAGTAGACTTGTTTCTAGAAGAGCTGGATCTCAGTCTGAAACATGAAGTAAACCTTCAGACCATCAGGTCCAGCCCCCTGCTCTTGCAGGAATTTATGCCCCCAGATCACCAGGAGGGCTCCAAGCCAGTTAAATCAGCATACTACTGGATTTGGAGCTTGGCTTTGTTTTCCATCTTGTTTCACTTTTAAAACAGCAAAGGTCAAGGGTGCGCCATTACTGTGAATTCGCGCACTAATAGGGAAGACTCAGCTCCCTGCATGCCGTCAGTACCGTGATTACTTTGTGGAGAGCCTATGGAATTTTTAAGAAGAGAAGCCAGGCTTACTTGGATTAGTACTGCCAGTTTCAAATAGTTAAATATAATGAGTCATATCCTGAAAAAAAATAAATAAATTATTTGAATAGCAGCAAATATAGAAGTCTTTTGATTTAAGGCATTATTGTTCCCTTGGATCACATTTCTTCTGCAAGCGCAAAGGCAAGAAAAAATATATTTTTTGTAAAAGGCCAGACCCTCACCTCATCTCAGGTTGCCAGGACCCACAGGTCTAAAAGCACCCTGAGGTGCCTAAAAAAAAAAATCACAAGAATTAGTAGCTTAGTGCTAAATAAACTTGTCTCCAAATGGAGTTTTGATTCCCAAGTACATTGACTTGGCTGCTATTCTCTTTAAACCTGGAACCTGAGTAAGTGTTGGATTTCTCTTCTCTTCAGTGCTCATTTGTTTCATGTACAGGGGAACAGTCATTATTCAGAAGGTAGTGTGATAACTTCCTTGCAAGTAAGTCAAGAATCTCTTCTTCCCCTTTGAAATGCCTTAGATTATGAGATAGTTTCAAGTTAAAAAATGCCAAGGAATGAAATTTCTTCAGATGTGTCCTTTGAGTCAAAGATGAAAGTGATGCCCAGCAGGTACAGGCTAGCTGTAGTCAAAGAGAAGATGAACTCCCAGCAGAAGCTGTGAAATTCACTCCCTCTGGTTTAGCTACTATGTAAGACTACACTGTTCTCTACTAATAATCTTTTTTTTTTTTTTTTCCTGTGCACTGGTTATACCAATATAAATATGCAATAAATCTGCCTGTGAATCTGCCCTTTTATCCTAATTATCCTGGTGCTTATGGTGCTTTCCCTGAGAATAGGACAGACCACCAAAGACTTCATACGGTGACCAAGTACCATTAAGGGATTACACATCTGCACACCTCTGCAGCAGGTGAAGGACAGGGCTGTGAGAGGGGGCACTGGCTTGGACCTTGGGAAGATGATCTTTCAGGTTTAGCAATGATCTGCTGATATATCTGTGAGCATTTAGCATCTTCTGCCTCAGTAAATATTATAGTCTGGGAAAGTTCATTGATATTCTATGGAATTATATGTTTGAATTCAATGCTACGAATGCAGAAAATCTAAGATCCTCTTTCAGGAGGTGGAAAATTAACATGGAGAGGCTGGGTAAGCATCCAGCCAGAGATGCTGGCGGTAAAAGGAGTGTTTCTGAGAAAACCTCTTTCATCTCCTGCAAATCTGTACTACCCTTAAGCCCATATTCCTTGATTGCCTTCATGCCAACCTCAGGGAAGGGAAGCTCAAGCTCAGTTTTGTGATGCTGACTCTATTGCCAGCTCCAGCTTCCCCAAGAAAGCTGTGCATGCAGAATAAAGACATGTCACAGCCTGTTCTGGTCAGGCAAGTTAGAACACTCAATTTTTTTGGTGCTACAACATAATATCAATGTTGCACATTCAAGGGTCCTTTAATGGATATCAGGAAGGAAATGCCATTGTTGTCTGACTTGAAAAATTAACTCTTAAAAATTAACAGCGTTCCCAGTAGGTCTCTAACTCACAGTCCTCTAAGATTGTTGAGGATCAGAGCATTCCCAGGCTACTTCTTGTCTCTAACTTCACAAGTATTTGCAGACGAATCTGGTATCTTCTTATCCCCCTCTAATACCTGGGAAATATGAGTTTGGAAGATCAAATGACTTTCGCCAAGCACCTAGCAGTCCCGTGACACAGTCTCCTGGCTCAGCTCCTGGGGTCCTGGCTATCATCACAGCTCCTCAGACCACAGCAGTTCCGTTGTGTTATGTGAGAAGCTGTAATAAAATAGCTTATTTCCATGCTTTCTGAGTATCCTGTACTTCGTGTACCTCCATCATGCCAGTATGGCTGGCAGTAACCCAATAAGCCCGTGCTGACTGCTGCATACCCAACCAGCAACCAGACAACACCGTAACCCCGCCATGCAAAGTGCTTTAATGCACTCCTTCTAAGTTAACTAAATGTTGCTGCTGTTCTCTGATAAATAAAAGCCCTCTAAACTGTTCCCAGTGGTACAGTACTGATCAGGGAGAAGTGTATCTCAAGGCAACTCCTTTACGTTGAAGTTTTATATAAAGAATATGCTGAAGCTTCACCATAAATAATTAACTCTCTTTTTAAATTATTAATGCCGTTTGTTGATAGCTTCTGTTTTGCTTATGGTGTTTCAAAGATGTTGTCTGTAGGCAAGTATAGATCTTATCTCTGATGAAAAAAAGCTTTGAAAATAGTCTAACACCTTTGCAGTTGAAAGTCTTCCTCCAGACAGGGACTTTCAACTGAAGTGTGCTGTCTGCGAGGCAGCGCTCCTGAGGAGGAAGATCTAAAGATCAAAACAGAGCACAGCAAAGTCACTGCAAACAAATCTGTTCTGTGTTTGACCAGCTAATGTCAACCACTTACAAATCCCAGAATTTTGGTTCTAAGGCCACAGTCAGAAGTATGCAATTATTGATAGAGATGGTCTGAGGCAATAATTGACATTATTTCCATGCTAACTAATACTGAAAGTGTTAATTCAAGGCAGCTCAGTGCTGAGCAATGAGAGAGCAGTCTGTAATACTTCATTTTCTTTACTGAAGAAAGAGCATATGGGCATCAAGGCTGATGGCATCTAACAAATAAGTACTATCCCCGTTTCTGGAGCCAATCATGAGGCTGCAGATAATTAGAACTGCATTCCTAAGCTCGCAGAAATGTGACAAAGCTTTTCCAATTATTCTTCTGTTTGGAAAGACTCAAGGTTTCCAACCAGCTGATGATGGGGCACCGAGAGGAATCTGGAGCATTCCAGTCTCGACCCTCCACAAAACAGAGGGCACAAATGCCACAGCTCTGGTGCCAGCTTTATGAGTCAAATACCTCCCAAAGCTCACTCTTCTAAGAATGGTCCTGCGTGGCCAAGAGCAACTTTTGTTGTCAGCCTCACATCCTCTGCTCCTGATAGCTCCAAGCTGATCCTTCACAATATTTCTGTGCTGTTTCTTGATGCAGCTTGGTAACAGCATCTATCTGCCCTGCACTGAACACTAGGGATTTCATTTGAAAATAAATATATAAATAAATAAAAGGTTTATGTTAAAGGAAACTGAGAAAAATGAAGTATAGAATAATAATAATAATAATAAAATCTCTTCCTTACAGTTGGAAAGTTGACAATTGCCAGCTTATAAGCAGAGTTCCAGATGTGGAAAAGCACCCCTCCACATCCTTGCCTTTATGCCGATAGTAAAATAACCACTTTCAAAATGCAGAATTAAATTGCCTCCTGTTACTGCAGTAAACCTGCAGATGAGCGTGGTTAATCTGTTGTACTGAACACAGGCGTCTATTGTTTGTGTCATTATCTGCTGAGCACAGATTCCAGCACTGAACACAAATGCAGGGCATTGGTATGCCGGAGCTCCTGCGCTCCACGGCTTGTGTTAAATGGGTTCACGTAAGTGCTAGTGTAAATGGTCAAGCTCATTATTCCCTCCCAGGAATATGCTCGCTGGGTTTTAGATGAGAAGGAAGTGCTTCTGTTGACTCCTGCGGCTTCTTCAGACACCCAGAGCAGCGCTTGCCTGCAGCCCTGTCACTGCAACGCGGCCTCCAGTCAATTAGGCCATTTCAAAATGCAAAAAGAATATTTGGTGTCACCAGCAGATGGTGAAGCTCTGGAAGGAGATAGTCTGGATACATTTTCAGGGAAGAAGAATGAAAGAATAAGCACATAGAACTGAAATGTTGCTATACCTTAGAACAGAAATGTGGTTTTCTGGGTATGTTCTGCCTCGGCTGAGCAGTGGTGTACGAGGGGGCATTTTCCTGCACTGGATCATAGTCCTGTCTGCAGCAGTGAAATTTCCAGAAGACTCTACTCCTGGCACAGCCTAAACAGAAAAATAACAGTCCTGAGAGCTCCACACCCGTATAAAGATGCGTACACCTTCTCCCCTCCTGGTGGTATAGCACCTACCTGGCATCATGTTGGGGCACTGGTCTTTTTTGGGTGACTGGTCCATATTCTAAATGGGGCACTTTCAAAACGACAATATTACCTTCGGCTTGCTTTTGTATCACACTATTAGTTCAGATCCTTATCTTAGCAAGTTAGCATCAAAACGTCACCACATGATCAAAGCACTGGAATTTACACTACTTTCCTTCTTTGCTTGAAGAAGTGAAATTATTAACTAGGTTATTAAAATAAAATTTTAACACTGTATGCATTTACAACATTTTGCTTCCACTAATTAATTTCCAACTGAATGCCCCGCCAGAGGATCAGCTTACTACTGAAACAGAGGTCACAGCATGCAGAAGCTTAATTGGAAGAGAAGAAGTCCCAGAGGGACACAGCCCCACTGCATCCCCACACCGGGCTGGACCAACAGCTGCCACAGGCCAGGCAGAGCTGGAACTGCATGAGATTGTGCAAATGCAGCTGCAGGGCTTTGCTGCTGTGGGGCTCTGTCCTTACTGCAAGCACCAGAGCATGCACAGGAATGTGTTATCTTCATAACGAAGAGCCTGTCCACCTGGCCTTCAGCCAGAGAGGGGGAAGGTTATGGGAACAGAGGTTGTGCTCATCCAAGGGGCCACATCCCACCTGCCTGACCACAGTGTTGGGAGCCACCATAGATATCCCTGCTTCCTCAGCCAGGATGTCCACCGTCAGGCAGGGCTAACCTGGCTATCATGGAAAGGGGATACCAGCACGCACAAGTTCATTTTAGCGATCATTAATCAATATGACCGGGCATGTGACAAAACTCATCTGGAAAAAGCATCCATAGTTCAGTCACTTGCTGGGAGAAATTAGATTGGCATCCATCTTCTGCTGTCTCTTCCCTTTTTTAAGGGAAGCATGTGAAGGACTTGGTTTCAGGGACATCACTCCATCAGCTTTGTCTGCAGGATATAGGACACAAACCTCCGAGTTCTTCCTTGAGGCTATAGGCTGATCCAGTAATAAGTAACTCAATGTGCAACATCCCCAATTTATAATCAAAATTGAATATTGGATTATTTTAATGAAATTTCTCAGATCTGCCACTTCTGCTAATTTGGCAGTCAAAGGACTAGGGAAATTTCCCTGTGGAAAACTTTGTAGTAGTATCACCAAATTAAAAAGCAAAATTCAGGTCTTCTTTAAAGCAATTTTAATTCAGTTTGCTAAAAAAAAAAAAAGCCTCTAAATTCTACCAGCCATCTTACAATACTACCAAAAGACTATTGTACTATTTTTGCAGAAAGAAAAGGTAGCAGTTCTTCAAATTCTCTTCTTTTAGTACAGAGATGAAAGGTCTTTTTCTTTACAAAAAGTTGCCAGCTCTTAGTAGACCATAATCCTTGTAATGGAGTCTTAAGGTTAACTGTCTGGGATGGGATATTTGTCTTTTGAAATGTCTTTCATGTTTGGATAAATCATTCCCTTCCCTCGATGCAGTACCTTCTTTTTTCCCAGCCATCGTTCAAACACCATCAGAAAACCTGTGAAGAAACTGTAGAGGAGAGACAACAGACGAAATTACAAGGACTTTTGCAAACACCTAAAGAAAATGCAGATGGGTATTTGACACAACATTTTACTGCAAAAATGTTTTATTAGCAATAGTCAAAGTAGGTCACTAGAGTCTTTGAAGTGGCTCTCTCAATCCACTGGGTGACACCACAGAATTTGCAGAATTTGCAGAGCAGAATTAAGGGGTGAGGAGTGTGCTCTCCAAACCCAGCGCCTGTCCTCTACTAAAAATAGACTTCAGTGAAAGAAAGCAGGACCCAGGTATGCGCATGGGCTTGACATTTAAGAGGCTGTCGCCACACTGGCATTAATGAAGTTTGCACTAACACTCGTCACTGCTTGTTCCTGGATGAAGTACATACGGATTCCTGGCACCCAAAAGATTCACTGCAGAAACGACACAGCAGAGGGGAGAAAAGGACATTAAGAAGGCATCTGTTTTGGGGGTGGGGTGGGACTCAGTCTCCTGAAATGGTGTCACAACAGGATTGTTCTGCTCATCCAGACCCTGGACAATGGAAGAACTGCTGGGCCCTCCCTGTTCTACTTCACCTGAGCTATCTGGTGGTGCAGCTCACCTCTACCACAGCTTTCACCTGATAAAACACAGAAAATAAAACCAAAGGCCATCAGATCCTGTCCTGTGCTGACTGGTCTTCCCCGGACGAATTTGGGGAGGATGAGCAGAGACTAGAAGCTCTTCATGGAAGGCAGGTGCACGAGGCTCAGTTTTAAGGCAGGGATTTGACCCACAGGGACAGGAGCTGTGTCACACCACCTGTAGGCAGGGGCTTCTTCAAGCACCACTCCACATGGGCAGCAAGGGCAAGGCTGCACCAGCCTGGGCTCCCATTGCCCTTGGCAGAGTCCAGCAGTCTCCTAGAAGACCTTGCCCATCAGACAGCCCCTCAAACCATGTGTCAGGGCCTGAAAGATGCATCCTGAGTTTGAGGACATAAAACCATTCTTCTGGTGGACTACAACTCAGCCTTCACACCTTTTCAGACTCTGTGAACAAAAGGAAATCTCAAAATAATAACTAACATCCTAAAACCACTGAGGATTTCCACAGAGACCAGGGAAGACCAGGACCAAGTACTGTGCAATGGACTTGGAAGCAAACATCATATGGACACCACATGGGCAGGATCCGGTGTCACTCCCCACTGGATGCAGTTTGCTCCACTTCAGCAGAGCTCCCTTCCAGGAAACCAGAACCTGAGCACCAGCCACAGTATGTGACATTTTTTAGTTCCCCAGAAAAATACTTACTGCAAGTCTGAGTGTGAAGAGACACCTAGTTGGAGAATTCCTTTTCTTTTTCCTTCCTGGTGGACCAACCTCCCCAAGAAGAAGTTGTTTTTTTACAGCATGTGGCAAGAATTATATTCATACCAAGCATATCAGGGAAAAGAAAAAAAAAAAAAAAAAAGGAAATACAAGGCAAAGACTTAATGTGGTGATCTTTTGGTGTTTCCCAGAGCCTGCTACGTACCAACTTCTATGAAACCATCAATGCCTTTCTCTGTGCAGAAGCAAATCCTCTGGTAGAAGCTGCAGCTCTTCCACTTGTGCTAGAAAATTGAACAGACCAAGTGTGATGGTTTTACCCTGCTGGGCAGCTGAGCTCCACCACAACCACTCTCTCACTCACCTTCCTCAAAGGAAAAGGGAGAGAAAATACAATTGAAAGAGCTCAAGGGTTGAGATAAGGACAGGGAGACTGCTTAATAATTACTGTCACGGGCAAAACAGGCTCACCATAGGGAGATTAATAACATTTATTAATTATATTTATTAGAAATAATTATATTAACTAATAATTATAATTTATTGTCTATGACTAGCAGACTAGACTAGCAAGAACTAAAAACAAGCTAAAAACACCTTCTCCACATCCACCCTCACCTACCTCCTCCCCCTGAACAGCACAGGGGAATGGGCAATGGGTCCCCAGCAGGCCAGAAGGCTGATGTGGCTCCAAATCCTATTGCATGGGCCTCATCTCTGCCTTTCCTGCTGCTGCAAATCCCTTTCAGTAGAATTCATCACCTGTGTATTTCAAAGGGGGTTTCAAAAAGTGAGGCTGGGCCCATGTTTAACTGGCATGTGAAGATGATTTTCAGCCTCGTACCTTCACCCCGTCCTCATGAGCACAGACCAGGTGGTGCTGCATGACACCCCAACTGCTGCAGTGGCTGCCCTCTGCAGAGCCCGAGGGACACCTCCCTTTGGCAGATGACCCTCAGCTGGAACCTAAGACCCAAAGCCAGTCATCCCAGCCATTGCACGTCTCAGCTGGGTTGGGCCTGTGGCTCCTGCCAGGCCTGGCGGTGGGCACAGCAGCATCCTCGTGCTTCTGTGCAAGCCAAGCAGGCAGATCCTTCCTGCCCAATGACTTAGACTAAGGAAAGCAACCAGAATAAAAGCCATATCTCTTCAGTGGAGCAAAGTGTATGTCACCGTTCACAAGCTGGTGCAGCTCAGAGATAAAATGGCATCTTGAGTCTGCACATATGAAAGTCATAGGTAGCCCTCTGATTGTTTTTCAGTAATACAGACGTTTCTCATGTCTGCACAACTAGACAAATACTGTAGGGAGGAAGGCACCATATCTTTGTGAATGCTGATTCCTGTTTGACTAAATTCATAACCTTAATATCGCATTAACACGGCATGTACATTTATGCTGTAATTGCATTCCAACTGCCTGAATGCTCCTCTTAATTTGCTCATGCTCATGCTCTGTTTTGTTGTGAGTTATAAATCATTCTTGCTCTCAAGAAACAAATTAATTTATGGATGCTACAAGAGATAGGATTACCAAGCAGGATTTTTATTTATTTATTTATTTATTTTTGAGCACATGCAGTGTATAAACTTTATTAAATGAAAGTAATTTCTTCAGGGAAGTCCAACAGGCACTTGCACTATGGCAGAGGGAGACGAATTACACAGATTTTTTAGCTTCAAAGAGCGTGGAAGTCTCCTTGTGACTGATTGGAAGGAGCTCTGCTGCAGATAATTCAGCAAAGCAAAAATACCAGTGATATCATGCACTGGTCCAGCTTTTCAATATTCACTGATTTTTCCAGGGCACAAACATTATGCACACATACATATTATCATCAGAAGCAATGGCTTGTTTAAGGTCGGTTGACGCTTTCTACTCCAAGCAAGCTTGGAGTAATAATTAAAAATCATTTATAATTTTTTGTCATGTTAGTTAATTTTTCAAGGATGGGGTGTTTTAGTGGCTCAATAGTTTGAGACTAAAATGTAAAACATTCCTCACTTCATTACAAAGATCCATGTGTGGACGAGATATCTGGTTTCTTAAAAAACAGGAATAATCCATTAAAGCAAAACCCGTCTTTTGTGGAGGACTGACTGGCATCCATGCTCGTGTGCAGTCCTCTGTCTGCCACGTTTAACCTGTTTGCTGCCATCCTCTCAGCCACGCACTGTTGAGTTACACCGTTGACTTCTGGAAGGCGCACTGTCAGAGTGCTCTGTGCAGAATCAAAATAACTAGGTGTGGTGTCAGTAGATGGTGCTGAAGAGCAGCAACATCGACCTGGACTGCTGTAGCATCAAAAATATACCTGGAGAGTTGCAATGGCTTTTGCTAGCTGCTATTTACATAAATTTTCTGTGACCTGCATTTCTGGGGATATTGCACTATTTCCAGCCTTTGATACAAAATCACCCTTAGTATTTCTATAAAATCAATTTAACATTCTTAAATAAACATGGCAACTTTTTTTTGTACAATAATAATATGCCTTTTTTTTTTTTTTTTTGTTCGTCTTCTCTAATGCCTTCTTGGGATGTTATTTGTACTGTAATTCCAGTATTCATTATCTGCTGTCTTGGAATACTCTGGGTGTTCTGACACAGTGATTTATTAGAACAAAATACACCTTTATTACATCATTTTTACCTACTTATTCCCAGACTTTTTATGCCTTTGGAAACAGAGAAGCTAAATACATTTTCTGCTTTAAAAACTTGGTCTGAGACAGTGAAGCAACACACACACACATGCACACAACTCCCAATCAGTCAGCACTGCCTGATGCAAATAAATATTTAAGCCTATTTTGAAAAAGGATCTAGAGATGATCTCACAACTCTTTGCTGGTATATAAAGAGATGTTCTCACATCCAATCCAAGGTTCATTTCAGCTGCCTGGGGAAGGTGCAGCATGAGATGGGAGAGCAGGCAGGAATGTGCAGAATGCATTTCTCCTCCCACATCTCCCACTGGTGGGGACATGGGCCAGCTTCCTTCCAGCTAAAAAGGTTTTCCCTCTTGATTTTCTCTCAGTTCAGATGCAAAAAATTGCAGTCACTAGTGGTGTAAGTACTGGCCACCCAATGCAGTGGGTAGGTATTCTCTTTGCTGTAGCCGCAGTGATCTTCCTGCCGTGCTGCATCAGCTCTGCTGCTGGTATCAACAGCCGAGGAGATCAGCTGGAGATCAGCTGGAGAAATAAAGTTTATTTTGAATACGGTGATGTAATAAGCTTGAGTTTGGTGATGCTGACCCCAGGTCCTACATTTAAGATGAAAATATCACAACTGTTCCCAGCTGGTGGCTTAACAAAAATACACCAGGCTTGAAGGGCATGGGAACCTGCTCCTGGAGGCTGCTAACTCTCAGAGAGCTCTGAGTTGTAACTTTCTCTATTCACTCTTTATATGACCAAAAAGCAGCTCATGAAAATAAAATAAAATAATAAAATAAAATAAAATAAAATAAAATAAAATAAAATAAAATAAAATAAAATAAAATAAAAATAAAAATCAATTCTCCTACTTCCAGAAAGGGTGAATTCAACATTACTTTGGGAATTTAATGTCATAAAGAGATGCTACAGCTTAACTAAAAACTACAAATTTGATTCTGAACAATCGGCTGCAGTGCTTTGACCTGTGTTTTACAAGAAAGCAGATTTTCCCTTCTGGCTCTTTTCTGTAAAATGTATAGCTTGCAGTCTTGAACAGTCTTTTATAAGAGAAAAAATAAATTGTATCTGGAGAGGCATGCAAGATGCACATTTTGGACACCACTGCACACAAATCTTGCTGAACCTCCCATGGGCTTCCATAGCTTCTAGGCAAATCTCTCTTTCATCCCTCCCATAAATCGTTAATCTTCCAGCTTGGGTAGTCCCTTACTACAGACACTAATGTGTGTAAGAATGGGGCATTGAGCTTGGTTGGGATCTCCAGACCTGGGCTGATCCCACCCAAAACTAAGCACCCAAAATAATAAATCCTGATAAGGAAATATTTGCACCTCTAAGGGAAAGCTGAATAGATCCCCCCAGGGGATCTCTAAAGAGAGAGCTCAGGATGGTGAGGCTCCAACACCTCAAATGCTGCTCATTTGATACTATAGGTTTAGGTGTAGCCCCAAGTTAAAAATTAAATTCTATAACATCACAGCTCACCAGCTTCGCATCAGCTCTAACAAGTAAGTTGCCAAGAACTTAAATCAGCTGTATTTTGGTGAAAGACCAAGACAGTCCCAGGAGACTTCACTTTGCATTTTTAGGAATCTTGTGTCTGCTTGCTCAAAATTGTTCATGACTGATCATGTAGCCTGTGCTGCGTCTCTCTGTCAAACTTCCTAAATTGATTGAAATAGATATTTACAAGACAGATATTTATAACTCGATGAAATAGCCCACAATACGTAATGTGTGAGTGAACGCTGCTGACAAGGACCGATATGCTTGTCCCAGACATCACATCATATAGAACCAAGCGTGTGCAACATAGCAAAGGTCAAAAACCTTAAAATAGCTGATGTCAAAAAGCTCGTCTTCTCCCTCAGACTGTAGTGCAGATAATGTCACCACTCAATTACTGCCACACTAATTTTTCCTTTTCCAACACATCATGACATTCTGATGCCAGATACTTCTTGACGTCCTTGTAACCAAACCTTGGAGGGAGGCTGGATGTCACACGTTTTTACTTGGATACTTGGGTTTAACGCAAGTGACAGCTGGACTGTTTCTCCACCTTACTCCAATACTAAAAAGATATTTGTGAAGGAAACTTCTACACACCTTCTCTCAGAGGTGCCCGATGATCTGGCATCTGTGATTCATTACCTGAACATTTGTCCCACCCATGGGACAGCCATCCCACGGAGAGCAGGCTCCAGGGAACCAGCACCCTGTGCTTTGGGGATTGCAAGGCCAGGCTTCAGGTACCTGTTCTGTCATGGACACACACAGGCAATGCAGCAGGTGCAGTCACTTCCTTTCTCTTGGGAAAACTTATTTTCTTGGCTGTGGGCAGCAAGGAAGTGTAGGACACCTGGCGTGAACAACCACTGAATTGTGGCTGGCCACTGTCCTGGGCTGCCCGAGGAGGCCCCGACCCCAACAGGGTCACAAGGGGACAAATGAGAGCCTTATAGCAAGGGCATGGGGTCAGTGACAAAAGGACTGACAGAAAATATCAGCTTCTTCCTTATGGAAAGCTTGAAAGGCCTTCCAGACACTCTTGGTGACATTGATGCACACCCTGTTAGCTACCACTGGCGTGGCACAAAAACTTCTTGGCACCGAGCTGTGTGAAGTTAGGTCACACCCTCTATCTGTGAAACATTTGGGAAGTTTTCAGTTCTGACTATAAACCAGCCAAGAGATGAACCTGTCCCAGTGTAAGCGATGAGGAATTGCCACAGGGACGGGTGGGCTGGCACGCTGCAGCCCTGCTGCCTGCTCCAGGCAGCTCAGCAGACGTCCCGCTAGGCCCCATCTTTGTTTGGGGCCTGTTTTTTTGTTTGAAACAGATTACAATCTGCTATTACAGTCCTATTTCAAAAACCCTAGAACAAATCCATAGTTGATAGGCTGTGCTTGTAATCCCACACGTGTTTTACCCAATTCTTTTTCCAGTGGTCTGTATGTCGAGAGGATTAGTTACTGCTTATCACCACACCACACCGCACCACGGCTCCGTGTTTGAAGGCTGAGCCAGTACATGCTTCTGTGTACTTTCAGACAAAATTGGCGTTATGTTATCTCTGATTGTACCAGTAATTATAGAGAATAAAATACATCCCCCTCAAAGGGAGCATTATACATGGTAGGGGGCTGAGTAGCCACACTAAAGTTAATCCAAATAAAAAATAATACCACATTTAGAAATATGACAGACTGCACCCCCATAAGCATGATCCTATAGTAGTGACTGTATGAGATAACCACTTAATTAAAACTTTTTGGTGTTTGCAGTACAAATGTCATGCCATCCAAACTTCAGTAATGGGTCTTTCCCCCTGGATTCTGCTGCAACGGAGAGTTCACACTCTTCAGATGCAGCCTGATCCCGCTGATGGATTTACATTTTGATGACGTTGTATTTGTACTGCGAACACCAAACTGTATGAGTTAGATGGTTATCCCATCCCACCACTACAACAGGACAAAGAGCATCCTTGTGGGAGTGTAGTATGTTACATTGCTGTGTGTGGTGTTATTTCCAGGTCTGTGTTCATCTTGACCATAATTTGGGAGCATGGCAGCCACCAGCTGAGCAGCAGGAAGCAAAGGTTGCACCCTGCTTTCAAAACAGGGCTCGGTGCCTTCCTCATCAATAAAGAGCATTTCCCCTGGGGAAGCTGCCACGTTCCCTCCTGCTTGACTCTGCCACTTGGCCACTCCGGGACACTGCCTGAGCCTCCTCCTTTAGTGGAGCTGCTGTGACGTGAGCTGGTGGCCCAGAGTTCCCTTTGGTTATTTTATTTTATTTTTAATTATTTATTTATTGCACAAAGGGGAAAACCTCCACCTACGTTTCTTCTAATGGGAAATATTAGAGGGGATGCCGCCAACTTAAGAGCTAACTGACTTACCTGCCAAGGTTAGCACGCTGTTGCCAGCCTCTGACTGGGAGCACTTTCAATCACACCCCCCTTATAACTGCAGCTGCTGCCTCGGGCTTTCTCCTGTCTGCTCCACGATTCAGAGCCTCTGCAAAGGGCTCTGCTGTTTTTCTTGCGGTGCCTACAATAAGACCATATTTTCATGCCACACTGCAAACGGGATGTGCAGGCACACCAAAGCCCAGATACACGCAGCTGCTTTAGCAAAGCCCACGGAGATGCTGAAATGCCACCCAGCGACCACAGAAAGAAACTGCTGCAGGTCAGGCCACGGGCTTTACCTGGTATTCATGGCACCCAGCTTTAGCTGTGCAAATGTTAAATATCTAAAATAATCACCTATGACCCAACACAGTCATCAGGGAAGCATGCAGTGGCCCAACCACAGGCTTCAATGCTGTTTCAGAGATCTTTGGGCATCTCACCTGGCCTCCACCTGCTGCTCCAGGCTGGAGGTCTCCTCTAGAGCCTAGGTCCTATTTTGCCAGCCCCAACAAATGCCACAGACTCCACAGGGTGTCTCTGTTGACACCTTTATGGAACTGAATCATGCCCCACAGAGATGCAGATTAGACAGGACCCCAGCAACTCTATTACACAAACTACACAGCTTGCTACGTATAGGAGCTAAATCCCACTCTGCGTCAAAAACTGCAGAGTTCTGGAGCACTCACCTACAGATCTATAGATTTACTTGTCATTTGTTTTATAACTACACATAGTTAATTAACAACAGGCAACAGTGGGTGGGATTTAGCTCCAGATTGTAGGCATCTGAAATTAGGTATGGAGAACTACAGCTTCATCCAGATGGCCTCTGCTAGCTATCTGCTGCCATCAGACTTCCCTGCCCCAAATGGTCTCCAGCTCCCTGTTCAGCTTTTGATGTACAGATGTCTACCCAATCTAACCCAAACTGTAAAGCATAAGGGGCCCAAATGCTTTTCATAAAACATCAGTACCTCTTTACCCTTCTGTGCGTGAACTACGCAGTGAAAAGATGATGTCTGTTGCTTTAGTACACGCTGAAAGTTTGCTTGCTATTGCTAAAGAAATTGGGTAAAATTTTTGCTGAATCATTTTGCTTGAATAAACTATACCAGAAATACACAAACAAGTCTTTGTCATTTGATCACCAGTACCTCCAAGAAATGTCACGTTTACTCGTTATGGTATGAAGTTCAGTCATTAAAAGAATCATTTGGTCAGTAAAAGCAACTAATACTAATTTTGAGCAATAAAAAAATCTGAGCTTATAAAAATAAACAAATCAAGCACCAACTCTTCAGCTGCTGAAAACTTTATTCATTGTTACTTTATACGCCTGAACTGTGAAGACTCGTACAAAAAAGATCCCCATATGGTTTTACCGATGTGAAAACTGCAGCTTCATGAATTTTAATCATTTTATTGTAAATATGAAGACGGGGAGTAAAACTGCAAATGAATCTACTGAAAGCATTTAACCTTTGGGAGATTATGTCATTATCGTTGCAATGAGGATTGCCTAAGACCTCAAAAAAATTTAAAAATGCAAATTTTATTCAAATCTTTCTGCAGAAACGTGTCCCATTTCAAGAACTTCACTGAGAAGTGAACTTCAGTTCAAACACTTGCTGTTTCATCCAGAAAAAAAAATGAAATCAGTTCTTACGGGATAGAGGACTGTCTGTCTCCTCCACCTAGTGGGAATGCACCAAAGAGCAGGCTACTGAGAGAGAAAGAAGGGATTATAAAAACACATACTCAAACTGCCTTTCTAAGTAAAATTAAAAAATAAAATACTTCTTCTCTGTAGCAACCCCAGCTGCAACAAAGAATGCAGGAATATGATGAGACAAACATTTAAGCAGGAATGTCAGAAGCAAAAGCCTTCAGCAGATAAATAAAGTCCACGTGGAAGGTGTGTGCACATAACACGGCTCGCAGCGCTAGAACCCATGAAAAGCTGAGTGGCTTTTGCAAGATGCTATGTGAGGGTACCCACGTGAGGAGTGGGAACCATGAAGCCCTCCGATAACATCTTACAGATTTAGGTCCCTAATGCAATATAAAGTGTATTTGTTCTAGTTAGCAACCTGAGAACATTCTTTGGCTTTTTCCCCCAAGCATTTGCTGTTAAGTTAATTAAGCATTTAAAAATAACAGTCTCTCGCCTCCCAGAGACTCCACATAAATATTACTCTGTCTTCTTCAAAGGGCCAGATTTTCTGCAAGGGTAAATCAATACAGTTTCACTGATTGAAGATCTGGCCTTAAAAAGTCTATCCAGTGCATTAAAACCAGCGCAGCATGACATACGCCTTGGCTGTAGAACAGTTCTCCAGATTAATATTTGAAGGAAACTTTGGCAGTAAAATAAAAGCTCTGTTTTGAAACGCTGCCATTTTTTTAATCAGTGCTGACCACCACAGATTCCTCTCTTGTGAACTGCACGGTTACAGCCGGCGTTTGGCTGTCGTTTTCCTCAAGCTTCAGCCCAGCGTTGTCCAAGCCGGTGCTGCGCAGCTGCGGCACGGCAGTGGGCTCTGCAGTCCGAGTCGGAGTGGAGCAGTACAAGATGAAGCCCACCATGATGATGACAAAGGACAGGATATAAAGACCTGAAAACTAGCAGAGGAAAAAAGTGCATTAAGTCTTGTCTGATGCAGAACCATGCAAATGCAGCCTTGGTTTAGGACGGCAAAAGCCACCCTCCCTGTTAAAAGTATTTTAATAAGGATTACCACCACTCCCTGCGTTCAGGTCTGGAAGACAAAGATGAGCAGCTCTATTCACTGATAGATTCAAGCCACTGTTTCTCTCTGCAACTCCCCCTTACAACTGTTGGGCAAATAATACATATAGGAATCCTAATATTTAGAACAAATGTGGTGACACCTAGGGATAGTTGTTCACACGTGTGAATGCTGAAACACTGTTCCCCTCAGAGAATATTTTTTCAACACAAACATTTCACATCCCGGCAAGAGATGGATCTCTCCCTCCTTTTGCAAGTCACCAGAGCAGTTGGTCCTCTGCACAGCTCTTAACCAACTGCAGGGCCAAATAACTGTTATCACTGGTCCAAAATTGGCTTGTTCCCTACACCCAGCAAGTTCTTGAAGTGATGGAGATTGCGGCACCCTTTACAAGGTGGGCATCTCTGCTCCATACTGGAAATGAGCAGTCAGTGGTGTGAGGTGAGGATATGCACTGCTGAGGAACATCAGGCATTTGGATCACTATCAACTTGACTGTTGAAAGTCTAAAAATTGCCAAGATCCATCCACCTTGAAAGAAAAATAAACGCTTACTTCATAACATCAAATTCAATAGAGCAAAGTGCTCAAGTTATGCACAGCCAAGAACACTTTCTCAGCAAGTTTGGTAAAATCTTCTCTATTGTCTTTGCCAAACCACAGATTAAGGAGTAGGATGATGGACGCAGTGCATCTTACATCTTACTGTCATGCCAGTGGAAGCAGTATCTCTACCCAGACTGTGGGGTGACAGTCTGAATTTTCAACACAGCCCCAGAAATTCCAAAATATACCCAAATCTCCTTAGCTTCTTTGGATTTCTTTGAAAAATATGTTCTGGTTTGTCAAGCAGCAGAGCTGGATGAAGTGAATGGAGCTGGAATGGCACTGGACTCTGATCCAAAACCACCTGAGGCATCCACAGTTAAGGCACTGCAATTCCTAGCTGGTAGTCACTTGGCCTGGAAACCTTTGGAAGGCACTGTGCAAAAGGAAAAGCAGCCTGAAGCAGCCAGGCCTTCTCGTATCTGATGCTGAACCTCGAGGCTGCTCAGAATTAACTCATCTCTGAGAGGATTCTGATTTTACTCTGTGCAGCTTATATCCCTTTATTCAATACCAAGCCTGAAGAGTACTTGAGGTGTTACTGGAGGAGTGCAACTCCATCTAGTGTCTGTATTTGCAGTATACTCTTCCCAAAGGAGTTTACACAACAGAAACACTTGGAGACCTTCTTTAATATCTCTTGAGGGACTGCAGATATCTGTACATAATGAGCTCATTAGGAACAGGCACAGAAAAGATTAGCTGTGGAGTAAAAGGAAAAAAAAAAAAGAGCTTATCTCTTAAAAAGAGAGATGCAAAATTCACATTCCACCTGAAATGGATTTAGTTGGGATGAAAAGTTGACAGTGTCACCAAAACACTGTGCTCAAGTCAAAAACTCAAATTCCTAGGCTCAGTCTCTGCTGTAGCCACTATACTCTTCTGCAGCTTCTGTTTCACAGCAGGCTCAGACACCAGGAGCTCAGAACTCTCCATGCCTCATTCAGGCCCGCAGCCCAGTCAAGGCTTGAGTGGTTCACTGCGAAATATCATCTGGTAATGGGCAAAATCTTTCTGTATTGAATAGAGTTTGATTCATTGCATTTTTATTTGATCTGCTCCCAGGAAAACCTCTTCCTCAAATAAGCTAAAAATCCTACAGTTTATTGTGTCCCTTCCAAAGCTCTTGCTTACTTCTTCCTCTTTTCTATCATGAACATAGATTTATAATGTATAAGGTGCAGTCTAGTTAGAGATGTCCTCCAGGGGTCAGTACTGGGTCCAGTCTTGTTCAGCTTCATCATGAGGGGCATGGATGAAGGGTCAGAGTGATGGCACAAAACTGGGAAGAGTGGCTGATAGCCCAGAGGAACGTGCTGGCATTCAGAGACCTGGACAGGCTGGAGGGTTGGGTGAAGAAGAACCTCTTGAAATTCAACAAAGAGAAGGGCCCTTCACCTAGGGAAGAATAACCCCAGTACAGGCACCAGTACAGGCTGGGGGCTGACCTGCTGGAGAGCAGCTCTGTGGAGAAAGACCTGGGAGTCCTGGTGGACAGCAGGTTAACCATGGCCCCTTGTGGCCAAGTAGGCCAATGGGATCATGGGCTGCATTCGGAAGAGTGTTGCCAACAGGCCAAGGGAGGTGATCCTACCCCTCTGCTCAGCCCTGGGGACGCAACACCTGAGCATTGTGTCCTGTTCTAGGCTCCCCAGTACAAGAGGGACATGGACATGTCAGAGTCCAGTACAGGTCTACAAAGATGCTTAGGGGACTGAAGCATCTCTCATATGAGGAAAGTCTGAGAGAGCCCTGAGGGTGACAGAGCACTGGGACAGGCTGCCCAGAGAGGCTGTGGAGTCTCCTTCTCTGAAGATATTGAAAACCCTCCTGGATGCCGTCCTGGCTACGTGCTTTAGGTGACCCTGGTTGAGCAGGGGTTTGAGCTAGATGGTCTCCAGCGGTCCCTTCCAACCTCAGCCACTCCATGACTTTGATAATCACTTCTTCAGTTAAGCTATCTGGTGCTGAAATGTTTGAAAGTGACTTAGAAAGGGTATTTTTAACATGTAAGTACAGTTCATTTCCTACATTTATTTTTGATGGATGGTTTGTAGTTCTTAGCAATTTGGAGCAAATTTTGGAACCCCAAACAAGGAGAAAAGCTGAGCGAGGAGTCTCCTGAACACGAAAATCTAGCTGTCATTGGGTCCTATCATTACCAGACCTCTCTGCAATAAAACAAACTGGCCTTCATCATCAGAAACAAGTCTGACATAAAAGCTTCTGGCTCTCCATAATGCTGAAGAGAAAGTAACCACGTGGAATAACACAAATTAAGTGTCTTAGGAAAAGCTCACAGGCTTCTCACTGAGCCCCTCCAATCACTGAGCAACTGACTTGATTTCTCCAGTTGCTGTGACAAGCTACGTTTCCACAAGTGATTCCGGAAAGTATACGGTGGGTTGAAACATTTTTAGCACTGTCATTTAGCTCAAAAAGGCACTTCAAAAAGTATTTTAGGGAGCAGTAGAAGTAATTGGTTTTTGGAAAGCATAAGGAATAACAGATTTATCTACACTTTAGTTCATTTAGTCACTACTAAGCAGCAGTACTGAGAGAGCTCAAGTCTTCTGAGATGTTTGTAGTACTGAACAGATGAAATTTCTAACAGAAAACTGTGATTTCTCTAAATCACACTAAACTGCTACTCTTTCAGGACAGTTAGATTCAAATCCTCCCTTTGGACGCTCAGAGAGATGAACCAAATCTAAAGTACAGCTCCACACAGGGAGTACAGCAAGAACTCCACCATTTACGTCAGGAAATTATTTACTGTCTCTCAACTAATGTATTCCATGAAGTGTAAAATTGTTTTTAAAAAATCATTAACTGCCTAATGGTGCAACATGAGTCCTGACTGACATCTGTCAGTGACAACTCATACAAGCTGTAGAAATACACAAGTGCAAACTATTGTTCAGGGGCTCTTAAAGTGCTCTCTCTCTAATTCTGGAGTAAAAACTTGATGCAAACTATAGGGAGAGAAAGACGTGACTTACTTTGTAGTAAAACAGGAAAAGTCCAAAGAACAGGCTGTAGAGGTCCGCAGTCAGAATGCCCAAGTTGACCGAGGTTGCACTCGTAACTTTAATCACTACTGGCATGAAGCTGTACAGCCCAAACATACACAGGGCAAACACTGCGAACAGCAACGCTGAAAAATAAGATGACAATTGACTCCTCAGGGATGGAATAACGATTTTAAAGAACACTGATATTCCTCAGATGTGTCAAAACTACGTATGTTCATCTTTCAGGATAAGGTGTCCTAAAAGATACGGAAATGTAAATTTAAGAAAAACGCAGCAAAAATATTTATCTTTCAAAACTACCCTGTACTGCAGAAATGACTATACAAGGTTGTTCCTTCCCAGCTAACATGACAGCTGACTTATGAAATGTAGATCCATATTTCTTAATAATGTACAGTTCTGTACGTACAGTTCTGAGACCTAAATGTGCCACAGATCCCATTTTCCCAGTATTTCATCTAGGAAGAACCAGAGAAAAATATTCTTGCAATGTTCCAACACCAAGCACGTTTGTGATTAAAGGGGGTTGATTTTTGCAATTTATTTTGAAAAATGATTTCATGCTGTATGTAAAATGCAAAATCTGAGCTCAAAGTTCTAATGTTCGACCCTGCACTCTGTATGTCTTTGTTGAACTGCAAAGTTTGCAGAAAATAAATGTGCAACAATATGAATGTTACTTAATAACTAGAGAAAGGAAATGAAAACCCCAGCATTTCAAGTCTAAATCATCATCATTTTTCTAGTGTTCTGTAAAAATGCACATCATTTTGCCAAACACATACCAATTTTCCAGTTCCATTGAATTCTCATTATATCCCTATGTTCCACGATGGCTCTAGAGTTAGAGAAAAGATATAATATAGTAAAAAAGGAAAAAAAAAAAACACACATATTATATTGTATTCAAGGAGTGAATTTAATTAGCACAATATACAAGAAACATTTTGATTTGTAAGCCCTTCATTTTTGTTTGAAATGTTATTGAATGGCAGTAACTCCAACCTCTAACAAGCACGAGGAAAGACTTGAAAATTAAAGTGCCTGAAAGTCAAGAGCACTTTTATTGAATTCTCATGCCTTCTTCCCAGGCCTTTTCATCCTTCAGATTCATTCTTATTTGAAATATAATTTGAGGAAATTATTAACTATAATGATGAGAAATGAGGAACACAAAATTCATTAGATAGGCTTAAGTGTATGTGGTCTGTTCCTCTAACGAGGTTATTTGTAAAAGTATACATGGCTTCATTTGCAACTGAAGTTTAATACGGACGACCTCCTGCTAATGATTATCTCCTAAAACTATCCACTGAGAAAAGCCATTAGGAAACACATTCCCGCAAGCAGTCCTCAGCGAGCTGCATGTCCTCATCAAGGTCAACAGATCGAAAATAAAGCCAAGTATCACTTGTACTCAATTGTAGGATCTGAGCTTTACAATTGCTGTAATGAGAGCAGTGCAAACCAAAAGGATATAAAACGGATGCTGATCAGCAACAAAAATAAAATTCAAATAGAAGGACTCCAACATAGCCCAAATGCAGAGGCAACAAAGAATTAACAACAACAATAATTCATTGAAGACAAGCAATCATCTGCAGAATATTCTTAATTAGTTTTAAAATAAATATTAGATCCTTACAGCTGTAGACCGCTGATAATAGTCCCAAACAAGCCCACCATTCCTAGAAACTCCACTCTGCTCAGATTTTTCACAATGTATTCCTCACTCACATTAGATATGGCATACAAAGAAGCACCCAGAAGAACTAAGACATCTCCAATCACCACGTCACTTCCTGTACAGAAATATTAATCCACAATAAGGGTAATGCTGAAAACACTTTTGTTTTAAAAACTAGACAAGCAAATTTATCTCTAGCATCTCTATTTTCCTTGCACTTTTCAGGGTAGGGGGGAAGGAAACGTGTGTGCAGGCGAGTTGCTGGCTGACTCTGCTAACTGCTTGCATCCCCCTGCACAGTCTGGAAGGATCTGAACTTGGCATTTAAATCACATCCTGACCAAGCTGCTGTGTAGGTCCAGGTCTGCTTCTGCTGACGTTAGGTGCTGTTGGAGCTGCAAAGCCCAGGTTAGAGACGCTCTCTGCCTTGCTGAACATCATCCCGCCTTTTGCCATAAGGCAAAAATCCATCTATTGATTTCAGCGGGACCTGGACTGCACTTCAGGCTTCTGACAGATGGTAAGTGGGCGCTGCAGACAGGTGGTATCAGGTGTCACGCTGAGCTACGTGCACGCGGGGCAAGTGGGACTCCCTGTTACCCAACCGGTCATCGAGCAAATGCCATTGTGCATCAGCTGAACAGCAAGGCAATTGCTGTTGTTTAAAGCCTTGAATTGATTTCAAATTTCCTACCCTGAGCCAGTTGGCAATCACTGCAGAGATATGTCTGGAATCTGAGAGTAAGCAATAGTAAGGACATGCAAGTTGTGCACAACGGGCCTAAAGTCTAAGGGAAAGAGGATTTTTCTCCCTTAGGGCCAAGAGGTTTGTAGCACACAGCATTATAGCTAAACCTGTTTGTCCTTCTACCTTACCAACAGCAGTGACCCCAAAATAAGGCCAAAAGGCTTAGTTTTATGCTGCCTGATGAAGGCAATGCTACTTTCCTGCCCCTCTGAAATTTGCCTTGCCTCATACCCTCTGGCTCTAGAAATTCTCAATTCTTATTCAAAGTAAGATCACTGGGGTTCTGGGCATCCTTCCTGCCTGCTCCTCTTGCTCTCATGCCATAGGGCAGCACTTTCCAGGCTGGGGACCTTGGGGACACAGGGACTATTTCTGCTGGGTCTGCCAAAGACAACCAGAGAAGCGAGCCTATTGCTAAGTAGCTTCTGATTTCCTATTTGTACTCAGAGAAAACGCCCCACCAGCAAAGTCTGAAGCATCTTTTATCAGACCCCATCATATGTAAAATGAACAAGCTTTTAAGAATAAGGCCTGTCATCAGGTTTCATAAACAGCAGCAAAATTTAAGCTTATCATGAGGGTTTCCCTTTTAAGGTGGAAGAAATAATCCAAAACCACAAGCAAACAAAATTTCACAGCTGTCTATCTCCTCAGCCTCTATCTTGTTGAAGAAGAAATACAAATAGCAGTGTCTCTTCTCCTTTTCTTAAAATCAAACTACATCCTTTCCCCCTGCATTTGCCTCTCTTTCTCCTTTGCAAGTTGGACAATCACGGGAACTGTGACCCCTCTTTTCCCCCGCATGATAAGCGATTCCTTACCTTCACTGTCTTGCCTCCCTGCCAAAATGTCAGCACCCACCATTGTTCCCACACCCAGCAAGCAGACGGCAACTGCGATAAAATGGATCAGTCGGTATCTTGCGCGGAGGATGAACCAGGACAAAGCCATCAGCACGGGGATCCCAAAACAATCCAGCAGCTGTGAGCACAGAGAAATGAGTTCCACTAGAAGCCCATCCCAAATCTGCATTTCACTGTCCTGAAAGTGAACATTCAGGATTTTATCTTCCATCATCACGAGATGTCACTGAAAACCACAAAACAACCCCCATGGGTTTGTTTAAATGCAGGAGGGGTCAGACCCACGTCTTACCATGAAAAGCACATTGAGAGCAAAGGGTCTTGGGGTGGAGAGGAGGCACTGTCCCCTCTCTCACTGACCTAGAAACTCTTCCTGTGATGGATCTCATCAATCCTAGCAGCTTCCCAAATGAATGCTAGGACACTGCAGTGAAACCACACTGCTCCCCGTGACACCAATATGAGGAAGTGGCTCACCCACCCAAATCTGGACCTAGTAACAGACACAGCTGATCTGATTTTACAGCAAAGTGAGGAAGGCAAAAATCTGACTGTGCAGTTTTGTTAATTCTTTTTTTCTTCAAGTGGATCATACCAAAAAAGCACTGGTACGTGTGCTGGAAGCCATGTGCTAAATTGCTGGAAGGAAAATAGGATGGGAGGAAGAGGTTTCCTAAGCCACCTTCACAATCTTCCAGCTTCTCAAAGTCATGTACAATCCACCAGTGTTTTTTCAGCCCACCTCAGCCAGAAGCAGGTAACTGGAATTTATCCATGCCACAGCAGCAAAGACACACAAGACAGCTGGAGTTCAGAAGCACTTCAGATGTGTTTGCAGACGTTGCTCTGAGCAGATTTAACAGCCAAAGTTCAAGGATGCCTGCACTCCATGACAAACACTGGCTTCTCTTTCCTTTCTTCATTACCCCCTCCCTGTGTGTTCCCCAAACCTTCTGTATCTTTGCCTTGCTGTTAGCCTCACCCACGTTATGGGTAAGAAAATAAAAATCAAAAATTAGCTAACCACTTAATGCAAAAAAATAGGTAGCAGCATACAACAGACTTAATGTTCTGTAATAACCAAATAATACCAAGAACACTGAGCTAATCATAATTGGTTCAATATTTAATTCGACATAATAGATTCTGTTTCCAAATTTGTCTAGGGAAAAGAGAGGTGGATTTTCTGAGTACCGTATAGAAGGGACCAGGCTATAGCAGACCAGATAAGTCGGCCTTCCAAAGACTGCTCACAAATTACTCTTAAATGTCAACCTTTAAATCCTGGCCTCCTGAAGTCAATACCAAGTGTTAGGTTCAGGTCACTATGACTGTGGCATTCCAAACCAAGGCAAGAGTCCCCTGTCCTTCTGTAATGTTCCTGTCCAACTTCTGCCAGCTTCTACCCACCACCACGGTCTTCTGCTTCTGTTAGTTCAGCCATCACCCACAAGGGTTACAAGCAAACTTTCTTAAGTCTGTTTTTACATTTGTAACTACAAACATTAAAGCCTTACCAGCACAGCATTAAGGGGGTTGATACAGATTAAATCCTAATGGTTCTCTCTAATCCTTCCATTTATTTGTCTTTGTTTCTTGGATTGTCTCCAGCTTGTTCAGCTTCAGAAGTCTGTGTAAAAGCACAGGTACTTCCCAGGCTGTATTATCAGACATTAGAAGCACACAAGTCATAATACATGTATTATGTATTTTTGTATTGCAATACAACTTTGTTCTATTGAAAAAGTATCGTGCTGTGAGTTTCTATCTATTCATCATTCTCTACCTCACCTTTTGTCTGGGTTCAAAAAAAAAAAAACAAACAAAAACACCAAAATGACAAAAACTTGTAAGACTTCCTCCAAATCTGGCTGTTTTGACAAGTATCAAGAAGCGTCTGTTTCAGCACCATGTATGATTTAGCTTTCCTAACTCTGTTTTTTCACCTCTGGTCTGAAGCACTTCTGTCCTGAATACAGAACTGTATTTGAAAGCACTAAGTTCTAACCAAAGATCTCTGGTGTGAAGTTGTAATAATGAAAATGAAGAAATATTACAAAAATAAAGGAGCAAAATGTGTAACCCTCTCATAGTAGACATCTATTAACAAGT